>NC_088330.1:9725000-10325833 GCF_036884655.1 Musa acuminata AAA Group
AGCATCCAAAGAGGGGAGCTGGAAGTCCGGGGGGACTGTCAGATCCCGTATCTCGGGTGAGAAGGGAGACCCTCGGTGTGCGTCCTCCCCGAGCTCTCCCTTGGACCTGCGAACCTCTTCCTGCACCTCGTCGAGTCGCTGGCTGACGAAGTGCAACTGGGCCCGAAGTGCAACTGGGCCCGTAGGGAGTCCGAAGAGAGTACCTCGGGGTCCGGGCGGCCGCTCGGGTTTGTCATCACTGGATCCCCGAGTGGGGTCGGTCAGACCCGAGGCGAAGTGGGGGGCTCCGATAGTGTCATGTGGGCCCGAACGGGCGCCTCGCGTTGTCGCCGTGGTTCGATCGCGGGCGGGTGCGCCGGATGAGAAACGAGCGGGATAATGGTTTTCACCATTTCCATCAGAGCTCGGACTTGACGGGCGAGGTCCTGAAAGGCCTCGGGTGACACGGGCGTTGAGTCGGTTGGGGCACCGTCGGGCGGCGACAAGCCTGGGTCGTTGAATATTCGCCAATATCATTCGGAGGTCGTGGCGGGGTGTTCGTCACGATGGTCTCCGTGCGGGGGATGTTCCCCCGAGGCTCCGGTCGGGTGCGACCTCTCAGCCGTGGGCTCATCTGAGCCGCTCGGGTGATCACCCGACATTCCGGGCCCTCTTTCTAGCGCCAAAATGTTGCAGGAAACAACCTGGGAGCCGTGGCCTCGGGGCCGACGCGACTCGGTTCGGGTCTGGACGACGGGGATCTCTCCGGGGCATCCCTCGAGCCCGCGGGGTCGGTCCGGTGCGATGGTCCGATCGGGATGGGGTCGCCGTCTCCACCGGGCAGGGACTCCTCGTCCGCGTTTCCGGCGGGGACCCTCAGCTTCGCACTTGCACAAAGGTCGGGTCGGGAAGCTCGATCCGACCCCTCCGACGATCAAATTAGAGGAAGATGTGGAGGGGGTTTCAGATGAAGAAGTGTTTGTGTGTGTCTCCCCTCCCTTCTTTGATGAACGAGAGGGTATTTATAGGGAAGCTTACTGTTATTTAATGTGTCCGCCTGCAGGAGGCAGGCTGATAGCGTCTGACATGGGCGTTGGCGTGGCGTGAAGAATCGCACCTGAGTAGGCGTTAATGTGCCTCGGCCGGTGTTCCGGTTCGATTGACTGAGTGCAGTCACGCCGATCGAGGCGTGAGGCCTCGACTGACGTCAACCGAGTCTTATCGTAATTACTATCCTCATCAAGTACTATTGTGATTATCTTGCATTTCACACCCCTTTTGAAGGTGGTTCAACTTAACACGATCCAATGACCTCATATATCACCTATGCTTGAACCACCTGTGTAGGTCATTCAAGTCATCATTGGTTGATACTCTCATACGTCTCATGTATTTGATACTTATGTGAATCATTCAAGTTTACACACCTCGATGACTCCATGTATCTCTTGGGTTTGACACCGTTGTGCATACATATTAAGTTGATTTCTTAATATTTACCCTAGTGCTATCGAACATTTTATAGACTCTTAAATTTAAATCTTGAATAGATCAGGCTAGAATGTAACTTCCTAAATTTAATTTAATTATAAACATTCAAAATTAATTTTTTTAATGTTTAATATTTTATATACCCCACCAAAATCAATATTTTTTATGTTTACTCCTAATAATTTAATTTTAACACATGTATCACTTTAAATTCTAAAAACTTGCATGTACGCCTAAAGTAAGTTAATTAATTGTATATCAACTCAGATAAACTAATATTTATTATAGTAACATTTGAATGTGGCACTAATATATGTGAAGGATCTTAACATTTCTAAGGATATACATTATGCTAAAATTTATAATAGTAAATATTATATTTCCAAACTTTTCAAGGATTTATAAATTCCTTTTCTAGTTTAGGACTATATATATATATATATATATATATATATACATTTGTAGTATTTCTAAATTGGAAATAACACATAGTTACTTAAATAAACATCTTTCTAAAGTCAATAAATGGTGCAAAAGAGTTAAAAGACATGACTGAAAGAAGCACCAACTAGAGAACTCCCCCAAAAGTAATCTTAATTGTCTCCATATGCCATTTGCAGAATTGACAATCTAGCATTAGTTGTTGAAAGGGGATGAATGCATGGTTGAAGGAATGAACAGCTTCCACATTTACAATCCATAGTCTAAAGATTTCCCATCTTCGCTGTAAAAATCTTCTTTCAATCTAGACATGTTTTGTCAGATTTTTATTGGCATGCAGCAAAAGACACCTTACCATAATCGATCCCAAAGTATAAAAGGAGGTGATCGCAACCACATCTCGCCCATCAAATACGATTCCAGTGGACTTGCATCATCACCAGCGGTACGTCTTTCTCTTTGTTCTTGATCTTCTGCTTCATCTCAGTCTCTTATCACTATTTAGTGTCCACATTTTTCTTCTTATACTTCCGACCTACGTGCTGCTGCTGCATGCATTTAGCACGTACTTTTGTGACCTAAATCTTTCATTTTCATCAGTGTATGAATCATGAAACAGTGGATAACCAGTAGGGTTTCGAATAGTTGCAGATCAAAATGTCGAACGAAGATGAAGCAGGGAGGGTTGGATTGGCAGATCAACCAGAGAACAAAGAGGAGGAGAACAGGACTTTCGAGTGCGAGTACTGTGACCGGACGTTCACAACCGGACAAGCCCTGGGTGGCCACCAAAACGGCCACCGCAGGGAGCGCCACGCCGCCGGACTATTGAAGAACTTGTGGGGGCTCTACGACAACCATGCTCCTGTCCCCATACTCCCTTACCCGTCATTTGTGCCACCCCATTACTCTTCCATGCACGCAGCCCGAGCCCAGTTCGCGCCGCCCTTGCTCCCGACGCCGGACCGCCCCGTGCTGAGGCCTTTCGGCTACCAACCACATCTTCCGCCCTTGCTCCCGATGCCGGCCCGCCCCGTGCCGCCCTTGTCCCCGAAGCTGGACCTCCCCATGATGAGGCCTTCCGGCTACCAATCACATCTTCCGCCTTTGCTCCCAAAGACGAACCTCCCTATGCAGATGTCTTACGAGCACCAACCTTATCATCCACCTTACAACTTCCACGGCTACGTCACGACGAGGCACACTTCAAAGCAGCCTTTCTTCGCTTCTCCCTACGGTGATCATGTGTCGAGAGATGAGGCGCTATGGAGGATTGGGCTGCAGAGGTCCTACCACTCTAGATTTGCTGGTGTTCCGAGCACGACGAGGCCTGAGATGGCACAAGCAAGAACGGAAATACCATCAACATCCACCAGGATGGAAACCCCATCGACTTCCACAAACCCAAGCTTCGCATCCAAGGAAGATCTCGGTGGGGCTACGGATGCCAAGAACGCAAGTGACGAGGAGATCGACCTAACGCTGCATCTTTGATGGCAACTATTCCTCTCTGCTCGTCATAGTTCTGCATCATGTTGCCACCTGAACATTGTTCTTGTGGCGTACAGTACATGACTATTTTACTTAGTGTATTATCTAGAAATTTCACCACTTAAGAAATAGAAATAAGTTGGTCGAGCAGGCATTCGATTCAGGATCTTGTGATCAACAATCACTTCTTTGTTCTTATTCTTTGGATTGGAACCCAATTAATAATCAAAATCTTTCATAGCTAACCTACCTATTTCTTTATATGAATGGTTTGGATATGATTACATATGTAGCCCTCCAAAGTTCGCAATTTCCATCTTTATTGCTGTAAAGTTGACTTTACCATATGAATATATATTATTTATCCTTGTTGTTTAATTGTTAGGATACTGATCTCTCCTTCTACAGACTGTTGTCATGGTAAGAACAGTAAAGGCATGTTGTTTTCTTAAAAAAAAAACTAATTTTAATGTTTAAACTAATTATTGGTAATTATGGATACAAGTAATCTACTTTGGATTGATCTTAACAACAAGCTATATGTAGAGAATCTTAATATTTAGAGGGACATTACTATTTTTCAAACTTTATAACAATTTTTTGGAAAAGCTCCATTATTTTCTATTGTTTCCATAATGTTTATAAGGAGTTCTATCTTTTTCAAATGATCAAAATGCCCTCATATCAAAAACAACTCCTATTATAATCCAATTAATTAAATCATTTTAGTATTGTACCAAAAAAAAAATCTTAACTTTACAAATATAAATGCAAAATTTGTTACCCATCTATTATGCTTATATTATTTACAAGCTGGTCCCCATTTTGTTTAATTATTGGGAATTGCATAAAATTTGGCTTTTGGAAATAGGATAATATCTGAAACATCAGAAGGTTTTCTTTGCAATGCAAGTAATGGAGGGCAAATCCCCCAAACCCAAAGGACAATACAATAAGGATGGATAGAAATGGAGACCCATAACTCAACTTTCCCATTCAATGTTAGAGTTTACCTATTTTGAGCAAAATGGCCCAAATTTTATTGGCCTTTCCATATGGATTGAGCAGCATTATGTGGCTTATTTCTCTTATTATTATCATTAATAATGGTGGAAAGTTTTCGTCATCATATCTTAGATTGTCATTGCTCCATCCCATGCTTTGCTTCCATTTATCTCGGCAATTGATCCGAGATCTGATGCGCACAGGCTATCCATCCATTGCGAGCTTTCAACTTGTGGTTTGGGGGGAGGAGCAGTTGATGTCGCAAAGCTGACTCCACCACAAGTGGCCGACATCTCGAAGCCCGTCACTCAACGATTCCCAACCCAAAGGCCGCATTTTTAGGCACTCTTCGGATTACACCTGATCTGGAGTTGGAGACAACCATACACTGTAATCATATCTTTCATTCGAATCCTACTACATTGATGAGATGAGCTTGGTTCATCGCATGGTAGTAGGTGCAGGTGAGAGAAGAACGGTTTGGCTCTGAGCTTGTGAGGTGGAGCAGATACAGTAGTTTGGACTTCAGCTTCCCTAAGTTGACTTTCCTAAGAGCTGCTACTCCTCGGGGTCAGAGTGAGAAGCCGCAACAATGATGAGTTGAGGATTCCCTCCCCAAGGAATCATCCCCCATCGAAGAGACTCCTTTGAGCCATTCATTGCAAGGTTGTCCAAAGCAAAGCAAGCTTACAAATGGGGAAGAAGGTGGTATCGTCGTAAAGAATGGTAATAAACTGTGGCTTTCCTTCACAGAGCTAGGTTGAGGAGTTGAACGGTAGGTGTCACTCAACAAGGAGAGTCCTTGATCATTATTTGAAGCACATCCATTAGGGATCAGAAACAACAAAAACAGGGGACCCAGTTGAATGGACACAAGGAGAGCCAACAACAGCTGGAAACTGCGCCTGTGCTTCCAAATCCACTCTCCCATCTTCTTCCTCTTGACTCAGTTACGGAGCACCAGGCTTTCACTCCTTGCTTAATTACAGGAAATTTTTGCTTGATTATAGTCCAGCTAGTTTGCTATCCACTAGTTGCTGAAGAAAGATTTATATAGCTCATGAAACCCAAACTGTAGCACAAAAACAACGAAAGAATGCGATAAAAATCGGAACTTGATGTCAGCTGAATGGAATTGGATCCTCGTTCCCAGTGGCCACCTCAAAAGATGAGATTTTGTGTGGAGTTTGGTGTTGCTTGCGTTGGAATTTGCCTCGAATTGCTTCAAGATGGCGTCTTTTTCTGTAATGGAAGGTGATCTAAGTGGCGAGATGAAGTCATTTGCGTGCGGACTCTGTTGCGATAGAGACCACCGAGAGCTCCGCCTCATCGTCTGGAGCTGGGAGGTTGAGATCTATGCCGCTGTTGGTGTCGTTGTTGGCGGCGGAGGTGAAGGGCGAGGGTGGACGAAGAAGTGGAACGGCAGGAGAGGTGGAGGCGGTGGCGGCAGCAGAGGAGGAAAGGTGGGACCTCTTGTGGCCACCGAGAGCCTGGCCGGAGACGAAGACCCGGTAGCAATAGGGGCACTCCCAGAGCTTTGCGTCATGGTGGGCTGCGGTGGTGCCGGAGGAATCCTCGCCGTGGATCCGCATTCCCGCGGAGGCAGGAACGCAATTCGCCCCCACCCTCTTGTGGCTTGCGCGGTGGCCGCCGAGTGCTTGGTATGATCGGAACACCTTCCGGCACATTCCACACTGGAATCTGCTCTTCGGCCGCCTCGATCTGGATCCGATCCCATCCTCGACGTCGTCGTCCTCCTCCTCCTCCTCGTATTCCTCTCCTTCGATCTCATCCCAGCCGTTGGTGTGGCGCCCCTCTGCCTTGCACTTGGACCACGCGTCGCGCGAGAGCAGCATGAGGCAGCGGGCGACGTCCTCGTCGGGGGATGCGTCGGAGACGGAGCTGACCTGCTCATCCGCGGCTGGGGGCTCTGCCGGGAGGCGGCGCCGGCGCTTGGGCCAGCGGCGGATGGACGACTCAGTGTCGCTCCCGCGGTCCTGGAAGGCGGCAGCGGCGGAGGAGAAGAAGCTCTCCCTTCGGTTCTCACGGAGGGCGTACATCGCCGACGGCTTCACCTCCTCGTCCGCCTCAGCGGCGGTCGCGGCCAGGGGAGACGAGGAGGAGGCAGAGGGCGAGGGGGAGGGGAGGGGGCGGGGTGCTCTCGCCGGAACCATGTGGTGGGAGCGCATGTGACCGGCGAGGGCGCGACCATTGGCAAAGCGGCGGAAGCACTGCTTGCATCTGTGCCTCTCCATGGCTTGGCTGCTAAAGATGGGATCTTGGGAGCTTTCAACGGCAGTTCTTTCTACTGTTACATTACATCTCTATTCCCTGGCTTCCTTCAGGAAAAGAGGAGTCGTATGAGACAACAGCAAGTAAAAGACGAGTTGGTGACAAGAAGCCTTCCTCTCCCTCCCCCCAACAGAGACGAGAAGAGAGAGATGGACTTCATCCGTTTTATCATCGTTTTCTATATAAACTAAATTTATATGTATAATTAATTTTTATTTTCGTGAAATTATTATTACTAAAATATTATTAAAATCTAAGTCAAGAAAAAGGTATTCATGACAATTAAATTTTCAACTGATAGTCAAACAATAATCAGCTGACAAGTATTATATATAATACTTGATTATTGTTTGACTATCAGCTGAAACACGCACACACATAAATATATATATATTGTGGATCTTTGAAAATGTTTAGATAAATAAATTGTAATTATTCTATACTACAACTCAAAAAATTATGTCTTCATGTCTTCTCAAGATACTTGTAAGTATATACACCTATAAAACCTTGTAATTAAGTCAGTCATTTTTTTGGAGCATATGACATTATTATTGTACTTTAGAAAACAAAAAATAATATAATTATTTATTATTATACTATAAGAAATACATGTATTGATGGTGTAGTTAGAAGAGATAAGATAATTAATTATAATGATATAAAAAATATAAGATGAGACCTAAAAAAATTTTAGAAATTATACAATAAATAATATCTTTAGTTAAATTAAAATTATTTAGATCTTTATTTTTAATTTCTATTAAATTTTTTTTGTCTTCTTTTTTATTGTACAAATAATATTAATGTCTTTATCACATGTACATATTCTTTTTCATTTTGTTCTTTATTGAGGCTAAAGTTAATTTTTAAGAATAAAAATAAATTTTATATTTGTTTAAAATTACAAAAGAATTTATATATATTTAAAATAATTAATAATATTGTCTTATATGATATATCTATGTATTTGCGGTTAATCAGTTGAAACTGAATGGTTTGTTGGCGTTATTGTTGGTGGTTGTTGTATAAAACAAGAAACACACAACATGAAAACAAAAACAGGGGAGGATGGAAGCTGCCATGTAATTTCATATGCTGCTGGTCTCAGCTTTGGCTACAGTCCGGTCAACATCTTACTCGCCGAGGAAGACGCGACGATGGCGACGGGAAGCGACCAATAAGAAAGAAGATGCAGCCGTCGAAGCAGAGCAGACGCAGCTCAACTCCCATCTCACGGGCTTTTCCCTTTACCCTCTTCTCCTCCACGACACCCTATATCATCTCTTCCCACCATTTCTCTGATATCTGATCGCTGCGGAAGAGGAGGAGGAGGAGGAGGACGAGGGCGCGGAGATCCCAGGGAGAGGTCCTCGGCATGGATTCCGCGCCCGCTGCCGCCCCCCATGGGGAGGGGCCGATCAAGGGCTTCCCGACGCATGGCGGCCGGTACGTGCAGTACAACGTGTACGGCAACCTCTTCGAGGTCACCGCCAAGTACGTCCCCCCGCTCCGCCCCATCGGCCGCGGCGCCTACGGCATCGTCTGGTGAGTCGTAATACTCCCATCTTTATGGGTTTGGAGGAGTTCCCTTCTTGCGATGGAGATATCGGTTTCCGATTAGGTTCTCTGTTTCTTCTCATTGTTCCTCTTTTTAATTTGTGTTCGAGTTATAAGAATTAAAAGGAAGATGAATAGGTAACTTTGACTGTAGTATCGAGTTCAATTGACGTGGCGTCGTAATGAGACAGATCCTAAGGGACTCACGAGGCAGCACTAATTGCAGCAAAGATAGTCACTACGCCCATTGTTCGTGGGCGATCTTGAATTTTTGTTCCTCGAAAAGAAAGGATTTGGGAAGTAAGAAAAAGTTGACTTTGAGATGATTGGCAACGAGGCAGTTGCTGGAAATGCTCTTCTTTCCATGATGTGCTTGAGAAATTCATACCATATCACAGTACTATCGGACAACTAAAGATTTTGCATAACTTGTTCATTTTGTGCGTAAGCTTTCATTTGAAATGAACATCGAGTGATTGTGATCGGAATTTACCATGGTGATGCATAACCTTTGACAGTGACAACGATGCACCTAGGTCAAAAATTAACCATAGCGTGGCTCAAGTTTTGTTGTTATAATCATGCCTGTGGCTAAACACAATGTAGGTTCAACAAGGCACATGTTTTATAACTTGCCTTACTCAAGACAAAACAAGTTATTTGTTGTGCTAGAGGCATGCACCGTCCACTTGATGAAAGGCTTAGGCACTATGAAGATGCACCAATTTAGTTCCCAATATCACTTTTCTAATCATTAGATAATTCAGTGAGGTTTGTTCCCCTTTTTTATTTCTTTGGTACATTGTTGCTGCTAAGCTTTGTTATGCTTTTTTCTTCTGTTTCTCTACTCTATCATGTTCACATTCCACTTTTTGCATCTTTTTCTGTGATTATTTCTGTTGCATTACATTTTGTCAATGATTCCAAGCTCCAGGTGGATTCCATACAAGACCAAGGCCTGGAGAGAGCAAAAGTGGACATATTTTGATTCAATTTCAACAGCTTAAAATCAGAAGTAGATGTATTAAACAAGGGCAAACTTTGTTCTTTCACACAGGACGATGCTTCCATGCTTCTTACAATTTATTTTTTATCCTTTGCATCCCTTGTTTCCCCCTGAAATTCTTATGAAATTTGAGATAACATTTCTTTCTTTCTTTCTAGCTTCTTTTCTAAAACTTCCAGAATATAGATGATGATGCTGTAACCAAGGATTGAAATTTCATATCGTATCAGAGTTTCAAGATTTGCTCGGTACGATACGATACTGTATACCGAACGATACATTTCGATATACTGCTCGATATATATATATATATATATATATATAAGTTAAAAAAAAGGGGCGACTCCTCGTCACCCTTTTTGGCGCATAAGGAGAAGAAACCGTTTCCTTCTCCCCACGCAATAAAGGGCGATGAGGCGACGTTGCCGCCTCGTCGCCTTGTTTCTTCTGCCTATGTGGGGAGAAGAAACCCCGCCTCGATGATGCTCGGTTTTTTCTCCCCGCGACGTCATCGAGGATCCTTCTCCCCGCGTAGATGAGGAGAAGTTGCCGACGATGCCGAGGCCTCGTCGCCTCAGACGAGGAGGGAGAGCGACGTCGGATCTCCAGGTTCTCCTCTTTTTCTCCCTCTTCTTTCTTCTCCCTTAGCTAATACCTCCCGGTAGCGGGCGGTGACGATCGATTTAGGGTGGTAACAGGGCGGAAACAACCACAATTGACGGTATCGCCCGGTACATGCAGTATTATTTTAAATTAAAATCCTTGGCTGTAACCTTATATTTTTATACCTTGTACTTACACATACATTAGATACATGTATGGATAGATCACTGAATTCATCCTCCAAACCCCTGGATGGGTTTGGAGGACTTGGGCTGATCTTATGTGGACTGTGGCATTTCATGATAAGATCTCCATCCTTTCCATAAGTAATTAGCATCTGTTACTGCTTGGTTTCTATACTATGATGCATGAAAAATATTTTTCATACTTTTGCTCAATTTTGTTGATTTTTTATTTTTAATATGACTCAAATAAATCACCACTCTTAACTCAAAGCTACCAAATTGCGAAAACATTCCACTTTAACATCTTTTTAATCAAACTTGAAACACCAAATCATGTTTATTATGGCCTTCTGTTCTTACTGAACTTATTTTCTGTTTCTTTTGTTCTTATCGATTTACTAGTGTTGCATTTTCATGTAGCTATATGTATTGCTTATCCTCTTTGTCTTCTTCTATTTTGCTGTTAATGCTGTGAACCCCCCCCTTTCCTGTTATTTTATTAATTTGAGTCTTTGAGACTAATTATGAAATACCTCTGTGCAAATTAAGTCTCACCCTACTGAATCTCATGCCTATACTTACACTTCATGCCTAGGTTCTAAGATATCTTATTGCCTCTGCTTGATTCTTAGCATTTATCAGCTTGGAGTGTATAACCATAGTACCATGATACAAGGGCCACCAAAATGAAAAAAAGGGTGATGCTGTTAATCCTTGCATCTATACTCTAATAATTTTACACACATATGGCTGAAATACTATTCTCTTGGTATGCATAGATTAACCGATCAGTCTTTGTAATTGTTGAAAGAGTAAGAAGATTACACATGGACACATCTTTTGTACAGTCTTCGGCGAAGCTAGAGTAGCTCGATGGAATAAAAATCATCATATCATTCAGATCAATGAATCCATTTTTGAGGCTGTTTTCCCCCCTTTATAAGGTGCTTCCTATGAAAAAAAATAACTTTGGTTCCAACGTTATTTATTTTATTTGCAATTTGTTCATTATTTTCTTCTACATTGCTATGCTTTACATAACTACCTCCTAAATTTTGTGAGTCAGGATTACAATCTGTAGTAATTTGATTTGTTTCGTCCTTTGCTAAAGCTGAGTTAGTTTAATTCTTCAAATCCATCTTTGGTTTAGCAGGATTAAAAAGGAATTATTTCTCGATCTATTTTCTAGTGCTGCAGTGAATTCTCAGACACGTGAAGAGGTTGCAATAAAGAAGATTGGCAATGCATTTGATAACAGAATTGATGCCAAAAGAACCTTACGGGAAATAAAACTTCTTCGCCACATGGATCATGAGAATGTAAGTTGAGCATGAAGTGGACATGGCTTTGTCATTATTTGTCTCTCAAGTTGTTTCTAGTTATAAGATCATTCAAGTGATTTGCATTTCTGTTCCTGGTGCATTTTTCTTGAATTATTCACTCCTGGTAGAACAGGTTTTCTGATCATTTGACATAGAATAAACCTGTCCTTCATAATCACTGTCCGCCATTGAAATGGCTTGGTTCTCCACTTCAGAGATAACCATTACAAACAGCCCAAGATTTGTGAATAACCAGTTATTCTGAAACATATTCAGATTCATAATGAATTTTCACTCTGCTAGTTGATGCACTGCTTAGGGTGATTTTGCTTAAATGTAGTGCCCTTTCATTTGTTTCTCTGATTTTCACCATTTTGTGCGTAATAATTTTTATGGTTTTTGGGCATTGCAACATATTTCATCGTGAGGAGATGTAAACCTTGTGCTGCTGAATTGGTTGATTATCTTTTAGGTGTTGTTGATCTATATTCTTTTCGGCCTTCAGGTGGGCCTGTCTTGGGTCCATGTTAGATCACTCTGTTATCAGAATGGTTTAAATTCTTGGTCACCGATACTAGTTGTGCATGCATTATTGGTATACCAGGCAGTACACTGACCTGTACTGCCTGGTGTCACTGAAAAAAATAAGAAAGTAATAAATAATGATCGATAAGCTATATGGTCTGTGTTTATGCCTTTTAATGTGGAAAGGTTTACTGCTTGGTGATCCATATTTCCTCTAGTGCTTTTCACTTGGTTCCTTTTTGTTTACTGATGTTCGTAGTGGCTCTTGGTACCTGTGTTCTCTACTTTTATTTATGTAAGAGAAGTTAACATGTAAATCTTGTTGTGTACATTATTTTAAAGTGATTGCAGAAAGATTTAGTGTTGTCTTCTAACTCAATAGCAGATCATTATCTGATTTCCTAATGAAAGTGATTACTTAAAGGCAGGGAAGTCAACAGATGCTAGGGCGCTCGGGAGAGGCGAGGCCCGAGCACCTGGTAAAACATCTGGGCAGGCGCCTTCAATTGGGCATGGCGCAAGTGCATGCCTGATTCCAGGCGTATGCTTGAGCCCAGACGTCAAGCAGTTGGTGTGCTCAGGTGCACGCCTGAACGAAATCCAATTGACTTGAGCCTGATCCAAACCAAATTGGGTGTGATTCGTTGATTCTAGTTTGATTGAACCAGATCAATATGAGCCCAATTCCCCCCACATGCATGAAACCTTAATTCTTACCCTAGAAAAACTAATTAGTGGTGGCATCTTCCTCTCCAGTGATGTCTTCTTTTCCAACGGTGGGCGACATTGTCTTCCTCTCACAAGAGGCTTCCATATGCTGAGTGGATCTCCAACAAGCTCTTCTTCTCGCGATAACTATCTCTCTCCTTCCCCTCCTACTATTGTCTCCTCTTCTACACCTCCTTTCCCTTGATTGCTCCATCAAGTGTGTTAATACTTCTCCTAAGTTATATTTTTAAAATTTTTTTAAATATGAGAGCACCTCGCTCGGGCGAGTGTCTTGCGCCTCAGTCATTTTGGCACTTTGGCGCCTTCTAGTGTCTAGCACCTTTGATTATATTGCACTAAAGCAAATCGATTGATGCATTTCTAAGGAACCGGAGAGGTCAACTATGCTC
Organism: Musa acuminata AAA Group; assembly: GCF_036884655.1. Classification (NCBI taxonomy): domain Eukaryota; kingdom Viridiplantae; phylum Streptophyta; class Magnoliopsida; order Zingiberales; family Musaceae; genus Musa; species Musa acuminata. Next base: position 9,738,019 of record NC_088330.1, read on the forward strand.
TAAAATGATAGGCATCAAGCAGGCTAACTTTTGGTGGGCCTGGTTCTTTGTTTATTTCGGTTGATCATGGCTATGGTAGGCATATGCATGCCGTTGTTCCCAGCTATATGGCTCTTTTGAATTCACTATCCTTTGAAAAGTACTGGGTAGGAATGACAATGTTTTCTTTCATGATGATTTATGTATCAATTTAATAATTAATATATAATTTATATTTTTCTTAATGGAAGTAGAACGGGTATTTTATTTGCTTGATTTTACCCAAAATTTTCCTCTTTTAAGTAATTATTTGATATGTAGATGTGGTATTTGTGCTCATATATGACCCTATTTTGATGTGAAACCTTTGACAATGATGATTAATGCAACTAAAGTCATACATACTGTGAGCATTGGGTGCAAGAGCGAGTTGAAACTTTTGTTGTTACAATTTGCACCTGGACACAAGGTAGGCACATGAAGGCATAAGGTTTTGTAACTTCCCCAACTCGACAGTGCAGGTCCAATGTTGTCATGCTTAAGGCATGGATCATGTACTTTGTGAAAGGCTTGGGCACTATAAAAATGCATCTTTCATGGTCTCCAATATTCATTTTTTAAAATGTTGCAGTTAAGTTATTTCAAGTATTCTATTTTACCCAAGAGATTCTTCATCCTTTTGAGCATATGTACTTGTATGTATTTCAATTGCTGAAAATTTTTAATATTCATCACTGCCTTTATATTACTTGCCGATTGTGACAAGTGTTCCATGTTGCAGGTTATTGCAATTAAGGATATCATACGCCCTCCAAGAAGAGAAAACTTCAATGACGTCTACATTGTTTACGAGTTAATGGATACCGATCTTCATCAGATAATACGCTCCAACCAACCATTGACAGATGACCATTGCCAGGTTTGGTGTTTAACAGTCGCCCTCTGGAGAAAACCTAGTTAAGATCGGTATCCATGATATAGAATGATATCTATATCATTCTAGCTGATCCATTTTTTCTCATGATGAATTTTGTAGATTAAATATGGATCTTAGGATTGACATATATGCTTGAAGATATATTTTTGAGGGGATCTTAATATGGATCCTTGAAATATTTTTTTATGCTTCCTCACTTGTACACTTGGATCATTGTTGTACCTATTTTCAGTTCTTTGTGTCCACCATCTCAAATTCTGATTGTGTTGAATTTTTTGTTTGATAACTCACTTATTGAGTGATTTACAACTTGAACATGCAGTGATGTCGGTGTCAAGTATGTGGAACTTCTACAACAACTGAGCTTTGTGTAGGACAATATCCCTTGAGTAATCAAATCCCACGTGTTTTTTCGTACCTTTGAGCTTTGTTTAAAGCAATATCCCTGGTTAAACTAATAGCGTCGCCTAAAACACAGTTCTTTTATCTTTCCCTCTCCTCGCACCATTGTCCTAACTGACCAAGACATCTATAGGTCCCTGTTTTTCTTCCTTCTTATTTTTTTACCGTAATCCATATGTAACCTTTTGAGAAGCTTTGAAATCTACTAATGTCTGTGCCCTCCTAAACCCAATGGCATCTTGCTCCTAGTTATATTTTTCTCTAGAGCAGGTTTGTTTTTCCAATTACCTTTAGTCTTGCTTCTATCAAACTGTTTGATAAGGCCAACCAAAAGAAAAGGTTTTTGGACCTGTAATAACACATGTGACGGTTGTTCTTGAATGATCTAAAGACTATTTGTGAAAAATAATAATCATAATGGCAAATAATTAATATTGAATGCAACTAAATAAATTCTGCATAATTTACCATAAGACGTGCACATAATTGATGTTGCATAATTTAACATTGTGATGTTAGTATTCAGTGCCATACACATTTCAACAAAAAAGTAGTTTTTTCATAAAATCTTGATGACAAAGCATGTGCCATTTACCGAATAGAGATGATTCATGATAATATCTGGACTATATATACATTTTTTTTTGTCTAATTATTCTAATGTTGCTTCTTTTATTTGTTTTGCCCCTTCAGTTATGCAAGTGTTTTGTTTGACCCCCATTTCATTTAGAAGTTTCTGAGCATTGTACTTTGGTAAGATTGGACTTTTTGATCTTGTCCTGCATTCTGAAAAACATTTTACTGCAGATTAGGATATTTCTTTTTTGCTATAGTCCCTGTATTCTAAATTTGATTATACATGATGAATGCTTCTTTCCTATTTACATCCGTAGCAGACCTTGTTGCACAATTGGAATCCAAAAGTTGGGCATTGTTTTCTCAAACAATGATTGCTATGCTATATACATAAATTGCCAATATATCCTTTAGTTTACTATCTTCTGTTTAGTTTTTGCTTTTGTAAGTGGCTTTTGAAAAAAATTATCAGACACCTTTGTTTCCTTAAATGTTTTGCTGCATGGTATTTTGGCATATCAACTTGCAATTATAGCTTTCACGATACTAGTTAATCTTTGCAGTTCTTTCTTTATCAATTACTTCGAGGGCTGAAATATGTGCACTCGGCAAATGTTCTGCACCGCGATCTCAAGCCTAGCAATTTGCTCCTGAATGCAAATTGCGACCTTAAAATTGGAGATTTTGGATTGGCAAGAACAACATCTGAGACAGATTTCATGACTGAATATGTTGTCACTCGTTGGTACCGAGCACCTGAACTACTCCTTAACTGTTCAGAGTACACTGCTTCTATTGACATCTGGTCGGTGGGGTGCATACTCGGTGAAATTGTGACCAGAGAACCATTATTTCCTGGAAAAGATTATGTCCATCAGTTGAGGCTGATAACCGAGGTACAACTTTTAGATGCATTGCATTCCCCAGTTCATAACATATATATATATATATATATATATATATATCTTATTGCAATGAATGGTTTACATAGCATTGAAAATCTTGGTTTTTGTTGGTGATGTATTTTGCTATCTATGATATTTTAGCCATTTCTAGAGATCTTATTATTCAACTTTGCAGCAACAGTAGTCAATCTCAAGGGGAAGGGTAACTTGGCTCTGGATATGTGTTTTGTTCCTTAAAATGATAATTGACTGCTGAATATCTAATTTGTGTTCCTCAATGATAACTAATTAGTTCCCTACTGCTTGTCTTGTTTCTTGGCAGTCCTGTCTGTAATATGTTGTGCTACAGTACCTCTGTTGTTTGCACATTTGTGTACTTCAGAATTCAGATAATGTAGGCAAGTTTCCATGCCATGCCAGATCTCGAGTTCTCTTCATGAAAACATGCTAAACCTACTGAAATTGTCTTTACCCAAAACTTTGTTTTTCGGATAGCATTTTGCTTAACTAATAGATAAGTTCTTATGCATAATGATCTGACATCTCAATGAATTTTCATCATGGTAAGCTAATAGGGTCACCGGATGACTCAAGCCTTGGATTTCTCCGAAGTGACAATGCCCGTAGATATGTGAGGCAACTTCCTCAATACCCGAAGCAAGAATTTTGTGCTAGGTTTCCCACCATGTCCATTGGAGCCATTGATTTACTAGAAAAAATGCTTGTATTTGATCCGAGCAAGAGAATAACAGGTTTATGCCAATTTCTTATGGTTACGTTCCAAAAATGCTTCAAGCAGTTCTGTTGCAAGCATACTGATATATGTACTTTATTTTGGCAGTTAATGAAGCTCTACAACATCCATACTTGGCATCTCTCCATGACATCAATGATGAACCATTTAGCCCAGCCCCATTCAGCTTTGATTTTGAACATCCATCATATACCGAAGAGGACATCAAAGAACTTATTTGGAGAGAATCATTGAAGTTCAACCCAGATCCGGTGTGCTAGGGTGTTCTTGTATGCGCTCTACTTGCTGTTGGCATTTGTAACTGGTATGACCACTTCTGAATTGAAGCTTGCTAAGGTCAGCGAAGGCTAAACATCTGACTCTTTCACGGAGTCGTGACTTCTTGAAGTTGAGGCAAGGCTTGAGGAAATAAATTAAATGGGATGTTCTGAATCCAAAAGAATGCTTTAAATGTCTCTTAGGAAATGTTCTACTTGTGTAGCTTGTGCTGTTTCCATGGGGGAATCCGTTGTATGTCGTGCTCCTTTCTTTGTCAACTGCCTTCTCGAAGAGTAATCTATTCGAAACTACTTGTGTCTGGAAGTATTAGTAGGAAACTAAAATTCTAGTTTGTCTTCTCTCTTTATCTGCCTTATTATTCTTCATTTCTTTTTATAGTTCATGTGGCTATTCTTTTTCTGTTAGAAACAGAAGTTGAAAAACAAGAGTAAATCCGAGGGTAAATCTATCACCATCCTGCCCAATGGAAAAATAATATATATATATTAACTTGATGAGTCTAAATCAGTTACGAAATCATCGTGTCCAGATTTAATCATCTACAAAAAAAAGACAAAGAAATTAAATACGTTTATATCATGATGGATATGAAGTATAATGCCCACTCAAATTTCCTATGTCTCCTTGTATGTTCTCTTCAATGGCCTACATGTGCAAACCAATGACTGCATCGAACTATTAGACCCTGTCATACGACACAAGATATACAGAAACTTCAGCCATGGTTTCACCATCAATACGGGATGCAAAGCTGTAAGGAGGGAACTGAACTTATGCAACTTTTCTTCTTAGTCATGCAGCATTTGGATCCCCATCAAGTTCCTGTAAGGAAGGGGTTGATCCTCCTCCCCATCTACCATGGAGAACCCGACGTATTGGCCATGGCCAGCGTGCTGTCTTGCAAACAGAAGGGGCTGTTGAGAGGCTGCAGAGAACGTTGAGCTCATGCCTCCTTTGCTCTGCTGCTGAAGACCCAAAGTCAGTGACACACTGCTCCTCAAGTTATCACTGGCGTAGCTGCCAGAGGAGAAGTCGAAGTCGACGACGCTAAAGTTCTCGGCTCCGGTGATCTGCTGGTGGTGTTGGTGCTGCTGCTGAGATTGTCGCAGTAATGTCTTGCTGCTGAAAGAGTGGTTTTGGTCATCGTGATGGCTGCTGTTGATGAGGGATGAAAGCGATTCGGAGTCGTCAAGGCGCTGCACCGGCAGTGGCTTCCGTTCAAGGGTAGAGTTAGGTTTAGGGTTTTGATTGTTGCTGTGTTGATGGCCAGTGGTTGGACTGTTGGAGTGGCCGTCCAATTCCATCGTTTCCTCCGCGTACATATCTTCCACCATTGGCTTCCATATCCTCACTCTTGCGTTTATGAACCAGTTGGAGACCTACGTCCAAACCCCATGCATGCCACCATCATTATATCCTTGAGACTATATGTACTAGGATGACATGATGTTTATGCATTCAGATTTAAAAGAATGCTTGGAAACTAAGAAAGACTAAATGAATCTTCCATTAAGAAAAAGGAGCGGATGTGGACAAACCTGGCTTCTAGTCAATCCAGTTTGCCGTGCTAATATGATCTTATCAACATCACTGGGATACCTGATGACAATGTAGTCAATCAGACATAAATATACATAATATCATATTTGTTTACAGTTCTAATTGCTAACAAGGCCTTAATTTCTCTTAATTAAGAGAAAGGAATACCTTAATGTTGTATGAGATACAACATCTTGATCATGTAGCATTGACATAAATTAAGGTGCAAATTAGAAGTGCTACACTTGTTGGATCTGGTAAAATCTTACCATGGCAAAACCATTACTGCAAATTGATCTCTTTCTGTCAGGCTATACATATGATCATAATTTGCAAGCTATATACTTGAATTATCATTTCATATCAGAAAAAAAGTTGGATAAGTGTTGCTTCCTGGGAACTGAATGACGGATAAATAAGGAGACAAGATGATACCTTCAGTACCCAATCCCTCCATCAGCCATGGAAACCAGCACAGCATAAGCAGAGAGTGTGAGAAAGAAAGAAAGAAAGAGTTTAGGAAATTTACGGGTGGAGGAAGTGCTCAAAGAGCCAAGCTCGAAGAATCGAGACAGAGTGCTCGGGGAGTCCTCTCTGGGGTCGCCATGGTAGCTGCTGCGCCATCCCCTGCTGAAGCGCCTTCTGTTGTCTCATGCACTGGTCGAGCAGCTTCAGCCTCGGTGTTTCACCTCTTGTCATCCCCGGTGCACTCGGGTCCTTCTCTCCCATCGCCCTCCTCACGGCGTTGATCTGGCCAGCAATCCCATCCTTGAGGCGCTTGAAGTGTTTCGACATGGCCGTCGATGCCAATGTTAGGTAGACGGTAGCTGAACCTTCCCCAGCTATCGACTCGAACGACGAGACCACACCTTCCATCTGCTCGCCATACTTTCTATACCTTCTCCCCACCTGTGCGAGTAAACCACAACTTAAAGAGAACGTAATGAGGACAGCATTTCTAGAATCCCTTCTGCGGCTACTCTTTTTCTTTGAGCATGTCTTATTTAGAGAGTTAATTAAATATTAACATTAATTGTAGAAGCTGTAAATCCTTGTCCAAAGAAAACTCGATAAGATCAATCGATCAGTAGCCCTACCATGAAAATTTCAGTACTAGAAAACTATTCTAACACTATTCTATTTGGTTTCTTTTTTGTTTGTTTGTGATGAAACTAGGGTTATAGAGATCGTGAGAAGTGAGATCCATTGGATGTAGAGGATGGAAGGATGGTGGTGGTGGTTGGCAACTCAAGTAGAGGAATTGATATTTCCAAAAGTGCAATATTTGTGCAGTCCCACACATTAGAATCTAAAGGATTTCATGTTGTCTTTACAACACTTGATGGATACTAAAATCATAGTAACTCATATAGGGATTTGTGTTAGAAGTAAAAGGCAGAGAGAGTGGATGAAGGAAGTGATCACCTCTTCTAGCATGGAGAGAAGCTTGATCTTTAAGTTATGGAGCTCCAAATGATTCATGGCGCACAGGGACTGTTGCCATGAAGAAGAAGAAGAGGAGGAAGGTTCCCGTTTCTTCTTGTGGCTTGCTTTCTCGGATCTCTCCTGTGAGTTCCATTCCCCTCCTACGCTGCACAGCTCACCCAGTAGCTCCTGTGCTGGTTTCACGTACTTGGAGTTGTGTGAGTAAAAGGGTGGTGGTGGTGGTGCAGCCAAGCCTTCCCTTTCTTGCATCAGCTGCTGCTGTTCTGCCGCTCTCAGCTGCAACCTGTCTCCGGACACGCTGTGTTGCAAGGACTCAAGCACTCCGAACGCATCGGAGGGCTTCACGTTGAACAGCGGCAAGCAAAGCTTCCCGTCGGCCACCGGCCATGAGCTCGCTGCTGTTGCCATCTCGGCAGCTGGCACCAGAAACCTCCTACTTGATGGTTCGGGGAGATCTCGGTGGACAAAGTCGCCGGTGAAGTGAGAGGTATGTTGCCTGGATGAAATCTCCAACATCCCTAAGAGATCATGGTTGTGCTCCAAGCTCTGCGTCAAGGGGTTGATCCCCAGCAAGAACTGGCTGTACTGGGATTCATGAGCCATAACGAAGAAACTCTCCGACCGATGTCACAAGTAGATCTTTTAGCAACCTTCGCAAGGCATTTGGATAGCTCTACTTCTCATAACAACTCACCTATTGCTTAGGCCTCAATATCTGAATGACTTATGATCACTCTCTCTCACTCTTTCTCTCCCTTCTGAACGCTACAACACCAGACTAAGCTCTCTCTCTCTCTCTTGATCTCTCTCTCGTCCACTCAGAGTCTTCTTTTCTGGATGGTAGTATTGGTGATCAGAAGAATAGAGAAAGAGAAGGGGCTTCAAATTATTTGTGCCACTCGTGTATGGGATCAGCAGTAGCAATCTAGAGAGAGAGAGAGAAAAAGATGTGGTCCTTGGACACAAATAATGCTGATTAAAACGTGAATTAAAGGAGACAAGGCATATTGGGACCGCAACCTTGTCACCATGCAAGCTTTCCTCACACTTGCTTCCACTTAGACTGCTTTAATCTCAAGTCTTTTCCTACACTTTGGTCAATAATTTAACGCAGTGGTTTCCCCATCTGTGTGTCTCTCATGTTGGATGTATTCCACACTGCTTGGAAACTCTTCTCTCTCTGTTTTCAAGAGGACCCACTGTTGGCTATTTACCAGTCAATGAATGCTGATGTTATTTACATATAGGACTAAATGATCTGAGCTTTTGAATCAGGTGATATTGTTCTTCGTATGTGATGATTCTCCTTCCTAGCAAATAATATCACAATATGGACTCTCTCTCTCTCTCTCTCTTTTCTATATATATAGGGTTAAAAAAGAATTATTATTTGTCATATTGATTATATATTTTGAAGGTATAGCTAAAAAAATGATCATTCCACCTACCTTTTTTGTCAAAAAAAAAAAAAAAAATAGTATATATCTGATAATTTCTCAACTTTGAATCAGTCAAGCAATTAAAAAGAAAGGGAAAAAAAGGGGACCTTTGCACCACACAGTTTTCTCCCCTCCCTTCACCTTGTCATCATGATCCCTTTGTTCGCCTGAGATCACCTTCCTTGTCTCCTGCAGACCGATCTCATTGCTTCGACTTTGTCAAAGAGTTACAGCTGCCTTATGTTTCAAAGTCGGCCATGTGTTCTTCGTTGGAAATCAGGGACTTAATAGCTGTGTAATATGCACCACGAATCCTTGGTTGCATGTTCTTCTACGTTGATTATTCGACGGGGTGTGGTCAAGAAACTGCAAACTATAAACCTTTAGATCTGTCGTCATTTCACTAAAAGACCTAAGACATCAGTTGATGTGAGGTAGCACTGATGACAGTGTGGATCCACTGTCACGAGCTAATGACAGGATCAACACCATGATACTGCCGCAACACCATGCCAACGTATTCATGAGAGGTTTCTGCTACTAATTGCTCTCGCCAAAATCAAACCTTTGAGCTTAGATACCGTGGCTACTGCGCACTCGTACTGCAAGAGAGTGTGAGGATTGAGCTAGAAGACCCAAGTTATTTGGTTGAGCACCGCAGGAGATGCATGGCCATGTCCCATTCTTATATGCCCTCTATCAACAACAACACCTTGGTGATGATCGAGAAGCTATAAAAGTTCAGAGAAACTTAATGTGGGTGTTGATTCCTCGAATGATTATTTCTTTGATCGCAGTTATTTAAGATAAAACCGAACTCCCTTACCATAGATCGAGGACTGGAAACCTCATTCGATAAATTTCTATACATAAAACATTGATCCAATCAATTATTGGGGACGAACTTGAAAAGTGATGAAGTGTAGACAAGTGTGGCTTTCGAAATCCAACCTCAGGATTCGAGGTCGAAGAAAACCTACCATCAACGTTGTCGAACGCCTCCTCGACTAATTAGGTGAAGCTTCTACCTCAGCTTTACAAGTCAAGTCACAACCTGTCCTATGTCGAAGTTGATGTAATTTCTTGTAACATAGTATTGCACTTTTAAGGCATCACTTCTGTGTTTCCTTTTGGATTTCAGCACATGAACTAAAGGTTTTAGATTTACACATTGATTTTAAGGTCAATCTTTTATGTTATATATGGACATCAGATCTTATAACATCAATCATGAGATTGTACAAGGATATCTTACACCACTAGTGATGTTTCTCTTCTTCAACCCTCGTTAAGAAATAACATCTTTTCTAACCTATCTAAAATCATCACATTATTATTTTTCTCTGCCCTACTTCGATGTGAATGGAATTAAAATGTTTATGAATAATTTTATATGTTTATTATACATATATATATATATGATATAATAGATAAAACTATTTGAATATATATATATATATATATATATATATATATATATATATATATATATATATATATATATACACTTAGGGGATTCATAATTTTGTGTATCAATAGTATACTAATAAAAAATTAGACTGTCATCGTATCTTTGGTAACACTATATATAAGCTTTGAAAAAATTATAAAGAAAATATTTTTACCATTCGATTTATCTTAGTTTATGTACTGATAGGTTGTCGGTCCGATAAATACCGAATCGAAATAAGCATATTACAAACCTTGCATGTACTTTTTTTTTTCCTTGTACTTCACCTCCAAATTTTTCAATGTGATGAGAGTACCTTTTTTTTTATATATATGTGGCCTCTCTTAAAGAAAAGTGTAATTGACAAGTCTACTCTTATTGTTATGTCATTTTAAAGGAGAGATGAGCAAGGACTTGACCCATAACTATAATTGCATCCGTTTCCTATCAACTAACAAAGGACGACGTTGATTGCATACCTTACACTAATTCTAGAATCGACCCCCAAAAGATCTCCACGCGAGCCATTAAACACCACATGATCGTAATAGAAAGTAGAGTGGTAATTAAGCCACGTATCAATCTAATTTTTCGGTACTGTGATCGGGTCTTTGAAAGGACATCTCCATCCTAAGATGCTCACATATGGTTAGATGTTGATGTAAGAGCTTAACCACAATAATGGCGACTTGTGATCTTAATCTATCGTCTAAATGTTGGAGATTTTTGAGGGAAAAAACTTAAAACTTCTTCTTTTTTTAAAAAATTAATTTTTGATGATTTTTATGCCTCTTTAAAAAAAATTAAAGAAATTTTAGGCTTCATAATAGAGTCCTAAAATAGCATTAATAATTATATAAAATAAAATATTCCTATTTTACTATTTTTAATTATATTAATTAGTTTTATTTTATTTTTACCCGATTAATTAGCTATCTCTTTATGGTCATGCTCGCATGAGGAATGATACTAATCGAATCTTAGGTAGAAATATTGATTAATCGTTAAGACTCCAATCTTCTTTGTGAGTTTTCGAGTTGATTGGTAACACCAAAACAAGTGATGGAAGGCACTTCTTGTTCACCATTGATTCAGTTGCATCATCTTCGTTCTCGTTGCAAGATGAGTTCACCATTAATTCAGACATTGCATTATTGTCCTCTTTTTCTCTCAAATTGGACTTGCATTTTGACAATCCATTCAACATATACATCGTAGGAAACGAGTGTGTTTAGATATATGTTTGTACTTTCAACAAGCCTGCATATTTTCCATTGTTGGACTGCTGATTGGAAGTGAGGACAATCTCTATTAGTTTGCCAACAGTTCTTTTTCTTAGCATAATAAATCTTCATTCTCGTAGGAGTTTGTGTGCATATTCGCTAACTCAAGGTTTTAAATTTTAGTTCGAGTCCATACTGGTCTTTAGTTGAACTGATATCGATACATGATATGCCGGTGGTGTAGTATATTGATCCGAGTAGGAAGAAAAGAAGAGAGGGGAATAAAAGCATTGGCAACTGTTTTTCATCAAATTTTAATGATTTCATCTATCGAACTGAAAAATACTGATCAGTATATTAGAATGTCCATCAATGACTGAAAGAAAGTCAAATGTGCAAACACACAACACAAGACTGAATTGAATATAAGGGAAGGCAAGTTTGGGCATCCACCAAAGATGGCTCATTTCAGCAAATGGATGCAGAGATCATCAACCTATGTCACTCACTATATGGGCATCAACCTCCCTCAGGTTACAGATCCAGCATGAGCTGTAACACCACTGTTCATATATGAGTCAAGTAGAGCAGTATTCTCAAGATGTCACATGTGATATATCTAAGTATAACTCTCAATCAATCTAACTTGTGAAGGGAAAGATGCATTTCAGGAGTACTGTCATCCTCTTGCAAAGTCTTTCAACAATTCTTTTATCTTATTGAATCCATGACAATTTTGACGTTTAGTAATAACACTAATATCAATTTTGGTTATCAAATTAAGACAAATAAAACTAATCCAACCTAATTGGTTTAAATTATTATATTATGTTTAGAGTTATAGAGAAGCCCATTACAAAATGAACTATATTATGTAAGATCCTATAAGAGCCCACCTACTAGGAAAGATTATTATTTAAGAAGTCTCTATTCGATCCAATTGTCACGTACTTAATTGATTCGTGCAATACTCTTGTATCTATTTATAAAGGCCCAATCTTTTCGAAATCTATTACGGTCCCTTAAGGACCTATAAAAGAGAAAATAGGTTAGACAAAGCATTATTTAACGTGAGGTCTTACAAGTAGACATTTTAGGAAACACTTGATAGATAATGCAAATTACAAACACCAACTTTACAATATTTAAACGGTCACACAATAAAGAATCTAAAATAATCCATCATGATCAAAAGTTCCACAAAGTGCTCGCATAATACTACTATGAAATAAAACAATAAATCAGCCCTAAACACTACTTCAAAGAATTATCCAGCCATATGCCACCTAGGTAGCTCTAGGATATTATGTTGGTTGATACTCTATACCACTTTGTGGAGCTAGAAAACCTCCAAAATGACTATCTAAATAGTTTATTTTTAGATAGTTTTGCTTCTATAGAGTGAAGACACATAACCTATGTTTATAGGACTCAAATGACCTCAAATGCCAATCAAAATAAGGCTATCAATCCTACTATATATTAAAAGATATGAACATACATAAATATTACATCAAACACTCTTCGTACATATTTGTCTATGGCATTCTCTCTCACTTATTCCTTCGACATCCTCGCCGAAGCCTTAACAAACGCTACATCTCCTCACCCTTGATGAATCTTTAATCTTCTTCTTCAGTAATGCACCTCTTAGCTCCCAACTACTCTCTACTACTATTGTTTAGTAGTTGAATTTTGATCCACCAATACTACTTCAACTCGCCAATGACTTTGACTTTGGTGTGGGGTCGATCGAGTTGAATTGATCTTTGTTAATTCCTACGGATCTCTTAGAAGAAGAAAAAGACCTTCCTTGTTATACATTAGTCTCTCAAACATCTCGTATTCTTGAATTAATGGATGTTTGTTGGAGCTTTAATGAGCACTACCTTATAGACTTTAAAGTTTTTGAGGTCTTTCCTACACAAAATTTGCTCATCGATTCATCTTCTACTTAGTTGTTATCTCTAAATAGGTTCGTATTATTTCAGTTTTCGATTGATATTTTATTAAAAAAATAAAACAAGCAATCTATTCTTAATAGAATCGATCACCATCGATGAGGATTTGACAATTATTGTTTTTTACTAATTTTTCTTTTAGGGGTCTTTAAATATGTGCATAGCTCCTCTACTAAATAAATAAGAGGACTGGTCGATGGAAAGACACTTATGTGGTCACCCCTTTCGATCACTTGCTTCAACACCTCCAAGTAGTTCTCTTTGGTCAATAAAAAGATAAAGTGCAACTCTCATACCATTCTTCACCATTATTTTATAGGGCTTACACCGATTTTATTTTCCTTTGCATTCTTGGTAGCAACATTCGCTCATTCGACCTTGTCCTCCAATTTATCGAGCTCTATCAAGCGAATATAAGCTCTAAAGTAGTTTAAATCTCCAACCGCTCTGATTATACCTCTATATGATCAAATAGCCCCCCCCTAGTGGGACTCATTGGTACTTGTACTCGAAATCTCTCTTGGTGGTACATAGCCTCATATGTTGCTGATTAAAGTTATCATTTGATACAAAATTCAATACATGTATGGAAAACTTACTTTTGTGGTACCATAATATTCACTCTTTGAATTCATAGCCCTTCTTATCATCGTGTTGCTCACTGAAGTAGAGCTCATAATAGCTTTCGATCATACCTTTGTATAATCAAGTCACTCTTTGAATCCATTGCCTTGAACTGTTTCATCATGATTTGCTATACCATATCGCCTCTTGGTAATATCTTCATTACATTCTCATCTTTCTGGGATGAACTTGAACTACGATATCTCAATGCGTGATATCTATCAACACATCACAAGGCCTTCGCCACCTCTAATTGTATTCGTTCCTTTAGTAATCAGCCTTCATCCACCCGCTCTCGGATCACACATGGATGAAGCATAGCTCTAGGATAATCTATCACCCAACAACTCTTAGTCCACTAACTTTGCTAAAATTAGTGAGCCATTGTCTAGATCTTAAGCCTATGCCCCTAGCATAATCTCCACTACACAACTTCTTTTACGACACTCGATTGACAGCACTATGTATATTCTTTAAGAGTACATGCCTCCGTACCGACTTGCCTCGTACCAAGACCTTCTAACCCTAACTTCATCACTACAAGTTGAGTTACTTTAATCTCTCTATCAATTGCTTCATTGAGATAAAATACAAGTGCCTCAAAACTCCCTTTGACTTTTATACCATGCAAGATGAGTCCACTCCATTAAAATGAAGAACTCATAAAATGAATTCATGTCCTCGACCTCTGTCCAAAGAAAACTTCATGTTTCTGCTCTATGTTTTATCTTCTATGTCGACTCCCTTCATGCAACTTGGGTACTTTACTAAGTTTTGCCTAAGTTATTTTGCTCATTAGTTTGCATTAAGTTGATGGTGGTTCTTGTACTTACCATATCATAGGTCAGCCCTCCTTTAAATCTGATCTCTATATCAATTCTAAATATATCTTCATTTAGTGTTGCCTAGGGTCGCCTCCCAACTTAATCTCGCATTGCATCCACCAATGCATTATCTTATGCGAGATCATGTGATGACTCATCTTTGCTCACTTAGTCTATTGAGTTTTATGGATCTATCATCTTGTGATACCCTCTCGAGATATATGGCCAATTACATATGATTCTCCCTCTAGAGATCAAGACTTATTCCTCTTAGATATATATTTTTTTGGAACAACTTTTCTCTTTGTATCATTCCTTTTAAAAGTTTTAGAGACCACAATCCCCTTGGACTACTTCACCTTACTAAATAAATTATACACTATTCCACCACTCTGAACACACATGTTAAATTATGATTCTTCACCAATACAACCCTTAGTCTACTCCTCAAGACATAGCAACATGCTAAACTTGTTATATATATCAACCTCCTATGACATCTTTCTTATGCTAAGGAGAAAGTTTTTATGCTCCATAGCACTGAGTTTTGATCGCATTGGAATGGCTATAAACAATCCAACGTCCATATACAAATCGATATCGAATTATTTGAGTTAGCAATTCCCCTTACTTTTACGAGCATCGCATAACTCTTTCAATAATTAAACAATCGATCCTTCTTTGCACACTCTCATCCTTCACCAAGTGCCCCCACTTGCCTTGAGCACCGTCAAATTTGATTGTCAACATCGAGTAGTATTTTGAACTCAGCCATCTCAATTTTTGTGCATTATACATTCTTCCCAACGCGCTTGTCCTCGTGATGCCTCTCGTGTAATGAGTTTGTTATTTCTTTGAATATTAATCTCAAATACTTGTTTGTCTGAGCAACTTCTTTTCCTACTTCCTAATACTTGTTTCTCTCTATGGTCACGTGTATTGACTGTCCTCAATGTAGCTCCACTAAATCCTTTACATTTGTATGCTCAATAATTTTAAATATATTTAATTTACTCTGATATCATATGTTATGAATTTAGTTGATTTTATCTAAGTTCATAACACTACAAAGACTTGGTTAACAATAAAATTATCTTATTTTTAACAAAAGTTTGATGGTTTAATTTTCATTTAGATAATTTATGTAAAACTTACGTCGCATACCTAATAAAGTTTCTCCACGATCTAACGTTAAAAAATCTAATAAATTATAAAATTTTAAATAACTTTTAAGAATTTAAAATAAAAAATATTGTAGACTAGAAATATATTCATCTTATCACCCTTGTCAATCATAATAGGTTATGATCTTTATAAGTTATGTTGATGTGCCACATCTAACTGATACCTCAGCGCGTTTTCTGATAGATTGATTGAAACTTATATGTCAAATCTCAGATTATAAATAATTATAATTTTAAGATCTAAATAAACAATAACAATATTATCTATGTAACATAATGATTAAGCCCTTTTAAGTCATTCGTGAATAGTTGAAAGTTTCTACTATATGCTTTAGATCACTCATAAAAATAATATATATTCCTTGCAAATAATATGAGTTATAAGATGACTCATATACACACACACAATAAACACCGTCCAACTCACAAAGTTCAAACCGATAACTCAATGAGTCATCAAATATTATATACCTCTCAGATCACATCATGCTTTTCATGTGAGATTCCTCCATGTCTTTGAGAATACATCCTGTGTTGATCAACTTGTTCTATTCATGGTTGAGATGTTGTGAGCATTATTATGTTCACATCATGATCGATCCTTATGTCTTTGCTAACTAAAATATGTTTGCCATCAAATTATCAGATCAAAATTTATTTTGTAGAAAGCATAATTAAATTTAAAATTCATCAATTGTTATAAGTTGACCTAAACTGGATTAATTTCAATGATCCCTGATATGCACTGATGATGTTTGTCACCAAAATATCAAGATCAAAATTCAATTTTTAGAAAGCACAACCAATCTAAAAAATTATCAATCATCATGTTGCAAACAAGTTGATGATCAGAAACAAATAATCAAATCAAATTATAAATTTGAAAAGGTTCTAATTTGGATGCAGTGCAGGGCTTCTAACTCAATCCCATAGAGGTCGATGATGATGATAATAATGGCAATTAATTATATATATTTACACTAATACAAGCTTATGGAGACTTTAAGTTTTATTAGGACCATTGAAGAATTTAAAATTATTTAAAAATATTCAAAATATATTTTAATTCAAATAAATTAATATCAATAATGACTGAGACCAATTAATTCAAATTATCAGGTGTAATGGAGGATTTTAATATTTAGAGGAATACATGTGCTATGGAAATAGGCCATCTAAAATATATATACTTAAAAATGCAATAATAATAATAATAATAATGATGTATTATTATTATTATTTGTCGGGAGTCTCTCCCCGGCCGCTTCCCACCCCTTATTTCTTCCTTCGGCTTGGGGATCTGTCTTCTTCTTCTATAGCCCACGAATCTAAACCCTAATTTCTCTCCCCTTTCCCGTGTCTTGGCCATGGATGCTCGCCTTGTTGTCAATCTGAGCCTCTTGATCGTAGCGGCATCCCTCTGCCTGCAAGCTAGGGTATGCGTTTCCCTCCTCCTCTTTCAAATCTCCGATCTTTTTCCATGGGTTTGGTCGTACTTGCTCGAGTAATTGTTGACATTGTGGTAGCATCGCGAAATGGTCTGTGTGTTTGGTTACGCAGGGAGAGAGTAGCGGATTGGTCGTCTTCCTCGATGGATCGTCCCAGAGATATATCAGGAAACATCCACAAGATGCAGCAGGGAAGGTAATCTTGATCTTGTGTTGCTGGTTATGGCTTCATCTTCTCTAGATCGTTGTAATTTTTTGAACTTTTGAGCTCGTGGTTTGGATTTTTCTGGTCCTATTGCTAAACATCGAGACTTATTCGTCAGATCTTGATTCGTAGCCTTCTGGGTTCAAGACATTTGTGTTGGTGACCAGCCATTGTGCAAATAACAACCTGTTAGAAGTCCCTCGTCTGGAAATGAATTGGTAGCTGATCTCGTTTGAAATCAGATGGCATCAGTTGAGGAATTTGTTGTTCCTTAGCTGCGGTTATCTTGAATTAACTGGTGAATCTTCACCCACTCCTTAAGTCTTTACTTTAGCAGCATATACTCTCGAGACTATATACCCTATATCCACAACAAAATATCATGAAGCTAAACTGGGCCCTTTTGCACAATGTTAGACATAACTGGTCAGTTATCACAGATGTAATTAATTATTTTTTCTCCTGCCTTGTGTTAATGAACCAAAGTTTTAAAGCTTGCAGTTACGATTGCTCACCCACATAATTTCCTAGTTACAAGATTTTCTGTATCCCTACTAAAAAATATGGGCTTATATTGTTCAAGGAGCAATTGGAACAAGCAATCTATGATACCATGGCTTCTATGTATGAGTCTGGAGTTTTTCGGTTTCATGGACTTAGTTACTAGATTGAGATGTCTATGATAATACTTGTTGGTAATTATTGATTTGTAACGTTAGTTTTAAGGCATGTTTAGCTATAAGTGGTAGAAGCCAAGTCTTGAGAATTGCAGGAAGTGAAATTAGACATCCATTGTTTAGTTGGTAGAATTTATTGAGAACTTGCTTTAGAATCCTAATACTTGTAGTAGACAAAATTGCATCATGTAGATCATGTAAAATTGGTTCTCGCAACAAACAAATGTTGTTCTAGAGAACAAAAAAATGAAGTGTTACATTCATACAGATAATGAATATGCAGAAAAAATAGAAATTGCTTAGGTTTCAGATAAAAAACTTGAGTCAGCTGACACAAACATTTATCTACCGAAGAAGTGATGACATCACTAATAACCTAATCCGATGTCTTGATAAAAGAAATTTACATTAATTAATGTTAACTACAGACTAAAAGCTTTTAAGAATTCTAGTACAAGGTGACAAGATATCTGGAAATTGGGCAAAAGGAAGAAAAAAATAGAAGAAGAAATCAATATCTACTTCTTTACCTTCCACAGAAGAGGCCATGGAGGGCCAACCGCAAACAGTAGTGGACAGCATGATATTCATTTCTGTCATTGGGTTTGTCAGCTTGTTGACAAGATCTATGAGACCATAGGAGAGCTTGCCTGGTGGAACCTAGTAAGGGAGCATCCGAAAGAGATTAGAACGGGAGGGTAGAGGAGGGTAAGGATTGTACCTGCAAAAGAATTGAGTGTCTTAGACAGGAAGGTGACTTTAACGTTTAAGCCATTTCCCTATGGAAGTGGCTAAAAAAAAACAAATGAATGAACTACCTTTTCTTGTTCTCACTTTTGAGTGCTACGAATTCAACTTTGGTAGCCCTCTTGCTGAAGTCAAAATAAAGTTGCAACTTGAGTTCCTTAGTACCTCTGGCAATTCATTAAACACAAGGATGTGCTACACTTCCTATACTTTCTCACTGCCAAGGCCTACTTTCTTGAAGGTAAATATACCCTAAATTAACAGCAGAGAATGTTTGAATGTGAAGAAACTGTAACTATTCCTTGTTGCTGCCATGAGAACATCAGGTAGGTATCTACCAAAAAGATATGAAAGTGGGTTCATTTTTCCCTCCTCCCTCTATCCCCTTATCTTTTCTGTATAAGGAACATAGACAAAAATTTCTCTCTTGTTGCTAAAGTTTACCTATCTTCTCTAATTGCATTATTATCAAGAATATCATCCGTTTACTTGACTAATCCTAGTTCAGAGAAAATAGAGCTTAATCATGTGGTTTATTTTGTGCTTGAAGACATTAGGATGATGAAGGACTTGAACATCCGTAAGCCAAACTGAGATCTAAAGGAACCAAAGTAGACTAAAATATAACTGTTTTACAGAATGCTTGCAGTTTCATTTAGTTAAGTGCTAGTATTTTCTATAATTATCTCCATTTTTAATTCAATGAGGAAGAAAAAAAATTGTTCTGTGCTTGCAAATGTTCATAGTAGTATTTATGATATGTTTCACCTAGATGAAACATGTCAATATCTTTTCTTTTATCATGTGACCTTCTGGCGTGGTAATGAATCTTGATCATTTGTTTACGGTGAAGTTTATTTTGACTATGTTTAGTCGTGTTTGTAAATCTAGATGGATCTTCCTCTCGTCATTATATGATACTTCAGCACTTCAAAAATTATGGGTAGTTTGTGCTTTGTTTGTAATTTCTTCTAATACCTTAAATGACATGATTGTGGAACTTTTTTTATTGTCACAGCTGAACTCAATGTCTTCGTTTGAAGTTGCTGCAACCATGTCAGTCTTACTTGGTTTTGCACCACCTTCCTCGCTTCCAGCTGATTCTTCATGTAAGGTACACTTCATAGGAACCATTTTCTCTCTTAGATCTATCCCCTTTTAGGGAAGTGTAGTAATAAGTTGTACTGGTAGCGGACAAATCCTAATTAGTTCAATGCGTAGGGATGAACTCCTACTCCTATGCTGTTTTCCCATCATATATACTGTCAGTCTATCACTAATCAAGGCTGACACTGGGTGATGTTTCATTGGCAGCTAAATAAGGTTCTACTTCCCAATCCCTTTGACAGACCACATGCTCTTTTCATGCTGGAAATTAGTGGAATTGAGCGTCAGTATATTTGTCTTTGTGAATCTTCAAAGCAATGTTTGTGATGAGGCTTATACAGTTCTGTTTCTTGCAGAACCACTGCTCTCTGCTGAGAATCTAAAAAGCCAAACCAGTAATGTTTTCAGCAGTAGGATTTCTGGTTCAAGCAAGGCAAAACTAGAACTTCCAGGTGTTTGAATTTTGTCTGATGTAGTTCTCCTTTAAAGATATGCACAACCATGATCACCTTTTATGACTTATCTTTCATGTGTCACATCTTTTCAAAAGTGATGAGTTCCAGTACATTAAATTTACAAGTTTCTTTAGGTGAAGATCAAGTTTCTGTTGTTCCCTTGGATGACCCTTTGGATCTTGATTGTGATGCTGCTTGTCTTGATAAGGAGCTAAAAGATCTTGTAAGTTTAGTTCTTTGCTTGGCAGTTTATTAGCTGTTGAAGGTTACTAGCACCTGTGAATATATTAGTATCTTTTATTAGCATACTGTGAAAGATCACTTTTATGCAGGCAAATTGGATGGGAGGATCATATGTTGGCACCATAAAATCACAAGATGGGAAACTGACTGTTCCATTAGCCACTGGTAGCACTTTGAATCTGCATGTTGTAAAGGTTCAGCTCTCACCAGCATCCTCCAGCGTTACCATGCTGTTCGTTTTAGCAGGATATATATTGCTTTGGAAACCAAAAAGTAGTGTTAATTTATAATTGAATGTTTTGGTTATGCACTTCTTTTCAAAAAAACTCGAGATTTTTGTTTAGTGGTATCATGTAGAAGTCATCTACCATGATAGGATTCCAAAATATTTTCCAGTACCACATATTTCACATATTTGAATGCTAGCCAAGTGCGCATAGGGCTAATAATGGGTTGAACCTGACCTAAGCCAATCCTCAAGCATCCAGCTTAGCTTTGTTCAACTTGACTCAAGCATGACCCTGCTTGGCTCAGGTCCTATGTTTGTACAAATAAGTTCATCAATAAGTACTGTGCGGTGGCTTTTATCACCCCCTCCATAGGCTGTTGTGGGTTAGGTCCATTGCACTCCCATTAGCCCCATCTCCTACTACAGCAGGCCCTCAAAGCTGCTATCACACATTGATAGAAGTCATTACCTCATCTCTCTTCTTTTTCATCTTCTTTCTCAACTCCTCTTCCTCACCTTCATCACTCTGTTGGATCTCTCTGTTTTTTTTTTGGTTTGACTCCAGTGATTATGCTGATATTTTTCCTGCCCTTCCCCTGTACAAGTTTGATGATGGAGGCAGAAGAGGCACCATTTAGAGCCACTTTCTCATGAAAGCTTGTTTGCAAAAGCCAAGAGGTTGGAAGGGTGGAGGGTGAAGGTGGCCTTATTGAAGCACATGATTTAGCCTTTGCATGGCCTGACTTGACTGACTATGCCTCTAGGAGAGTTGGTTGTACCTTTCTGTCACCTAGCTTGACAGCATTTGTTTGCTGGTCCTTAATTCAATCAACTCCTTGTCCTCTTCGACACGTCCCTTACTGAGAAGTGTGACCTAGTCATCATCTTAATTCCCTTTACTCATTAGAAGTCACCCGGGGTCCAGCTTTCTTACAGGCTGACTTAATGGGTCTGATCTGGCTAAGGATCATTAACAGCCCTACTTGCCCTGTTCAATATTAGTCCATATATCTATTGGTGCAGACATATGTTTGTTTATGCATGGTTGTAAGGATTGCATGCCTATCATCCCCTAGGGAAATTTTCATATAATCCAAAATTTAATATTTTTTGCTGAAATATTTTTTGCATTGGTTAGAGTTTAACTTTTTCAGTTACAGACGTATTGGATAATTCATATCATATTATTTGGCTTAGTCACTATCTAAATTTGTCTGAATGAATCAACTTATTACTACTGAAAGCAAGATTAGTCAAACTCTGGATTAGTGCATTTTATGCAGGGGAGAGCCGAATGTAAATTCTACTTTATGGCTTGGTTGTCGTTGTTGTTGTTGTAAGCAGGGCAGAGCGAATTTCTCGCATGGGCAGGACTTTGGGGAATATAAGAAGTTAAAATTTATCTCTTACTTCTCAATTAAAGAAAGCATTCTGACAAAAGTGATAATCATTCTGACAAAACATCAATACAAAAGAATCATTTTGGAAAATTTTCTTTCTTTCTGAAGTTAGCTGAACGGTTAGTTATTGGCTATATTTCTAACCTCACATTCTAGATGGTTACGTAACTGGTATCTGTCTGAGTAGCAACTTAAGAATGGGTTTAGAATGGAATCAAACATATCAAATAACCAGTTTTTTCAATGGAGACATGAAAACAAATAGACTTGGTTTGGAACAATGGGAATGTTTCATAAATAAATTTAAAGCTCTGTACCTTACAACTTGTCAACATAATATCATGCATTAGCAAAGGTAGAGTTGGAAGTTTTATGCTTGCCTTTTCCTTAAATCCTGGCTTGCTTTTCTGCAGCAGTTGTTGGTCACATGCCTTGTACAAGTTAGTAAAAGTCCTCAGACCTAATAGTATTCAGAAAGAAACCTGTTATCAAGAAGCTTGGTTTGTGTTAGGGCCACAGAGAACTGAAAGTTACAAGATGCTTGGTATGTAATAATCCACTCAAGTATCCGTTGCTAACTCATAAATATGCCATCCCTGTGAGTGAAGTTTTTTAGTGAGAGAATGGCTTTAAATGATAGGTAGTTTCAAGCATTATCTGTTCCATCTATTTAATGGCACATGCACTTATGTTGGCATCTGTTTTTCTTTCACATATAAGTATGTTCCTTCTTGATACTTGACAATTGTTGTGCACATGCTTTGCAGAAAGCGGACCTTCAATTTGCATCTGGTATTGTTTCTTTGATTAGAAATGTTAAAAAGACAGTGGAGTTTCATGAAGACTTGTCAGAAAGTAACATTAAACTTTCAGAAATTATGACAGGCCGTTTCACAGGCATTGAGGTGATTTTTTTATTGTCTCTCTATAATTTCTTATCCTGAGCAATACTCATCTTGGTGACTGTTTCAAGTGTTCTGATTGTTTCTTGTTGGTGAGTTATTACAAAAGAAGCTCATTGCCTGCAAATTTACATGATAACAAAGTATTTTCTTCAGCTAATGAGATTATGTTTAGCTGAGCTATATTTACATACATGATGCTCTCATGTCTTATGCTTGTGCAATTATATAATAGAGGCAAATGTACTGTAACTATTTGACTTATTGCTTGACATAAAATATTACACTCTTTAGAAATATTTTCCAAGTATTTTCTTCAGTTAATGCAATTCTGTTTGGCTGTGAGCTATATTTACATACACAATGTGCTCACATCATGTACTTGTGCATTTAATAAGGGAGGCAAATGTACTGTAACTATTTGACCTATTGCTTGGCATAGAAGACTACACTTTTTGGAAAGATAGTCGAGAAGCCATGACATTCATTTGAGAATCCTCCATGTATCAGTCCAACGCAAAGATCCGGGCATATGGTGATATGCACTGTTCGTTGAAATTATGGTTATGGAGTTGCACCTAAATTACTTCAACATTTCCTAACAGAAGTTTAGCATGGCATTCATTTTCTGCTGTTTTGCTTGATATTAGGAATTTGTCTCGGAAATTTGAATTCCATTATTGATGTATTTATTTCAGATTTCCAGACAATTATTTCTTATGACCTTAGCGAGTCCGGGGAAACTAACTAGTTTTTTGTTTCTTCTGGGACTTCCCTGTGATCCTAAAACATGTCTTTGAATGATACTTTTAAGAATTATGATGTCATATGAGTAGTAGGATTTGTTTCCCAATAAATGACTACATAAGCATCTTTTAAAGTGTGCTGAGGTAAGTTTGTGTTGGTTTCCTCGAACTTATGTAAAGCCTTTTGTAATTAGATATACTGTAACATAGGTGTTTCCTTAATGTTTCAAGAGAGTTTGTAAAAAAAAAATGGTTTAAAATAATTAATTTTATGATATTCCTGCTTTTTGTTAAGCTACGGTTAGTTGTTCCTAGATATCTTTAATTTTTAGCACAAAATGTTAAAATATAATGGTGTATTATATAATCTAGCAGCATCACTACTCTTTTTACTTATTCCACTCAGTAAGAAATGCTTGGTTCCATCATTGGCCATAACTATATCAGAGTTCTATGAAACTTGTAACCGTAGTCACTGATTGTTTTGTTTTATATATATGTATTCTTGAGTAACTTCATGATAATAATACAGGCTCTTATAGCGGAATATGGTTGGGGGGACATTTCTCATCAGGGGGCAGAGCTGCTTCAGACCATACTTCTGAAGTTGTCTGATATGTTACAAGTATCTTACAGAGGTTAGTGGTGATTGTTTCCTAGCCTAATCAAATTACTTTTGTGCCTTATTTTTATCTTCTTGTCAATGTAATAAAGAATTAACATATGTCTTGCAACTTTCTGGGAGGTAGCAATTCATGAATTTAACTGAAAGATGACTAAAATACCTGGTTTAATTTCTCTGTAATGGTGACTAGAGGATTTATTGGACACCTTTCTGTTAAATGGGGTTACAAATGTATTTTGAAAATTGGTTCAAGTGCTAGCACAATTATGAGCTAGTAATGGCTTTTGACTCTTCCTGGATAAGCCTAAGCTTCCTGCCAGAGTCTGCTTAAATATGAAATATGGGGCCAACATATCTGATCATCATGACATTGGCCTTATATTGCATCTCAATTGTATAATATTTTTAACTGATCTACATGACACTAGTAAGTATGTGATAAGATATTCAAAATTTTTGACATATGATTATTGTCCATTTTCAGATGAATATTTCAACAATCAGTGTGGAATCTTTAATTGAATTTTAGAATTATATATATAAATTAATTCACTCTAAATTATTTATAACTTTTTTATTGTCATCCTGTTATTGCATGTTGTTTGTTATCTTTGTTATATATTGTTACTAATTTTAATGTTTTTCTACCTTTTGATGGTTTACACAAATAAACTTCTCATGCATGTTCTGAACATGTGAAAATGTTTGTTATTTTTTCTTTTTCTCATTGCTTGTGCTAGTTTTCTCTGAGCTATTAAATTGCCAAATATCTTCTGTTTTTTCTGAGTATTATATTCGTTTTGAACTTATTTAATTTTTATGTTTACCTTGTCTGATCTTATCATGAATGTCAGTCATAACTGCCCCTTCTAGCACATCCAAGGTCACAGCAACCAAATTATTTGGGATTCCAAAACTGACTGTATCACCCAATATGATTTGGTTTCTACCGGTTCGATAGGAGATCAGCATGCTAACTGGGTGATTTTGCCCAGTTTAATCAGGGATATGCTGTTGGGTGGTAAAAAGACTGGTACCAAAGGCTTATCATTCTTTTTGGTATCTTTTTGTTTTATCTATGACAGTTATCAATCTCTTTTTCCTCTGTCTCTCCTCTCCCCCCACCCCCACCAATTTGTCTCTCAATCTCCCCGACTTTTCTCTTCCTTGCTCTTTCCCTTCTCTGCCTCTTCCCAACTGACACTATCGCCAAATCATCATTGTCGTCGTCATCTCCTCCACTTTGCCACCATCACTTCCTTTCCCCGGTAGACATCGTAACCTCTTCCGCCTGTTTCTACTCTCTCTTCTTCTTCCTCCCCCCTAGTCAAACCCATATCAGTCGGCACGAGAGCATACATTGTGTTGGTATGCCAACCACTAGTACCATCCTGGTCTTCCCAAGGATTGGTATGGATTTCATACCAAAACTTTAAACCTAGGGCACATGTAAGCGGTGCAGGTATGGAACCAAACCTTATGGGCTCATGCATTTTGCTTTTTGTCGTCTCATGCCAGTTGCACGGCAGTGTTTGTTATGATGGCCTAATTCTATATTTGATTTCCAAAAATGCAGAGAAAATGCCATGTTCCAAATTTTACTATTGTGTGAAGCTTACTTCTCTTTCATTGTGTTACTAAATACTGAATGGAAATAGAAAAGAAGTAGCTCCAAATAAAGCTTTACAATAGTTTAAGATTAAGCAGTTTTTAATGGAAAGGTTTTTATATATGAAAATATGAAGACGAGAAAAGATGATATGAATGTTCACAATGATATTGGTTTTTCATATCTGCAGCATTAAAAATGGTTTTGGGTTTTCATTTCTAGGATATATATTAGTGACTGAAACTAGTATTTAATTTGTGCAAGTTTTCTTATGGTTTTTTCTTACTCCTCTTATTATAGTTTAAAATTTTCATTGCAAGGCTAAATATTTAGTTACCTAGCAACAATATAAGAAAACTAATAACTAAATCTAATTGGTCTAATTGTTGAATTGTTTTACTTCATTCTTGATTAATTTTTGTGAGTGTTCTTGATGTTTTTGTTTTAATCTTACAGGGAAGATTGTTGGAGTTGTCATATTAACCAATGAGCCTTCTTCAGAGTCAGGAATGTTGGTAGATGTGACATATACAGCACAAATTTCAAGATTGTTAGAAGAAGAGAGCTCATCTACTTCATCTGACTCGGAGGTGCTGCTGGTTAGGCGGAGTTTGGCTTGGATAACTGGAGTTATCCTTCTTATATCAACTCTCATTGGGGTGAGGAGAATCAGTTATATACATTTATGAAATTCGTAGTTCTCACTGCATTATGTGGTTCATGCATACATAAATACACATTACGAAAAACAAATAGGTTTTCTGCAAGTATTAGGGAGCTATCCTTTTCTAGCAACCATATTTATATAAGCATGCATCTTTACATGATAAGTACTTGATATTAATACATATCTGTCACATCAAAATTCATGTTTTGTATATTTGTTGAACTAACACGAAAAGAATGCCATAAAAAAACATTCATTTACAAAACTGTTATAAACTACTATAGTTAATGATCAAGATAATTGACCTAATCCAAATCTTGTCAAATTGGTAGATGTAAAATTTCTGTTTGTTTTTCAGTCTTTCACTTCGGAGCATCTAAGACATCATAAATCATGTTCAGTGAAACTGATATTTGATGTAGGGTGTTCCCTACTACTATGAGGTTATTGAATGAAGGTCGAGTCCTCTAGACTATATTCTTACAACTCTCTCTATGTTTTGTGTCTACTGCTCCCATACAAGTGGGTAATTATGGCAATAGTGCTTAGATCAGTATTCATGCCTACATCATCAAATAGAAATGGCACCCCTCCTCACCCAACATCCAGTGACAAAGTCTGTTGTTTTATGTAAAATCTGCATTCTGATGGTGTGGCTTTGTCGTACAGGTTTACTTGCTACTCAATATGCCACTTACAAGGGACACCCTTCTTTACTCCAATGTCAAGCTAGATTGATCTCAAAGGTATCAATGCATCTCTTTTGAAGTTGCCGTTTAAGAGGTTTGGACAATGTTATCAGATGAGTTTTTCCTGGGCACGCCCTTAGCGATTGTCATATGGAATAAATATTTTCCTGGTTGTAAGTGCCACATGCCACTCTAATTTTACAGTGTACTATCCACCTTATTCATTCACGAGTCATATGCAGAGCAAGTACTTGTGGGAGGATGATACTGCAAATAATAATAATAATATGTTTGGACCGTATTATCATGTAAGTTTTCCCCTGTCATGCTCTTGGCAGCAGCTATACTGAATAATAATTTCTGGTTGTACATGTCACTCTCATTTTGTCAGATAAATGTACCATGGAAAAACATCTCTCATGGATAATATGATTTGTTATTGTTTGCATAAGGTTTACATTTATTATTTTCTGCTTGAAATATTGTTTAACCTTGGCGATCACTTTGGAATTGTGTTGCATTTTGCAAGCGATGGATACCAACATTATCTGGAGCTGTCTTTCATGTACAATCTCATGATTCTGCTACTACTATTATCATTCTCTTTTCAACTTCGAGATTATTGAAAGTATGCAATGAATCAAATTTAACAGTCAAGCATCCACGGGACTGTCAATCCTTCAATTAGCCATAATTTAAATTGAAAAGTGTGAACAATGTATGAACACATTCGATAAAGACCCAGTGATATTATACCTTCATTTATTTTTTCATCTTTTGACTTGTTACATCTTCAGTCGTTTGGTAGTCCGTCAAACTTTGATGCTCCAAAGTTATTTCAAATCACCGATTATTCTTATTCTTATTCTGATATTACTTCAAATCACCAATTATTCTTACGCTGATATGGGATTGGGCGACTTGTGTTTGATTTTGTTGATGTGTATGAATCCTTTTGATGCAGGAAAATGACTTCCTTATAAAATTTGAAATTTCAATATTGCTCATTGCTTGCTTCATCGTTACGTATCAGTCACGTAAATATTCTATTTCTACGAGGAAAATGACTTCCTCATATAATTTGATCCTATGTAGGAAAATGACTTCCTCATATAATTAGAAGTTCCAAGATTACTTATTGCTTGTTCTCTTGCATAGAATCCTTTTGACGAAGGAAATTCACTTTCTCATTACGTATCGGTCCCATAAATATTCTATGTCTACGAGGGAAATGACTTCCTCATAGAATTTGAAGTTCCAAGATTACTTATTACTTGCTCTCTTGCATAGAATCCTTTTGATGAAGAAAAATGACTTACTTATTATGTATCAGTCCCATAAATGTTAAAATGTCCTGTCTACTAGGAAAATAACTTCTTTATAGAATTTGAAGTTCCAAGATTACTCATTGCTTGCTCTCTTATATAGAATCCTTTTGATGAAGGAAATTGACTTTCTCATTACATATCGGTCCCATAAATATCTTATGTCTACGAGGAAAATGACTTCCTCATAGAATTTGAAGTTCCTAGATTGCTCATTACTTGCTCTTTTGCTTAGAATCTTTTTTATGAACGAAAATGACTTCCTTATTACGTATCAGTCTCAATGTCCTATGTCTATAATTTTCCTCATAGAATTTGAAGTTTCAAGATTACTGCTTGCTCTCTTGCATAGAATCCTTTTGATGAAGGAAATTGACTTCATCATTACGTATCGATCCCATAAATATCCTATGTCTATGAGAGAAATAATTTTCTCATAGAATTTGAAGTTTCAAGATTGCTCGTTACTTGCTCTCTTGCATAGAATCTTTTTGATGAAGGAAAATGACTTATTACATATCAGTCCCATAAATGTCCTATGTCTATGAGGAAAATGACTTCCTCATAGAATTTGAAGTTCCAAGATTGCTCATTGCTTACTCTTTTCTCTTTTCATCATCTTCAGTATGTTTGTATCATCTTTTCTTTCTAATATCTTGCTTTTAGAAAATGAAGTAGAAAAGCTATCTTTGATAAAATCAATTACCATTCTTGAGAATAAGCTAAGCATTATCTTTACTCTTTTAAGAGTCTTTTATAGTTTCCAAAGCTCCACTAGAGAATTGGATTGTTCTAGTTACATCCATTCTTCAAAAGTTAAGAGACTATGGTTATTTGACTTCATCGGCTTCTTAAGAATTGAACAATATACATCAAACTAGTTAGCTTATTTTTTACTCATACTTCTGGAATACTTGAAATGTTGTACTACTTGTATTGAGTTGGTTACTGAAATTCACATCCTCTCATTGAACTTCTAAGATGCTAGAAGTGTTGTTCTAAAAGATTAAAATTTTACGTCATCTAAAAGTGTTTTCCTAGAAGTACTGTCCTGGAAGAGTAAGTTTTTAATAGATCGGTCATCTCTTTAGGATGTATTAATTTTTTTATATTTTTTACTGTCCACTTCTCAGAGTGGAAAATGGTATCATAGCATGTTACCTACTCTCTTTTTTAGTCAATCACCATTGCATCAATTTGAAGTCTCACATTTTCGACTATCTTATGAGCCCTTCGACATAATTCTTGTCGATACAATCCTTGTGAAGCTCTCTAGCAACTGCCCTTCTATCTTATCTTGATATTTAGAGTTTATCATTTCATTCTCCATCGTCTCTCAACCGCTTTTTGCACCTTTCATATTAAAGAGCATAGGATTGATGATTATTTAAGAGTCCCACGTTCGTAGTATCATAGAGTTCTTTAATACCGACAGCTCTGTCTCATGTCCATTTTCTTTCCTTTGTGATCAAAAGATATCTACTATGATATAATAGTACTTTCTTTGAATTCATCTTCATTTTGATTTTGATTTATGCATTATTTTAGTTAATCAAGTCTCTCTGGACTCATCATCGCTTTTGTGGTCCTACTAGGTTCGGATGTTTCAAGTATTTGTTAATTTGTTTGTTCCACTCTAATACTCTAGACAAAACCAGGACTGCTATTCAAGATGCGTGAGAAGGCAATGTCACACGGAGTGGCTAGTTTGCTCATCCATTTCGGTGCACAAAACCTGCACCCAGAATGTAACTTAGCTTCGACTTAGTGTCATGAAAGCATCGCATTCATGCAACCTTACTAGGGTGCAGCAGGGGAACAGAGATGCTTTCACAGTTCAAAACTGTACATGTTTTCCGGGTTGCAGTAATGCTCACAGGCAGGAACTACATATGCTCACCAAACTGGTTTTTCCTGTGGTCCATCTCTCTTCCTTCTTGTTATCTAATGCTTGATCTTGAACAAACAGTGATTAGGTGACATGAACTCTGCATGATGCTTTTTGACAACATGTACAGGATATACTTATATATTGTCACAGTCAACAAAGGTCCCCAAGTCTCCTCCATGGCTTGAAGACACACAAGAAAGGCCAGTCAAGGAACAAATATGGTGGTCCAAGTAACATCTAGGAAAGAGGGGCAAATATAGATTTAATTGTCAAGATCCAAGCATGAGTACCAACTGCAATAAACAATGAGAACATTTTCTTTGCTGTCATAATTCATGAAATTAATTAGTTTATGGTACAAAGTCAGAGGTTTGCTTGCCTCTCTGAATGCATCAGAGGTCAGAATATTAGCTTCTTCAGGAATTCCACTACACTTTCAAGCAACATAGAGGTTTTATAAGGTGATCATTTTTTCGATACTAGTCTATGTTTTCAAGTATAAGGAGTCTTTGGAAATCAGTAGTATGATATATGCCAAGATACTGAATGAGAAGCGAAATCTCTCTACATTTCTCTCATCAGTGTTCTTAGTATGATATATGCCATCAGTTAACTGCAGCAGCACTTCTTTGAACACTGCTTCCCTTAGAAAGAAGAAGAAAAGAAACTACTTGTGCAGAGCATTTGAACAAAAAGACCACTGCATTGACCATGTAATGGTTCATACAAGTTGGGGATCGAACATAAAGATTGTCTAATGATCCATAGAACTATCAATGCCGGATCATATAACTCATATTTCATATAAATGGCATTCATAGAACATAAAGCTTGTGTAATGGTTTAATGCTGAATTCTGTCTCCTAAACAGCAGGAATGGGTCATTAGGCTGTGTTGATCCAATCCAACATTATCTAAACAACAACAATGATTCATGAGAGCAAAGTGCAAGAGGAGATGAATAGTTCAACCAAAAAGTTGTGGAGGAGTTGGATATGAAGGTGGTGCTCACTTGCCTCACCTCAAAGTCAAAGACCACTTAAAATACTTGTCTTAAACTAATGAAACAATCCCAGTCTCTGATAGAAACCCTAATCCAACGTCAGTCTCCTTCATGCTGGTGACATCATTTATCTCATTACAATACATACTTTTCTCCACCCACTTGGTTGCAGCACCATTAATGGTTGTGTTCTTCATCTCTGATTCGTTATGCAAACTTGGTTTTAGGGTTCTTAAACAACTCTACTTGTTATTTAATTGTGAGGCCTACTTCTCGTTCGACCTACTCAATAAATTGTTGGTGGAGGGGGTGCAGATTCATTCACTGTCCTCATAAGAAGGGAAGATGACTTCCATTGTACACATTATCCCAGCTGTGAAGGTTGATTACCTTCTTGTGCTGCTCTATGGACAATTATGACATTGATAGTTAATGCAAATGCATGCATGAGGCATAACGTGCATGCTTCTTCAGCCTCTTCAATAGCAAGCATATACAAGTTCTACTTGCAATTAGGACCACGGTTTGGTTTAGTGTGATGGATACAGCTTCCTACTCTCTCTCTCTCTCTCTCTCTCTCTCTCTCTCTCTGTGTATATATATATATATATAATATGATGGGTGTTGCAATATACAAACATATTGAATAGTTCGAACTTTTGGGATTATTAGTATTCCAATTAAAACTGAATTGATAGTTTGCACTTTGCTTCAGTTTGACAGGTCAGTAAGACAATTAGGGTTGACCAATTCCTCATCTTTCGTTCCCATTTTACTTGCAGTATGATCATTCTGATGACAGTTAGTATAGGGTTTGGAATCTCTATATCATATCTCTGTTGCATCATGACATTACTGTTGGCAATTCTTCCAGGATCATGAGTTCTGGTAGCCTTCTTCTTCTCAAAAGTCAAAGGCACCCTTGAAGCCAAAGCTTAGCAAGAAGATTGCCATTGACTTCGTACTAATGTCTTTATCTTTTCCACCCATCCTAACAATCATATCAAATTTGAATGGGATGAACAGTGATGGAGTATTTGCCTTGCGTGCACCACATTGTGATCCAAACAAGTGACATGTAAACAAACAATGATGCATCTCTCTTAATTGTTTGATATTTTTCTACAGTAATAAATGGAGTAGAAAAGTGCCCCAAGTTGCCTTGCCAAGCCAACCTCAAAGCAGTGTGGTTTCTCTTCCTCCAACTGGCTTCTGCAGGGTTATCAGTGTCCTCAGCCTATATACAAACACCCATAGGATGAAGAAGCCAAAGGTTACATGAGACCTAACACAATACTCTTATCTTACTAAAGCTTCAATGTCATACCTCTCCTACTCTTTCCCTACCCTCTCCACTCTCCTTCCTCTTTCCATTTCCTGTGTGTTTATTAGCCAGAAGCTAAATATATCCCTACCTTCTCCAGTGATCTCTGTAGGACATGCAGGATCAGCTTAGCAAGGCAGAGAAACAAACAATAGAACCCATATCCTCCCTCCCTCCCTCTCAATCATCTGTCTATCTATCCATGTTTGTAGGTGCAAGACTCATCCTTTTGTAAGGCAATACAGATATGATGATCTCTATCTCTCCTTCTTCATCTTCTTCTGATTGATACAAGTGAAGCCTTATATCCTCTGAAGAAAGAAAGATTTCCAACCGAGTTGCATCTATATGGAGGTGTTTACAGTACAGATGCCGTTCGCTGCCCCCTCCTCTTCTTCCACCTCGTCGGTGGCTTCCGACTCTGCCGCCCCTGTGGAGCCAGAGCATATGTTCGACAAGGTGGTGACGCCGAGCGATGTCGGCAAGCTGAACCGCCTTGTGATCCCCAAGCAGTACGCGGAGAGGTACTTCCCCCTCGATCCCTTGGCCGCGGACAAGGGCATCCTGCTGTGCTTCGAGGATCGTACCGGAAAGCAGTGGCAGTTCCGCTACTCGTACTGGGGCAGCAGCCAAAGCTACGTCATGACCAAGGGGTGGAGCCGGTTCGTGAAGGACAAGCAGCT
The DNA here is from genome assembly GCF_036884655.1 of Musa acuminata AAA Group. NCBI lineage: Eukaryota > Viridiplantae > Streptophyta > Magnoliopsida > Zingiberales > Musaceae > Musa > Musa acuminata. The sequence goes on from NC_088330.1 coordinate 9,771,516, forward strand.
CGAATCCGGAGACACGGTCTCCTTCGGTCGTGCTAGTACAGGAGCGTCGGCCAGGCATGGTCGCCTCTTCATTGGATGGCGCCGGCGGGAACAAACCCAATGCCGCCCGCCGCTTCCCCTCCCACAGATCTTCTCTGCTGCCCGGTCGTCGGTACCACAGTGGGGTGGGCTTTTCCCGTTCGCCGTGCCTCCCGTGTACAATATGGCTTCGAACCATGGTCAATACGGAGGAGGCAGGCCGTATTCGCCGCCGCAAGTCAGGGTGCAACCCGGCGGCGGAGTGGCGGGGGCGTCATTACTTCTGGATTCACCGGCGGTGATCCGTGGCACGGCGAAGACAAAGCGAGTCAGGTTGTTCGGAGTCGACCTAGAGTGTTCCGAGAGGGAGGAACGTGGAGACACCCGGCGGGATCTGCAGGTGCTTCTGCTGCCGAAACACTCTGCAATGGAGGAATGGAGCTGCTGAATCCAACATAGTCTGCGCAGGAGATAGGCCGCAGCCAAACATGGACCTCCGCGCACCCTTCATTCGATGAAGATGGAAGGAGATAAAAAGGAAGTACAGCCGAAGGTGCTAAGAGTTTGACAATAAGATTCTGGACTCGAATCTTCGTTCTTTTGCGAAAAAGAATCATATATCCTTTTCTCTCATTCTCGATTTATGATTAGGTTTTAAGATTCTGTCATTCTTTTTTGTTTTCTGTTTCTTTTTGGAGCATAAGAAATGATTCAAAGCATTACTATGAGTTAGAATGAGAGAAAAAGGCTTGATTGTGTATTTCAAACATATATGGAAGATAAAAAAAAGTTGAATTGCTTGTGTCAATGGATGCATCTTAATTCATAGTTGTCTTCAGCAATATATATATATATATATATATATATATATATATATATATATATATATATATATATATATATATATATATATATATATATATATATATATATATATATATATATATATATATATATATATATCCTCCTAATGGCCACCCCAACATATTTCCATCAAAAAGAGTTAGGTTTAAGATAATAAGATTTAGGTTCCTTTGATCTTTCCATGGAAATGAAAGAATGAGAGTTTCTTGTATCAATGATTTTTTTAATTGTTTATGATATCAATGATTTTATTTTATTATTTAAATATAAGAATTTATTTAATACTTTTTTATATTAAATAATTTTATATTAGAAGCTTACTATTAGGAATGAATTCTAAAATTTAAATGTAATTTATGAAAGATTCATATTAAATTAATAAAAAAATAGAAGATATGTGTCACTAACTAACATAACGAATGTATCATATTTGTTATATTTTTGATATCTATACTTTTTTTATGTACGCTTGGCACATTATTATTTTTGTGTTAGCTAATCTTAAGCAATTAGAAAAAAAAAGTGAAAAAAAAATTACTAAAAGAGAATCTTACTGCAACCCATATAAGGAATTGAAGAAAAATTGAGGATTTGGACAAATTCATCATCCTTCGGATTAAATCTTTCTAAGACAAGTATTTTAGCTCATTCGATAGTGATTTCTATCCTTGATTTCATCTTATTTATGGGTAATTTATAGAGTTTTACCTTTTTTAAATTTCTTTAACCTTAATTTGAGTTGTAAACTTGCTAATCTGAAATTTATGAGACTTCTGGTCTATCTATTTTATTTTAACTATAATATATTATGTAGAATTTTAATTTAGGCAAAACTTAATTTTTAAAAAAAATTAGACTCTTATCTCTTTCTTTTTGTATTTTATTTGAACGATTTAGAATGCAAATATCTACCAAAATATTTATTCCTTTTAAGTATTTGAATTCTGCTAAATAGAGAATATATTCTAACCTCTCTATATTAAATTTCTTGTAACTATCCGTAGATAACTCCAATTTATACAAAGCTTATTTTATCTGAAAGTATAATTATATATCTTTCAAAAAAATATCTTACTTGAGTAAATTAGAGTATAATTTATTATCTAAATATCTAGTGTAATATATCTCATATATTTTGCCATAATATTTATTTTTAAATTTATCAATTCTTGCTTCTACCTTTATGAACTTGATTTCAACTAAAAATTTCTCTTTCAAATAAGTTTATGTGGTTGCTTTAAATTCTTGTATCTCTTATTATTAGTTTTTATCGTATCTAAATGGGTTATGCAAAAGTTATGTATTTGCCTCACATTGCTTCACACACACACACACACATATATAAATATATATATATATATATATATATATATATATATATATATATATATATATATATATATATATGTTTGTTTGCTAACTTTTTTTGCTCACAATATACTTTTATATTTCAATGTTTATGAGATAATATAAACCTTTGTCAGAAATAAAAAAGAGTCATGCATAGAGCTTGTGATGCTCTGCTCCAATGAATTGGATGAAGCTCCCAAACATCCGAGACTAATATTTATGATCATTTAGAAATAAATTGATTATGTTATGTTATGATACAATTTCACCCTTATGTTTCTTTAGCATGTTTTCCAAAGTACATAAGCCTTATGTGTTATTGGTACACTATGAAATTGGAATGAAATCCTCTTTAATATTTTCAATCCAAATAAAAACATATAATTTGAACAAAATGTATAATTTCTGTTTAAAAACATAAGAACAAAATGTGTTTATTTCGTACTTTAAATTAGTCTCTTTTATGTGTTTATTTTGTACTGTACAATTCCTTTGGTATTAGAGATCATTTACCCATCCTTGGGAGAAAAAAATAATAGAATGAGAATATAAATTATTAATTATGCTTAAATCTTGGATAAATATAAATTCGATTGATAAGACCTCTTCAATTATAGCCAATATCTTATTATGAATAATTATGATAACTTTCAGAGAAAAAAAAAATTATTTACCTCATATGATATGATTTGATTTTTTTTTTTCGGTCTAGTCATCCCTCAATATCATGAGAAAGAAAAAGGGATGTTTCGGGCCAGAAAGAACTACATTTATTAAAAGAAACTTATGCTTGGTGATAAACCTTTTGGATATATATAAATGAAATGTCAAATGTAACTCTTAAACTTATATTTTGTATTTGTTTTTTGATATACTCATATAATACTTTTTACTCTATTGTTATAAGTGAATCAAAGAAAATATAAAATATGACTATACTCTTGAGTTAATTAGTTGCATCTTGATATTGAGTAGCTTATATATTGCTTTTTGCTCTCTTGTTAAATATGCTTATAATAAAATTATATATATGACTCTTGTATCTATGCCTTGCACCTTGATTCTTAGGTCATATGATATGTCATCTCTTTGTCAAGAATATGTTAGTCACTTATTGTATTTTATAACTTACCTATATAAATTTTTCTGGTTAACTTATCACTCACCCTAATGTTAGGTTTGGGCTAAGACTATAGAATGTTAGAAGATTTTGTTAAGTCTTTAATAGTTTGACACGATGTTATTGTTAAAGTACGCTTTGCTTCTAATGTTATTTCAAACAAATCTGAGTTGATGTGTATTGTAAAAGTTAAAAAAACCTCTCAGTTTTAGAAGTTTAGAATCTTATGTTGAAGTTTTATATTAATTATTATTTTTTTTATTATGTAACTCTTGCTCTTGTAGGTTTATAGGTGATTGTTAATGTTTTTTAAGTTAATCTTGAGTTTTATGAAGTTATCCAGTGATACGTTGAATAACTATAAATTATATAGATGTGAATGAGAATTTAATGCTTTTAACATCCTGAAATTTGATGTCTTGAATTTTAGGTTTGAGATTGTGGATGAATCATAGATTCACATCTGCTTCTTGTTAGCTCTGATGTTGAAGATCTTCATCAAGAGATTTCTCTTATCATTTGTAAATCATTAAAATTTGTATTTTCTAACTTTCAATTCTCCCACCAACCATTAAAGGTTGGAGGAAGCAGAACCTGCACTTTCATATAGGGCGATTGTGCATAAAAATATCTTTTTTATCATTTTTTTTCGATGATATTCCTTTTTAAAATTCTTAAATCACCATCCTCTATTTTTAATATTTAAAAAATGCCCCTTAAAAAAACTATCATTTTTTTTGGCTTAAATAAAAAAAATTCCATTTTATACTATTTTATGGGTTGATTTTTATTCACAACATACTATATAGTATTTTTTTAAAAACACTATACGGTATTTTTAAAACACTACACAGTGTTACCGCATGTGAATAAAAAGCAACACACAAAATACTGTCAACAGTTGACAAAAAATTTTTTGGGATTTGGACGGGAAAACACTATGAACACTTCTTGGGGGATATTTTTGAGAATTTTGAAATAGAAAGTATGGTTTGAGAATTTTAAAAAGGATAATATCATTAAAAAATCGAAAAAAATGATATTTTCTCGGACAATCAACCAAGTCATCTGTTCTTTAGTCAACTTTGGAAGGCAAAACTAATCTGAGTAAAATCTTCCAAGTCGATCTTGAATATTTGATTATGTTTATTGAGTCTTATCCACTTTTTAATTTCAGTAATGTTAATTAAGTCTTCTCTTTTTCCCCTTATATATATATATATATATATATATATAATTTTCTTATTTGTACCGTTAAATCGAACTTCAACATATAATCTCCTATGATCAATCATTTATATGTAAGAATAACATATGGAAAACTATAATTCACATTTAATATTTCAGATATTTGCATAGATCTCACTGAACTGACCGCGACTGAAGAGGCCATGACGTTAAAAAGGGGTGAGAATTTAAGGATTATAAGAAAACAAATATTAAATTTTCTCATACAAAGAATAATTGGACTTGGTTTATATGTAGTAAAATAAAAAGTTCATATATCTGATAGTCGTCAAGTTCCACAAAAACAATATAGCAGGTTTATCTACAAACATCCACATACAATAAAGTTGTGATCATTATCTTATTTGGTCAATGTCATGCATGTGTTAACATATAGTCTGGAATGCAGACCACTAATCAATACGAGGAACGATTCAATCCAGTAACAGGTCATTTGGTTGTGCTTCTAATAAGAGGAACGAATTCTAGATGCACTGGTCATCGAAGAGGCTATTCTATGGCAGCAATTACAGCAAATGAATGATTTGATTGTATAAAGCTGTTCATATTATCCAATATGCAGTTTCACATGTTCCAAACACAATCCCCAAATGTTATATTGTTTATTTACAATATATCCAGTTCTTCAAGTAACAGTAACGTTTTTTCAATGCTGTGTGGACTCCTCCCCCAGCACATGCTCCCATTCGGATGAGGAATTTTCATATCCACTGGTGAGGGACCAGTTCCCCTGATTGTATGTCATGTATGACTGAATCAGTGATCCATTCAAAGGGCCTGAGAACATCCGTTTCGCATCTACATATCCTGAAGTATTCAAACCTGACCCGAGTTCTTCGTCACTTGCCGCACCAAGTGGCTGCACAGCAGTCAAATGCGAAGACCGAGGTGTGGGTCTGTCTTCGTCATATGGCTGCATCACACTCTCCATGAATCCCAAATCAGCAAGATTTACTGGCAGGTCTTTTATGCTAGAAGTATTTGCAACATCAGGAGAACCATACACAACTTCTCTTGTGCCTGAGCATGTTCCTGTGTCCTCTGGGTCAAGTTCCTCCATGCTCCTATAACTTGAGCTGACACTCCGATCCTTCAGAATCTTGTATCTAGTCATAACTGATGATTCAATATCCTCTGACTTGTTCGATTCACAGGTTGCTGATGCCTCATGAGGATTTTGACATTTACTTATCCCTTCGCTAACTTTGGTGGGAGAAATAGTACCCACCAGAACTCCTTTGTCCTTGTGCCCCTGAAGATCATGGGCAAAAGGCAGGCTTGATGATGTGTCTGATCGTGAATCCTTCACTAAAAATAAAAAATAAAAATAAAAATGATTAATTTTGAAAAGGACAAAGATTACTGCAATTGATCAGAAAAGATACAGTGAAGACAAAAAGCTTTGCCAGCTTTGACCAGTACTTACAGTTTTCAGATTGAGTCTTTGTTTGAGTAAGTTGAAGTTCATACTTCAATCTACAAGCTGCAGCTTCAGCTTCTATCCAGAGAGTCTTATACAACAGTGTCTGTGTGTTTTCTTCTCTTTCAGAGAAAGATTTTGATAAAGCATTCTCATAGATCTACACATTTGTGAAATGTACAAAGACAAAAGATAAAATAAAAGAAACAACCTGATATGTAAACAGATATGCATTAGAACACTGCTCCCAAGACATACAAATTTTACCTGAGTAATGTCATTGACTTTCCTGAGATTTGTGTTGTTGTCCTTTTGCAATTCATCATTAACATTGTTGTGCCCAACAGAATGCATCTTCCCCTTCATGTTGATCTGGTCTACATCATCAGTATTTGAACATCTACAGAAAGACCATGCAGCCTCCAAACCTGAACAATGAGGATTGCAACCAACAAAGCCCTGCAAAAGACCACCTGTCATCAACTTACATGACATATAAAGCAAGGAGTTCACCATAAAAAGAAAAAACATCTTGGCAAAACGGATACCTACAGCAAACAGATGGAATGTAAGTGTCAATATGGACAGTTATTTTAGAGTAAAAACTTGAAAACAGTCCAGACTAAATGACCAAAATTTTGTCAAATGCAAGAAAGTACTGACAAAATAACAGCATGATAACACAGAATACTTGTGACCCTTCATTATGGCCAACCATCAAAGCCATTGCAAGCACCATCCACTTGATGGCCTAGAACCATGGCAGAAAATATAAAGATAGTTAAAAAATACTAAAGTAAAAGTTATGGAACATAATTCTTCAAAGCCAAAGGAATATGCATTAATATAAAAGCAAGTTTAGTAACTTGATATTATATGCTAGCTAAATAATGAAGGTCTACAATTATCGCCATGATGGAGTCCGGAGCAGTTATATGCAAGCAAATTTCATCATAGATGTAGTGGAACCAAGTAAATCAGAAAAAAAAATATATTAAATGAAGTAAGATTTCAAACAAATAATAAAGGCAAAAAAAAAATCCATTTGGCTGTCACACAGTTATCCTACATACAAAGCTTTGAGCAACATTTTGTTTCCTTTTATAAGCATATAATTAGCATACAACCTGTATAAAGAGAAAAAATACATCTCTCCAAGATAAATATTATTTTCCCATGTACAATAATGCTATAAGAAACAAGAACAAATAATAGCAGCAGCAGCATTTAAAGTTATACAATCTTTCTGTTGGAAGAATGACTATTCTCAAAGAATACAAATAGGTTACTGACAAAATCCATGTAAACTATGCAGCTTAAATATATTTCCATGCTATTGCAGAATTATTTTAATCCTGGTTAGATATGAAGAAATTGCATCAAATGCAATTCTCATTTGTTTCTACTTAAAATATGTCACTGCACCATATTGGGCCATAATGGAATTACAACTACCTTCTTGTCCTTGAGAACAAGTGCAATGTTGTTAATCACAGAGTAGAGAAGCCGATAGTCATGTGGTTCCAGTTCATCATCACCACTAAAGTTGGTACACAACAACTTTATTGAAGAACCATGCATTGCCTTAACAAGCTCCTTTGTGTTTTTCTGTGGTGATGAACATGAGCCTGGTGAAAATAAAAAAAGAAACAGATAATCCAAATATGATATGTAGACAAAGTTCTTTGTACAGAAGAACTTTATTTGAAAAAAATAAACAAGCAAAATAAGCAACAACCGGAAAGAGAAACAAGACCTTTGTTGTAATCCTCAATGCCCTTTGCTTGTGGGAATTTATTGACCACAGTACTTTCTGTTTCGAAAGATTTGACAGCATCACCCACTTGTACTTTAGAAACTCTCTCAACTTCAATTGTTTTATTTTTGTGTTCACTATAGACAACATCAAACAGGATCTCATTTTCACTGTCATCTTTTCTATAGTTGGGCAATTTTTTGTTTACATTTTCAGGTCTCTGATGTATGATTGGTGAAATAACTGAAGTAGAATTTTTCTTCCTTTCATCAAAAATCAAGTTCCCATCTTGTTCTGCAGGATTCTTGGACCTCCCAACACTCTCAAGAAGTTGCCTTCGATCTTGACAAAGACCGACATAATTTTTCGACTCCTCAATAGCTGTTTGAACAAGCATTTCATCAACAGGAAATGGTGCCTGCCGAGAAGATGGAGTTCCTTTCCAACATGGTGAATCAACGGCAAGGCTATGCTGGTCAATTGCTTCTGAAGAACTTTTCATGGATTTATCTGGTTCCACAGAACTGCATATGGATGGAAAAGCATCAGTAATAACCAAATTTGTTAATCTCAAACCAGGATTTTTTGCCGCAGAAAGATTCAAGTGACTGTCAGTAGCATTATTAGTACTGGAAGGAAAATCTTCCCCAAGATTTGCAGCTGAGGGTGTGCTTTTGCTTAGGCTGTAATCTTGTCCTCTCTGCTCATCATGACTCCTTTTGCTCCCTAAGTTTTGGTTGAGGTTAGGCTCCTTTAGCTTAGAAGGTATAGTTGATGAATCATTGGTATTACGTGGCACTTCATGAAGGACCGTCTTATATGACAAAGTAGAATTGACATTTGAAACAGCTCTTAAGTCGGATGGTGAAAATATTTGGCTTGAAACTGAACATGGTATCACTGAACATGAATCAAGTTGTTTCATGTATCTATCATAAGTGGAGTTTGAAACAAAAGTGTCATGCGAACCAATCCCGGGAGTTGAACCTGTTGTCCCAGAGCAATGTATTCCTTTAAGTAAAGCAGTTGGTGCTGAGATCGGGGTTCTAATGTTTTGCTCATAATTCTCCGGTTGCATATTGTGTAACCATTCGGGACTTTGAGATCTGAAGTGTACTTTTTCTGTCACTGAATTAGGAAGTATTCCATGCCAAACACCATAAGAATCACTGTCATAATAGCTACAGCCATTGCCTGCATGTTCTGCAAAACAGCAATCCAAGCAAATAATGCATAAGTGTTCTGTATCATCTTTCAACTTCAGAAAGCACCATGAGATTATCATCATACACACTATAAAAACAAACACACATCTTCAAATCACATAATTTACTGAAAAAAAAAAAAACAAGAACAGCATTTGCAGTCCAATTTGAAGAGATAGAAGGTGATGTAATGTATGAGTAGAAAATATCAAGCTATTGGAGAAGCAAATGGAACAAAAAAGAAGGATAAGATTGTTCACGTTCTGCATTTTCAACTACAAGACAAGCAGACAAAATAAAAGAAATTATAAAATGTACATGTTAAACTGCTTAGTGAGTTATTCATCTGATCTTGGTTTAACATGGTGGTGTTGTTATGCCCCTGCTTATGCAATAAATAAGGTTTTGACTTAGAAAAGAGAATTAATTGTTTTGTCAAACGAAATTGCAATTTATTTTTCTTTGAGTTGCATTTACTAAATTAGGTCATATCCTTTTGCTAAGTGGGATGTGTTTCGATCAGCAACGAAGACAATTATCATTTTCTGAATTGCTCAATTGTAAGCAAATAAGATTTAGTTTAGTAGCCAAAGAACAGGAATACCTTGAATTTTTGGAGGATTTTTCCTAATCAACTAGAGGATATAATTAAGGATACGAAAATCCTGTGGCATTATGATATATTCGTGATGATTTGATACATCTATAGCAAAAAAAAGAACTATAAAGGAAAAGAACAAGTTGTAAACCCAACTATTTGCAATTGGCCATATGGATCTTTTCTTACTGTTGACCTCTTTTTTGGAAATATCACCAGTCAAACTAAGAGCTGTCAATGTTATCATTTCTTACAAAATAATTAGTTTCCTCTACCTCTCCTCACATCATTAATTGCAATCGATTCATTATATCTAATTAGGGCTATGGTTATCTTTGGTGCATGTCAACAGAAGGGAAGTTTTTGTAGGGAATAAAAAGTTTCCAGTGCTGATTTTTGGGAAAGAGTTGTTTTCCATTCATCCTAGTGGTATATAGCTTTAAACACGTTCAAATAAATCTCACTAAGCAATGTTTATACAGTCTGGAGATGATATACAACAATTTCATTTATGTCTCTCTTTTGTATAATCTTTTGCACTCTTTTGTACAATCTTGTAAATAAACCAGGAGGTTGTCTTGCCCTCCTGGTTAAATTTATTGCTCTCCCTCTTCTCAAGTAATGTATTTTCCAGTTAAAGAAAGAAGACCTCATGTACGGAAAACACATCTTAATGTTTACAATACTGCAGAATCCTATAATGTTCAGTATTAGTGATTCTATAGTTGAGCCAAACTATAAGAAAAGTAAAAGATCACAGCACACTAAAAACTCTTGTTTCCAAACATCTTTAATGAATGTGAAACACCCTCGACGAGGGTATATGGACCAGCATGCAAAACCTGACATGTCAATATTTGTTTAAGAGAATTATTTGATGCTTTTCTACTATCAACAAAACAATGGCTTTTATAATTAACTGTAGATAACACAAGAAACAAATTATTATGCATTTAACCTTATTATTTATCTTTATTGTCATTCTAGCCAGCGATCTCCTACCTCCTCGATCAATCACAAATCTTTCTCGTCCGTTTACTGAAGAATCCAAAACAAAAGCATGTAGCAAAGGAGGAGTTACATCTTCCATAGACCTTACCAAACTCTTCCCTTCCTTCCCAGACTTTTTTGGCCCACAGGAATATCCAAGATTGCAACTTTAATGAATATCACAAGACAGAGATATGATAAGATCAACTTCATCCAGCGACAGATACTAACTTGAAGTTACAATCAAAGAACCAAAATATGCAATAAATAGCTCTAAAATTCCATGTTCAACGAAAACAATTTCCGACAAAAGCTAAATCATCATTTATTCTGAGAAAAGAGCTTTACGAACGATCCCAGTCAGAGGGAAAGAAACAGATTACCTTCTTGAAAAGGTGACACCTTGTAGCCTAACGACGGTTCCGTCCACGACCAGACCGCATCAGTACGCATCCCATGCCCCATCTCCTCGTCAAACGGCCTGTTCCACGGGTCCGTCCCAACTCCAGAGAAGGCCGAAGAGGGCCTGAACGAATCAACAATCGCCGGCGGCTGCGAGTTAGAATAGTAGTGGGCGAACGGGTCAGCCACGGGTCCAGTGCTCGGTTGGGTACGGAGAGAGCCAACGGAGGAGATGGCGGTGTGGGAGGGCAATAGGGAGGCGGAGGGTCGATCGACGGCGGGAAGTCGGTGGTACGAGGGCGGCGGCGGGGAGGAGTGGAAGATGTGGTCGATGGTGAAAGGGCGAGCCAGAGGCGAGAGGGTGGACGACGAGGAGGGGTTCTGCGGCAAGGGCGGGGGCGGAGGAGGGGGCGGCGGCGGGGAAGGGAGGCGATTGCGGTAGGAGCCACCGCCGGCGCGTATCATTGCATCGCGAGAGAGAGAAAGAGAGAAGAGGAGGAGAGACCGAAGGGAGAGCGGAAGAGGAAGAGGAAGAAAGGGAAGGAAGCAGAGCAAAGGAGTAATTTTCGTGACATTATGGTGGCATTAATAAATATGGACTTTTGAACGGCCTTTTTGAGTCCCACTTTTTTGCCCTTTTCTTTATAGATTTTATTTATTTATTTATCTCTTTAGAGGAATTACTGATTATGATTATTACTGATTATGACGCTCCCAAATTCATTTTTACCCTAGATTTTTTTTTTTTACTTGAACGAAAATACTCTTATAGTTTTATCTAAATAACTTAATCATGCTATTCAAAAAATTCTTTAAATTTGATAATGAATTGTCATAATTTTTTTAGAAAATAATAGTAGTAATTATCTTATAATCATATTAAAATTATTCTAAAATAATTAATATTGTTTTTAAAAAATTATGATAATTGATTTTTTTTTTCAAAAACTAAGAGTATTTTCATCTAAATTAATAATAAAAGTAATCCGGATAAAAATAATATTTTAATTAAAAATTCTCACAAACTCTTGAGGAACGATATGATTATTTATAGATAGGATTACGAACATGATGAAATGATGTTTAAGTTAATATAGTTTAAGAATCCCCAATATTGGTATATAATGATGTCTGAGTTATGTAATTCTATTATATATAATATATAATTTCTGGATCATGTGATATTTGAGATTTTAGATAATATATATAATGATTTTCGGATTATATTAAAGATAAGAAACGGTAATTTACTTTTTTTTTAGATTAGTTCTATGGATTTTTTTGTCATTAGACTCCGTTAAAAACAATATCACTTGTTAAACTAATTTTGTTAGATCTTTTCTATTTACTCTCGGAGAAAAAATCTATAAATAGATTTTTCTCATCTTATTTCTTATTGAAAATGCACCATTTTTCATAAATATAAACTGTTTTTTTTTTTTGCAAGCACTAAGTGGTGAAAGCGAAGGGTGATTAATAACTTAATCGACATCTTCTATAAATATATTTTTTTTTATATAATATTATATTTTTATAATAATTTTATGTATTCATATTTTTATATTCTAATATTTTTATATTAAAAATCGATTAAGTTAAATAAATATATTATGATATTTATTTTATAAAATTAAGATTGACTTATAAAAGTTAAATAAATATATTATTATTAATTTTAGTTTAAATATTTTGAACAATAATTTAAACTAAATAAAATTGATACGTCAATTAACCCATTAAATTGATATATTATTATTAATCATCTAACACCATTAATAAGAAAAAAAATTCCATAGTAAATTGACGTGTGAGAAAGAACATTTCATGGGTCTAAAGAAAAATTGAAGTGATGAATCATCTGTTATTACTTAGAAAAATAGTAGTGGAAGCTTTCTATTGCTTCGATGTTAAGCCATGTCTGCCCTCCTTCCTTTGCAAGTCTCTCGCCATTGAACTCTAAGATCACAGCTTTGGGGTCTTCACAAAGTTGATGACCTCTTGCTTTACTTTATTCAAGGAAGAAATTGAATAAGATTGATCTTCTCCATCGATTACGAAGCAAAAAATAAAAAAAGTCTGCTAAGATTTATGTGATTAGGATCGAAACTCTATATATTGTGATTAGGTCAGATAATAAATTCAAAAAATAATCGTACAGTAAATAAAATAATTCTTTATGTATTTATTACCAAGTTTAAAATATTTATTATTTTTAATTATATTATTATTATTATTATATATATATATTAATTATATTTCATCATTACTATTCAAATTGTATAATTATAATTTATATACTGATTTTTTTTCCTATTGATAAATTAAATCTAATCACTTATGGGGAGTCGATATGGGGTGAGGATCCAACCGACGGAGCATAGGAGGATCTCCTTCCGTTGATCCCCACACGTGGGGCAAAACCAGACCGTTCACGCGTTGGGGCCATCGCCTGTGACTAATGGCGAAGTTCCGCTACATTGTACGGTCGCTCGGGTAGCACATAAGCACGGCGTTGGCCCCCACCGCGGGGGCTACCATTGACCGAGCTCATATTTTTGGAAAAGAATGAATCGACTCCCTCCCTGATCACGTAGCCTTGGCCGTCCGATGGAGATCGGAGCGTCCTTATTCGTATTCTAAATAACTATAATCCTCGTCACTCTTGGACAAGAAACGTCAACTCCCTCCCGAATGTCCTCATCACGTAACCGTGGCCGTCCGATGCAGATCGGCGAATTTAATCATGGAATTCCGTTCCAACTTGTTTGATCTCACGATTGTTTCGGCCGCCGGCCCCCACACCTCCCCACCCCACACCACCTCTGCCGCTATATATGAACCCGAGATCTCCGTTTCCCTCCTCCGGATCTTGATTCTCCACAATCGTCGGCGAAGAGGAGAGGAGGAAAATAGAGGGAGTCGAGTCGAAGCTCTCGCTCTCAGGTACCGGATCTCTTTCTCCTCCACCTCCCTTCTTCCGATCTGATGCGATTCACTCGTCGCCCTCTTTGTAATGCTTCGATCCCGCTGCGGGATGTCAGATCAGATGCTTCTGATTGTCTTGATTGGATTGGTTCCCAGATCTGAGGCTGTGGTGTGGTTTCTTGTTTCCTTTCGTATGTGGATCTGCTGAATTCTGAACCAATGAAGCTTAGATCTTTCACAGTTTGCTCTGTGATATATTTAGGTGTAAAAGGTGTAAATTGGATTAATAGTGGAAATCTAGGGGTCTAGTTCGTAATCTTGTCATTGAGGTTCCAGGTGGTGGTGTTGGATTAATGATTACGCTTCCTCGTCTTTGTAGATCTTTTGGATCAACTTCGATAAAAGCAAACCTTGTAGATTTACAGCAACGGGAATCCTTTTCCTTGTACAAGTAGGCGGAGTAATAGATGTGAATTGTTTAGACCCATAACAGATTTGCATTCCACTTGATGTGACATAAACTACCAAGATAAATATGCTGTGCATGCATTGGAGGCTAATGATTTTGTTATGATTATTTTGCTGTATCTTTGTATTGATTTCATCATGTGACATCAGTAGTGTTTGGTGAACCTGGAAGTTCAAATGTGATGTTTTATGATGGATCCTGTTTCTAAAGATCTGGTTGCATTCCTTGCTTTCTATGGATATTTTTCTGTGTGTTCATCCATTTTGGTTGAAATGCACTTTATGTATGCTAAAGGAAACTACCGTTTTGGCAGATCAAACCATTTGGAACCTAACTTGCATTGAGGGGCACGATGGTAGATTCAAGCAAGGTATCTCACTTTCTGGTCTCACTAAGTAACTTTATGAGATTTTCTTAATTAAAAAGAGATTAGCTTGCTGATCTTTGAAGCTTCACTTATATATTCCACTAGAGCCACTTAATTGAGTTTTTTGCCTGACGTTATATGTACCTTCTGGATTTGGCCTTCTGTTTGCACTTTCCCTATAGATGAATCAGATATTTGTTTTGCTACTTTCTTTAAGTCAGTACCAAGGATATAGTTAATTGTTTGATTGCAGGATGTTAATGGGAGCTTTTCAGGTGACAAGAAGATCATAGTTGTTTTTGTATTAGGTAAGTTTTTCTTGCCCGAAAACAGCATGATATCAATTGTTTAATCAATTTGATATACCAGAAAATTTCCAACATAAATCTTTGCTTAGACCTTTTTTTTTGTATAAACGCCCATAATTCTGCCATGTATTGATGCTTTCATCAAAATTTTCTTTGTCTTTCTTTCTCTGAAAGTTGTCATCCATCTTTTGTGAAAGGTTTCTTATGAGATTTTACCAGTAAGCTTCATGCAATCAATTTTTTCAATTGGATCTTAATTTGATATGCAAGAGTGCAGTATGTAAATGGACAAATCCTTTTGTTCTCTGTTTTCTTTCCTGTCTTTGCCTTTGTTTGTAGATTAAAGTCTTTCTCTTTGTTCTCTCTGTGTTTCATTTTTAATCTGCTGTACAACAGGAGGACCTGGAAGTGGAAAAGGCACACAGTGTGAAAAAATTGTTGAAAACTTTGGTTTCACCCATCTCAGTGCTGGTGATCTTCTACGTGCAGAAATTAAATCTGGTTCCGAAAATGGGTATTGAAAAATGCTTATTCTATTTGTTTTGTTATTTATCTATGTGTACTATGCAAGTCTGTAGCTTCTTAGTGTCATTCTATGCTCGGGATTTGTGGAATTACACTGGAAAAGGCAGATATGATTTTATGCATAGGCCATTAATTGACAAACTGAGTTTAAACCATTCTGCCATAGTAGTAGACTATAATCTTAGGACGCCAATTGATTAGGAGGTTTCCGGAAATTATTCAAACCTACAGTTGCCCAAGGTGGCTACAATTAATATGTGGGTTCAACAAGTGACTTATTTTCAATAATTATCTGTATAACTTCTAAAATGAGTTTGCCACCATTAGGATCTGAAGGATTAGGGAAGGAAAAAGAAGAAAAAAAGGAGACGTGACACATGAAGAAAACATGACATTGGCTGCACTGTGTAAATTAATTATGGAGGAGAGACCACTATGTTTCTGGGATGTAGAATTAGTTGGCAAGATATATATTATGAGGAAGCTAGAGAGGGAGGAGGGAGGCAACAAAGAAGAAACTGACTGAGAGAAGATTTTCGAAAAAAGGCAGGTTGAGATGAAGGCAGTGGTGGTTTTATGACATGAATTAAAAAACTGGAGTAGTATCATAGAAGGATTTTAATTTTAATTTGATATTAGTTTCAATGACTTACTGGACTGGTACAATAGTGGAACACCAGGAGGTTTATTGACATATACCACCAACGGTCTTATACTATTACCGAGCTATATGCTTCAATAATGGTGGTTGGTCAGACAAGGAAATACCAGTCCGTACGAACTGGTACACCAAGTTTTGATTCCTTGCCAGCATATGAAGCCAAAGGTCTGTCATCTCGCCAATGCTCATCCTTTGTTGGCACAGCCAAACCCTTGTAAATCATGGATTTGTTGTTACTTGCTAGTCCAAAATTCAAATTATCACCCATCATTTAACTTCTCTGGTTCTTTTTTCAGGAATTTGAAGCTTCTGCAAGTGAATGTTATATTCTTGTTAAATATGAAATGCTTGCTGAACCTGGTTGACACATTATTTAACTGGAACAATTCTCAATTTTCTTTTACTGAATTCTTTCTCCAGTACCATGATCTCAAACATGATAAAGGAAGGGAAAATTGTTCCTGCTGAGGTAACGATTAAGCTTTTACAAAAGGCTATGCTTGAAGGTGGAAACGACAAATTTCTTATCGATGGATTTCCCCGAAACGAAGAGAATCGTGCTGCTTTTGAGGATCTTGTAAGTTGGCAGTACACTTGTTGTTTAATTATAAAATCTAATTAATTTACTATGTACAATCAGTAACAACTTTCTTTGGTGTCATAGACAAAAATTGAGCCAGAATTCATACTATATTTTGATTGTCCAGAGGAAGAGATGGAACGACGACTATTAAGTCGCAACCAGGTTCTCTCTCATTTGCTTTCTCAATTTTCTATACGCCTCATATGCCTGTGAATCATTAACTTTCTGTATGATTCAGGGGAGAGTTGATGATAACATTGAGACTATAAGGAAGCGTTTTAGGGTTTTTGTTGAATCCAGTTTACCTGTAGTTGAGTACTATGAACTGAAGGGCAAAGTTCGAAAGGTATCTGCAAGCTGTTCCTTTCGAAGATTTTGTCAAAGCAAGCTTTTGTTATTTTTATTTCTCAAATTACTATGACAGTTCATGGTTGCTTGATTTGCCATTTGAAGTGCCAACTTTCATGATATTATTAGAATAACATTGTAGATACTTTTTATTTTTTCTAAGATTGTTTGTTGTTGCTTTTCTCATGAGTGTTCTCAGTTCTCCTTGGGGTGTTTCTAAGCAATACTGAGGTGGTATATAATATAACTAGCACTCTGGATTGATTCCTTACAGGTTGATGCACTAAAGCCTATCGATGAAGTTTTTGAAACTGTAAAGGCCATTTTTGCTCCATTCCACACCAAAGTAAGCTTCTGATTTTTCATGATGCTTTTATCAAGATGCATGTGTACATCAGCAGTATCTTATTAGAAAATGGCTTCATCAATCTAGAACCTAAGTGACTAACTTGACGAGGCACTGATCCATCTATGGACAAAGTAGTTCCGTGACACCTAAACTAGAAAATTATTTACTAATATTATAGTGCTCACTGCATGAACATCAGGTTAGCAGGTTCATTCCTTTGCATCATGCATGCTGCACATTTTTCCAGGCAATTTGTTGCCCAGGATGTGATTAAGATGATTAAAACTTCTGTTACCTTGGATATTTTGAAATCCACATAAACAAGAAACACATGTGACTGACCTTTTATAAACTAATGTGATACACTAGTTCTTTTTTCCTTTTACTTATTGGCTTTACTTGTTTGCATGTATTTTCAGGTTGACTAGAGCTGGCTTGATGATGTTAACCTGCATTAAATAAAAGGTAATATTATACTGGGATGCTGCTGTTGTTGGATAATGTTGTTGATTAATTAGATAGGGTAACCACTTAACAAAATACTGGATGCATTTTTATGTGTAGACAACATTTAAATACCTTGAAGACCGCTCAATTTCTTGAAATTCATTGGCGTCATGTTCAAACTTTTAGATTAATTTTGTTGTTTCCAACTCTCCTACACATGGTCTTCAACATTTAAATACCTCAACTTCATGTACCAGACCCCTATTGATTCAGTAACATATCACGTAATGGTTTTTTGGTTGGGGAGGGGAGAGGGGGAGGGGGTTTGCTTAAGGAGGAAGTGATAGTAAAGTGGAGAAGAAGAGAGGAGTTCCGGTTTAGTAGGGCCGATGAGCCATGAAGAATGAACTGGTATATAATCCTTTTAATTCTACATTTAGGTTGATCAGCTAAGAATTTAATACTTTTTTTTAAATTAAAGCATAGTGTTAAAAACTTGGCACAACCTTGTCGAGGGATCAACATAAGCTTTACAATTATTCTGTTCTGTCCATATGGCATAAATTAATTTAGATATTTAAGATTATATGAAATACAAGAGGATTATGGAATATTGAAGTAATAATGTTAATTTTTGGTTGATGATATGCTAATTGAATATGCAGTACAATATCTAAATGCCTTGAAAAACAAATTACAATTGTGGAATTATTGATATAACTTTTTAACATTAATATCTCAATGGAACTAAACTATTATGTTTCGACACTTGATGATCACCATCAAATGCTATGTATCTGATACATTAGATCTCTAAATACTTTAGATCTATCATTTCACCAACACCTGTATGCACATTTAAATTGTGTGAGAATTTCCGAAGATTGGATTGTCTAGAATAAATTGAGTAGTTTCAAAACACAAACTAATTCCTCAAGCTGCTAAATTTTGTATAAGCTTAGTTTTTTATTCAAAATTCTCATTATTATTTTGATGAATCCTTGTTTAAGTATGATTTATTATCTTAGTGTTTGCAAATCTGGCAGCTCAAATTTTGATAACTCGGGCCATCCAAATTGCTTGGGTGTACTTTAAAGGTTACTTTTAATCTGATATAAGTTAAATATCATACTGGTACTAGATAACTCGCATTAAAATAATATCCTTATCTATCTAAAGACAAGTTGTTAACCGAGTATCGTGTTTACTCATTTAGCATCTGTAAGTTTGGGTCATTCATGTAGTGTGGTCTTTTCATCTAAATGCGGCCATGTAATCTAAATGTATTTTATTGGTTGTTATTGCAGGTATCGTTCTGTAGCACAGTCTTCTTTAATTTGTAATATTCATCAGCCTATTTTGGCATGTATCGATTAAAGTTATGTGTTATTTTTTGTTTAATATAAACATTGTCCAAGCATACCATCTTCAATTGTTAAAGCTGTATTTCATCCTCACAGCTGTATGCATTTGCACTCTGCACTCCTTGAAATAAATTCTGTAGACAGAATTCATTCCTTCATATTTTAACTGCCTTTCTGAATGCACTGTGTGATCTCGTTTTCATTAGTTGAGCATTCTGTTCTAGTAATTTTATAAGATTGGTAATTAGGGATCTTGACGTTGTAAGTTCATTCTGTTGGACCTTGAAAGTGTATCACTATTCCGTACTCGTTTTATGGTCATGATCTGTCAAAATTCGATTTAATCTTATAAAATCCGATTCTTAACTCAAATGATTACATATGCATATTCTTCAACCCATTCATTTGGATATCATTTGAAATGTTAATAATATACAGCGACATTTCGGGTTCAAATACATGATAGCAAAAGCACACCCGCCGCGGGTAGAGGAGGTAGACTTCACAAAGGCTGACACAACCTGACACAAGTTGTAATGGACACGGCACTTTTCACAAAGCACTGCAGCTCGCTCGCCCTCGCCAATGCCAAAGAGCCTTCCCCAGCTTTTATTACGCTGTACTCTCCTCGCTCCTCACGTGTCCCATCACCTCCTCATCATGCGACCTTTCTCACCCTGTCGCCCACACCGCATACAACTATTTTATAGCCGCCTGTGGTTTTCTTTAGACTATTCCCAACCCCTGTTTTAGAGATCCGATGCAAATATGCAGTTAGAGCGACAACTTTGCAACTTGACTCGGGTTTTTATGTAACAATGAAGATTTAGCGTAAATTTAATCCCGCTCTATAAATTTATCCAAATACTAATAATACCTTCTCTACAATTTTCATTACTGTCATTAGTTTTTCAATAATTCTTGTTTTTTTTATTAATATTTTAATATTAGTAAAAAAAATTAAATATCAATATTCTCTTATTATTTATGTATTATAAATTTTCAGGGACAAATATGAAAAATACTGACTTTAGAAGGGCGGATATATAATTTTGTCAGGAAATTAAACAGTTTCTCTGTCATTAATTGCCTTTCGTTCCCAGAGCAAATAAATGAGGCATCACCACATGGTCCCCACTCCCATCTATCACACGCACTCTTCCCCGCTCTGCTTTTACTGTTCTCTGTTCATTAACTTTTGAACGGGCCTAAACGGGGCCCCACCGCATCCCCTTCAGCTGCTGCTGCTCTCTCTCTCTCTCACTCTCTCTCTCACTCTCACTCTCTCGGACTCACGCATCACCACTTCGCTTCTCCTTCTTCTACTCTCTTTCTCCGCCTTCCGCCGCCCCCGGGCAGCGAATGAGATTCTAGGGTTCGGACCACTGCCGGAGATGGGCTGCTTCCACTCCAAGACCACCAATGTCCAGTCCCCCGACGAGGAGTCCCTTCCGGCCGACAAGCCAGATCTACGTACCAATCGCCTTCCCCTTCTCCTCCTCTTCTTTATTTTGTTCTCTTAGTGATACTTTTCGTGATCTTGTTTTGGGGGTGGGCCTTGAAAGCGAATGGGGACGCGGGGGAGCAGGACCAGGTGCCAGCGTTCAAGGAATACGGACTCGCTGAGCTGAGGGCCGCCACCAAAGGGTTCAGCCCCGAGATGATCGTTTCCGAGAGCGGGGAGAAGGCGCCGAACGTCGTCTACCGGGGGAACCTCGACGGGGGGCGGCTGGTGGCCGTGAAGAGGTTCTCGAAGCAGTCGTGGCCCGACGCTCAACAGTTTGTGGTTGGATCTCTTGCTCTTTCGCTTTAGATTTTGGTGTTTGGTGCTTGATTTGTTTGGGAACGGTATCAATGGGTTTAATGTTTGGTTCTGCTAATGAAGACGGAGGCGGCGGGCGTGGGCAAGTTGCGGCACACGAGGTTGGTGAACTTGATCGGCTGCTGCGCGGAAGGTGACGAGAGACTTCTCGTGGCGGAGTTCATGCCTAATGATACATTGTCCAAGCATCTCTTCCACTGTATGATACTACTATACTATTAATTTTTCAGTTGCATTCTCCTTTCTTTATGTCACTTGTTGTCGAAGTTCCTTTTTGAGTAAAACTTCCTTTCTTCCTTGCCGTAGGGGATCTTTTTGCTAAATATAGATTATGTCAGCTTAGCTCTTTCTACTTCAGGGAAATATTAGTTTATATAACGGTATTAGATGCATTACTCATTAACTCTTTTTATTTCTATTTCAGGGAAGTATTAGTTTATGTAACGGTATTAGATGCATTACTCATTACGTATTATGCAGCAAGCGTGGTCGTCCAATTTTGGAAGGACAGCATTATAGGCACATGGATGCTTCTGAGAGGCAGTAAAAAAGGATAATGTCTGGCAAATCATGGTGGAGGAATGTCCTCTGTCGACATGTACTGACAATCTCATGTAATTAGTACAAAAAAAAGGAAATTTTGGTGGATGCTGTAACAAATTTATGCTTCACAACAGAGTCTGGAGGATTTTGGGTGGAACCTTCGAGAAATTCGAACTCCTTACATTTTACATTTGGTACTTGTTAACTTGTATGGTTTAAGGGGATTATGCAGTGGAAGAGACCATAGTTGGCTTCCTAGGGAGTTCTTAGAAAGGATCTTAGAACATTTCTGGGTTGATATTTTCTTGCTAGTGCTATATAATATGAGATTTTCTTGTCATATCTATCT
Organism: Musa acuminata AAA Group; assembly: GCF_036884655.1. NCBI lineage: Eukaryota > Viridiplantae > Streptophyta > Magnoliopsida > Zingiberales > Musaceae > Musa > Musa acuminata. The sequence goes on from NC_088330.1 coordinate 9,793,547, forward strand.
TGGGCTCAGATCCATGATTAAGTATATCTTGCTTATCATTTAACCGGTCCCAAACAATTTTTTGAGCCGGTGTTTGTGATCTTGGCAAGCTTGGTTTCAATCTGAGCTTGGTCCATTAAAAATGGATAGCTCCATTTGTTTGTATCATGAGATATATCCTCATTCTTCTTTTTCTTTTTAAGAATAGAAAGATGGTGCACATTTCATTGTCGGAAATGAAGTTCATTCTTTTTGTTCGGCTTCATCTTATTACACCGTACTATTGCTGAATCTTTGTATGCTTGTAAGGGCATTACAGATGATGTTGCTCATTTAACATTCAGTTCCATTGTAGACTATTCAAGTAGTATGGGGTGCTGAACAACTACGTCAAATGTTTTTCCGGATCAAATTTAAATATCTCTAGTGTTGATTTTCTTCTGGTTTGTTAGCATTCAGTTTTCTATTTTCATTGTACTTGAAGTCTGATCAAGTAACTAGGTTTGTTTCCTTGTTGATCTTCGTGATAAGAATCTAGATTCAAGGAATTTCCTCGAGGAGCTTTTTGGTGTCCTGGTATACAGTAGAGAGACGGTGCATGGATGAGAAGGATGGGAAGCATAGCTAGCTAAATCTTGTTTACTTTTTCAATCATCTGTCACATCATAATATTCTTGTGTTCAAATTCTTATTGACAGATCGTGATTATTATTTACTATGGTGGTAGTTCAAGTTATCGCAATCCTCTTTTCCAATTTAAACTTTGAAGTTCCATGCTTATTTGCATTAATCTTTCATGGTTGGCAATCCTTCTATTTCTTGTGTATTTGTTAGTATTCGATACAACCTTTTGTTTATTTCGGTGCAGAATTAGAACATAGAATTCTTAAATTTTCCTATGTCAATGTTAAATAACTTTTTCATCTTCATCTGACTTATAGTTTTCTGTTCTCAGCTTAAACTTCAAATATTTTCATTGCATATCCAAGTACAAATATTTATTTTGATTGTTTTCCCACCGTTCCAGTGCCTGCGATTTCAATGCTGTTGTTAATTCTGCACCTTTTTTATGATATGATCTTGCTAATTGATATTTAACAACTAATATGGATTTTGAAAGTCAAAATGTTGCTTTGCTAGCTTTATGAATCTAAGAAATATATAACATTGGCAGGGGATAAGCACCCATTACCATGGCAAATGAGAGTGAGGGTGGCATTCTACATTGCCCAAGCGCTTGACCACTGTAATACTGAAAATCGGAGAATTTATCATGACCTAAATGCTTATAGAGTCCTATTTGATGAGGTATGAAAATTTGAAGTTGTTTGAAAGTGATGCTTTACTTTCTTGCATTTCATATTTATTGATTTGAACTAAAGAATTATATAATTAGGGATCTTCATCAAGTTAAGTGCTATTTTCGCATATTTGTAAAATTTCTAATTGACTTTGGAATGTAATGGTTCTTCTCTTGATTAGGTTTTGTTCTTTGTTAGTTGCAACTGAAAGACTTAGATTTTCCTGGAATGATGATTAAAACAATTACACCCATATTTATTGTTTACTAGCCATGCTCCATAAAGAATGTTGTGTTTGAATTTTCTTTTTAATCTGTTTGTTTATTAGTTTGGACTAATTCTTGATTTTTTAAAATTATCTATATTGAGTCAGGATGGGGATCCTCGCTTGTCTAGCTTTGGTCTAATTAAGAACAGCCGAGATGGAAAAAGTTACAGCACTAATCTTGCTTACACTCCACCAGAATTCATGCGCACTGGTATGTTAAATTTTTAGGTTTCAGTTTTCGGTTTCTTGTGGTTGATTGTGATGCACAGAAATCTTACAATCAGTTCTGGATTCAAAATATCCAGCATGAGCCCATATACAGCAAGATCCTTTAATTTCATTGGAAAAGGTTTACACATGATACGTGATTTAGCTATTTAATAGTTGCATATATAGGTCAATCAGGTGGGACTTTTTGTTTCCTGATTTTTTGAGGGCAGTAAATGAAGATCCTTAAAAGGGATGGTTTCAAATGCTTAGGAGCATGAGGGAGCCATTTTATTATACTTTGGTGATTGGTGTTGGGCCAGTTCTAGGGTGAGCTGGTGGAGATGGTCCTTAAAAGTAATCTTCAACATGTAATGAATAACATTAGAACCGGCCCAACACCAATCACAAGGGACTAGACTGTAGGGGTTTAAAAATAATTAGATCGAATTCTAATGTTATTCATTACATGTTGAAGATTACTTTTAAATTTTATAACTCCCTTGTTAAGTTATCCTACTTAGTTGCCCACATAGAAACTTCAGAGATTGCTTGAATTCGACAAATTCATGTCTATACATACCACTGTAAGATATTTAGTTTTCCCTCAGCCAGCAGTGGTCTGAGTCACTTTATGGATAGGAAGTTCAGAATTGGAGATGTGATGAAATACTTGACTTTCACTATTTGAGATATAAAAAGTTTTAAGATTTTATTTGAAAAATTATCTTGACCCATAAAATGATATTATAACTTTTCAAGCCTGCAAGAAGCTCCTTTCATGTATCTGGACCTTAATAACATGAATGCATATACCCTGTCAATTGGATTTTATAGTTGGCTGCATTGTGGTTCTGGTTTAATTGCTGCTAGCATGGGGCCTTTGCTTTTGACATTCCTCATGCCTCCCTTCTTTGCAAATTTGTCATGGTTTATTCTAGGGCTTTAGTCAGGATATGTTTTTTGATGATAAATAATTTATTTCAAGGATTTTCATAGTTTCTCTCTTAAAAATTTTATTGGTGCTTTTGTTGGCTTAAAGCATTTTTCTAAGAAAGAAAATCTATATGATTGCCTAATATGCTGCAAATAATTCATTCTGTGAAGTGAAATATTTGGTTTCTGATCATTGTTTAATTATCTTGATACTAGTTTGTGGGACTGCTAAGTTCATTAGATTCTTATAGGATTTTTATCTGGATACATGTATTTGTGCAGGCAGGGTGATTCCAGAAAGTGTAATCTACAGTTATGGAACAATTCTTTTGGATCTTTTGAGTGGGAAACATATTCCTCCTAGTCATGTATGTTTCAAGTCACCAAAACTTTGGTAGTTCTTTTATTCTTTGAAAATTTGAATCACATGATGTTCATGATATTATTGCTATTCCTTCATCATTTGTTTTTCACAAAGAGCATAGACAAGGGAACAAACTAAAAACTTTGTTCTCTAGCTAGTGATCCTGGAAGATATGCTTGAAAACTTGTAGTGCTCTTGATATATGCTGAGACTGACCTTGCTCGTTTTTAGTTCTGTATCAAGTTTTTTTAATCACTTAATCTGGTCCAAATCAGCATCTTAGAATTGTCTCTGAATTCTTTTTATCTTGATGAGTTAAAGTTAGTCCTTAATTTTTACTGATTTTCTGCAAGATGGTTGGTTTCTTTTTTTGTTTGTGTTGTTGTCATAATTAGGAACTGGAATGCTTTAAACTGTTGGTGCATTTTGACTTTTGATTCAGTGGTAGTAAGTTTTTGTTATATTTGTTCTGTTAGCACTTTTTTTCTGGTAATCACATGTTCAAAATTAATATACATACTCATTTCTTCTTGTAATGATCATAAACATTGTGTGAAGTTGCCTTGTCTGATCTCTTTGTTTAACATTAGGACATGTTTAGTTGCTTCTAATTTTTATCATAACTGGGTAGACACTCATTTTCTGGTGGCTCTTGCTAGGCACTGGATCTTATAAGAGGGAAAAACATGTTGCTTATAATGGATTCATCCCTGGAGGGGCAATATGCTAATGAAGATGCTACCAAGCTCGTTGAACTAGCATCAAAATGTCTACAGTTTGAGGCTAGAGATCGGCCGAATTCCAAGTTTCTTCTATCTTCTGTGGAACCTCTGCAAACTCAGAAGGAGGTAAGTTTTGACTCATTTCCTTGCATGTCTACTTGTTACTTCACAGTATTGTGATTTATGTAAATTCCAACTTTGTGATGATGTAGGTGCCATCACATGTATTAATGGGCATAACAAAAGCGCCACAAGTGTTGCCAACAATGCTTTCCCCACTTGGAAAAGCTTGTGCAAAGATGGACCTAACTGCTGTGCATGATATACTGCTTAAGACAGGCTATAAAGATGAAGAAGGTGCAGAAAATGAGGTATGGTGCAGCTGCTTTTTATTCCATTATTTTATTATGCATGTAATGACAATATATATTTGAGGATATGCATATTAGCATGTATAAACATGTGTATATATGAGCGTGTTCTGTTTGTGCATCGACTTTATCCATATTCAGTTCTGCACTCTATTAGATATTAAAGCACTTGCCAGTGATATGCATATTGGTCATATTGATTGCCTCCAACCATATCAATCATTATAGTTTTGGCAGTCTCATGATGCACTGGAGAATATTTATTGGACATTTTATTTTTTACTTTGAAGCTCTTGACAATCTTGAAGCACTTGTTTCTTTAGCTTTCTCAATATTAGTGTTGTATAAATATTAACAGTGCTACTAATTCCCAGTATCAGAAGAAGAATAAATTAAAGTTAGTTATGTCCAATACCTCTTATTCAATACGTATAAAAATGCAGATATTTTACATGACAAAATAATTTTAAATGTAGTAAGAATATATTTCAAGATAAAACGATGTTCTTTCTCTTGTTCATCTAGAAGTCAACATAGTTCATATTTGTGTGCTCTCCTCGATCCATTATGTTTTTTTTCCTAGTGGCTGCAAAATGTGCTTTTTTGTGTCCAAAGGTTGAGACTTTGATTCAGCGATTTGTTGCTTCTACTGCTTACGATTCTTTTTGGAAATGACATTTACTAGGTTCTGGCAATCTTATATTTGATGTATTTCTGTTTTTCACTGTAAATAAAGCTTTCTTTTCAAGAATGGACACAACAAGTGCAAGAGATGTTGAATACAAAGAAGTTTGGAGACATTGCATTCAGGGACAAAGATTTCAAAAGTGCTATTGAGTATTATTCCAAGGTGTGATACTATGAATCTTATCATGTCGTATCTCTTTCCTTAGGAACTATTCCTGCAACAATTAATTTTGCAATTTTTGTGTAAGGTAGACTTTTTATACTTAAAAATCATCGTTTCGTTCGTGTCAATCCTTTCCATTTTACTCAAATATCAGTTCCTCAAAGTGTTGGAACATGGAAAATTTGTTGAATTAATTAGGTCCGGGAAGTTTAAAATCTTTTCTTAATGATCAATCCGGATAAAAAATATCCCTCCTCACTTTAAACACCTAGTTCCAAATTTTGGTCTGATTTCGATACTGGTCCATGGGTGGGCCAATTGGTATCTTATAATGATCGGCGTACAATACCGTGTGTCAGTATTTCCCCATGCCGATCAGGTTGGCTTGGTCGGAGCAGAATGAGGTGGAGGAGGTGGAGGCAGGGGAGAAGGATGTAGCAGGGGAAGAGGAAAAGGTGGAAGAAGTGGGTAGAAGAAGGTGGCAAACTGTAGTTTACTGACTTTACTTGCCTTGACTTGCATCATCCTTTCCAACCAACTTGCTAATACTCTTGTAGTGAAGAACAGCATGTAGAGTTAATATCCAGAAACATATGATGAAACTGCTGACTAATAAATAAGACTCTTAACAGCCACCTTAAGGCCTCATTGCGTATCATCTTGTATTTTGAGACTCGCCTACAGCTTATATTTAAAGAGGAAAGTAAAAAATATATGTCGTGAAAGCGTTCAGTGATTTGTATAGTAAGTATATCAGGACGAGTTTCAGGAATTGTTGTAATTCAATACTTTTTATGACAGTTTGTATGGTTGATTAACTATCATTATGATGTTTATCTTGTTATGTTCATGACAACTTATATATTTTACTTATGCTTCTCGAGTCCTGTATAGCTTATTGGATCATGCAGTTGGAACTGTTTTAGGATCACTTGAATTAAATGTATTAACTACTAAGAGTTACTTTTGCTCTGCAACAAAACCAGTTAGTGGCAATGATGTCGGTTCCATCGGCCACAGTTTTCGCGAGGCGTGGCCTATCATACTTGATGAGTGGTCAACCGGAGCTCGCGCTACGGGATGCCATGCAAGCCCAGGTGTGTATGCCTGAATGGCCAACAGCCTTCTACTTGCAAGCTCTTGCCCTCTCCAAGCTTGGAATGGAAACTGATGCCCAGGATATGCTCAACGATGGTGCTGCCTTCGAGGCCAAGAGGCAGAACGGCTGGCATGGCTAGATGATCTCAGTTCTCTCTCTTCGTTGTGCTTCTCCTAGCAACTCAACAGTGGTTCGTCTTGGGTTGTCAAATGTTGGCTCTTCTTCTTGGGAAACCAGAGCTGTGACCCCCAACAGTGGATGTTGAGAAGGGAATCAGCCAGTGTTTTGTACAAAATCTTCAGGAAAAGAATGATTCAGTTAGTGAAGTTTCCATGGACATTGTATTAGGATCATCATTTATGATGGCATATCGATGTTCTTGTAATCACATGACAGGTGGGGATATTTACATTGACGAGGGTCTCGATACTTTGCGCAATATTTAGCATGACCCTTAGATCTTTGAATTTTCACTCCTTCGAATTAGCTTTTGACTCTTCAATATTTTTTTTTTGGAATAAAGAATGTATATATGTATAATACCTAAATTATATTTAAAATATATTTAATGTTTTTACCATCATAATATTCAGTCTGGTAGATTTATAAATATCTTTTAAAGTTTCAATGTCTCTTTTCCTACAATAAATGACAAAAAAACACAAACAGTAATGGCATATATGAAAAAATAAATAAAAAAATACTACTATGAGAGAGGTTATACGGAAGCCTTTTCAGAGGTCTTTCTGCAATCTCGCCCCTTTATCTTTAAGTCTCGTGTCCGCACGGCGACGGCCATTCTCAGCCCTAAATCTCTCCTCTCGTCCTCGGGGCTTCCCGACAGAATCCAACGTTCTCTCTGATATTACTTTTTATTCTGTTGTATCTTCAAAATGCTTGCTTTGGGATATGCCCCGTCGATTCTTCCTGGCGGATCGGCCTTGTCAAATCATCCTCGATCTATTAGCGGTTTCGTGGTGAGCTTGTCTTACTTCCTTTTTGTTCTTAATACTAGAAATTGATTCTATAAGCAAATCTTGATGTATTAGCTCGACCCGGTTATCTATCCGCGAATCTGTTTGTTGAATTATTCGAGACTCTTGAACTCGGGTGTATTCTTGTGGGAAGAACTCGTTGTACTATGGCTACTTTGTTCAGCCTGCGATATTTAACCGTAGATGTGCTATTTTCGAGTTTATCTTAGATTTGATTAAAGTTGCATGGACAAAAAATTATCTTTTTTGGACATCGGTAATTACTCGACTCTGATGCCTGTTGTCTTTTGGTTCAAATCGTTACAGCATTTGCTTGGGATGTGCAAAATGAGTCCGTCTCTCCCTCTTAATTAGTTTCTTCCTAATCATTCTCTCTTTTGCTTGTTTTTGTGCTTTGTCTGATCCGGAGCACCTTATTGTCATTGAAGAGTAAGGATTGTTGGAGACATCTATTCGAGTTTCAGTTCATGTTATAATTAAAATATCTTGCTTTGGTATGCAATAATTGTTTCCAAGAGAAAATGTCTTGACAATAACTTAGAGAGAAAGCAGGAATTAGATTTTGTTCAGATATGGAAATGTTGGTGATTGAACTTAGCTTGGACTTAATAAGGTGGGATATCCTATTTATGTCCTGTAACAGGAATCCACAGGTCTTCACAATTTAACTTTGATCACGATAGGACTTATTTTTGTCACTTATATGAAGCAGTCATTTACATAGAATCTGATATTAAGGCTTCCACTGTTGAAAAGAAATGTTGTTTTAGAGCCTCATACTGAAACATATGACTCCTTCTGGATCCTAGTATCTGTTAACACTTTTGAAACATGAAATCTATTAAAGCCACCATGATGACCTTGGGTTGCATTATGTACCTTCAAATATAAAAACAAGTTAACCTCTCAAAGAAACTGAGTCACTTTTGCTTCATGTGAAAGACTACACTGCTATTCTCTTATCATAATGGAACTTTATAGACTGGCAGATCAGAAGGAACATGACATCTGTTTTTGTACTATGTTTAGCTTAATACGTTTGACTGTTGAAGGATATGTTGCAGCCATGTACAACATTGTCCCTCAGCAATTGAATTGTTATGCATAATTTTCTCTGTAATTAAGGGCCTGTTACTTGGGATCTGTGGTCATCTTTGTCACACAATTCTAATTTTTTTGTTTCAACTATTGGAGTGCAGCTCCCTTCCTTTCACCTTTCAGTAGAGAATTTACAACTGTTGTTTTGGAGAGGGTCAATCGGATTTCTTGGTTATAGAATTGAGAGAACCATCATATCTGAATTTCATAAATTTTTAAAAAGCATTACAAGTTTTAGTTGTTGAATCATGAATGCTTGGTCGCTGATAAGACATCTAAAATTTGCTTGAAAACAAATACAGTTTTCATCATTCAATTTTAAGATGTCTAATTTCAGGTCTCAGAGTCACTTCTGCGCTACTTATTTTTAAAAAGTTCTTGATAGTTGTTTTGGGTAAATTATTGAGTTACCTACTGTCCTTTTTTAAGTGTCATAGGCATGACTATTCTATGTTATTATTCTACAATTTTAATCTAGCAATGTTTCTTTCTTTTGTAAAGTTCATCCATTTTTAGTTGAATAATTACATTCTCCTAAAATGCCAGGTATGTGGAGCGAGAGGCCCTAGACCTAGATTTCCTCGTGTGTGGAAAACAAGAAAGAGAATTGGAACAATTTCCAAGTCACAAAAGCTTGTTGAATGTGTAAGATTCTAGCATTTTTACTTGTGCAACCATCATAAGATGGTGGATGGGAACCTCATATGTAACCTCTAATCCTATATGCTTGAACCAACTACTTTTAGGTGTATTTTCTATTCCTTCACGAATTCCATTTTTAACTGCTCTTTGCTACTCTCGTCATCCTCCTAGTGGAAGTCTCTTTTATAACAAAAAATGTCATAATATTGATGTCTTAAAGAGACATTCATGTACTATGTGATTGCCACTCTTTTTATGTATATTGGATTGGGCTTTTTTCAGGTTTAAGGCATATTCATGTATTACAACTGTCGTATGTAGATAAAAATTTATGGATCCATGCAAGGTCTGTAATTTCGTACCATACCGGAGTTTCGACGTTCGGTACAGTACGAAATTGTATACCGAGCAGTATACCGTCGTATCGCCTTGGTACGAAATTATATATATATATATAAGATTATATATATATTTATATATATATATTTTTATTTAAAAGGTGACGTCGTCTTTTTCTTATATATATATATATATATATATATATTTATTTATTTATTTATTTTATTTTTTCGTTCCGCCCGGTAGCAGGCGGTCCGCATACCGGTATGTCGTCGGACTGGTACGTACCGCCCGTACCGGGCGGTATCATTCGGTATTGCCTACCTTGGATCCATGTAGCTTCTTTAGAATGGAGCTCATTGCACATGGGGAGTGCTTGCAGCATTCAAGATTAATCAATCTCTTAGCAGTGTGAGATAACATCATTTTCAATTATCTAGCAGAGAAGGTACAACAAATATTTATACAATTTAGTCAGTCTGTTCGGGTTCAACATTTTTTGCAAGAACGATGATATTATTTTAACCCAAAGGTTAGGTTCCTGATATATTTGCACTTCTTATATAACATGTCTTATGTGCTTAATTCTGGTCAGCCTAGATATCTGTGGAAGCATGCTTAAGATAGTTTGTAACAACAAAAAGCAGTAATAGTGAATTTGGAGCAGTTGTTATGGACCTTGTGAATATGTCGAATGCCATCTCAATTATTTTATATATTATGTTTGTTCTTACTAATCTATGCATTTAGTCTCATGAAAGAGAATGATCTTTTTTTATCTCTTGCAATCATAGAATGTTGCTCATCTCCTAGTATTCACACAGATAAAGGAATTATCAAATGTCAAGGAGGAGGTTTATGGAGCCCTTGATTCATTTATTGCTTGGGAGTTAGAGTTTCCTCTTATTGTAGTGAAAAAGGCATTGAAGAGACTCGAGACTGAAAAGGAATGGAAGAGAATAATTCAGGTAAGCATCAAAATGTCAAAGGAATCATGTAGAAGTTTGTTCTCGTGTAATTATTGTTTAATTTCCTTTTATTCCGTAGCTCCATATATTGGCATGAGCTTTGTGCACCATGCTTGTGCTTTTTATCTGTTAGCTCATCAATTTTGTTTTATAGGTGATCAAGTGGATGTTCAGCAAAGGACAAGGAAAAACCATGGGAAGCTATTACACTCTGTTAAATGCTTTAGTTGAGGATGGCCGACTTGAGGAGGTGGAGGAACTATGGATGAAAATATTTTCAGAAAATTTGGAAAGTTTGCCTCGTGTTTTCTTTGTTAAAATGATTTCAATATATTACAATAAGGGCATGCACGAAAAGATGTTTGAGGTAATATGAATAATCTCTATCTACTAATCTCTTGTTCTGGTCATACTTTATATTTTGTCTCTAAGTATGTTTATATAGACACCTAAGATGCATTGTTGGCTAAGCTAGTTTACTTGTTTTCATCTCTTTTTCACTTTTTGCTTTAAATTAGATAGTTTCAAGTGATAGATATCCCTATCCTTGTTGTCATGGTATGCATCTAAGAAACGGGCTACCTGTGCCACATCCAGTAAAGTTGAGGAAGCTTGTTACTCATAAATAAAGGTGCACCTCTTTTCCTTTAAGAGACTTTCTGCAAGGACAAAATTGTGCAGCCCATGAATCAAAAGTCGAAAGGGACAACAAACCCTCAAACCTAAAATTCTATGTTCTGTTGGTGGCCCTTTGTAGGTTCCTCACTATGCTCACACAACCTTCTTTGACTAGGTTTGTGTTATGATAGACATCAGGGGAAAGGATAATAGTCCCATGTCACACTATGGTGGTGGAGGCTTGTGGATCTTGAGCAAAAGGCCACTCTTTTCCTTTTGGGTTTCTTTTTCAAGAGCAAAATCATGCAGCACATGTGCCAAAATGAATTTAATTCTAGGAGCAACAAATTTTTGATACCAAAATTTGTTCATGGATGATGAGTGGTCTATTTAGGTCTTACTATACTCACACTTCCCTTGATTGGGGTTTTGTTGAGTTATCCAAGAAGTAGATAAATAGTCCCCTGTGGGATATTTCGAGGAGGCCTGTGTCTCATAAGCTAGAGCCCATCCCTTTACCTTCAAAAGGTAGGCCTGTGTCTCATAGGTTTTGTTAAGTTACATGAACTATTGTTCTTTCGTAGATGCTGCAAACTTCAAATGCTTTCTCCAAATTGAATTTATGCTCTACTTATAATTTAAAACTGATAAATCTACTCGCCCTTTCCAACAAACATGTGATACAATTTCTTTTTTCTTCCAGTACTGCCAGTGCCTGTTCCAAATCCAGAAAAAAAGGAGAGTTGTGTTAGTCTATAATAGTCAATCTGAAACTTAAATCAGATCTCATGAGCATCGATTTTAATTGTTTGCATTGTTAGCCAACTCGAAATAGTTGAGACATTACAACTTGTTCTTGTTGTTTTATTCTCCCCAAGCAGATTATTCAGGTCTTTAATGATGCTGTCATTGGTTTGTCAACTTCATTTAGGTTTTCGCTGACATGGAAGAGCTGGGTGTCAGGCCAGATGTTTCAATTGTAAGAATGCTAGGTGATGTTTTTCAGAAACTAGGCATGTTGGACAAGTATGATAAGCTGAAGAACAAATATCCACCTCCAACATGGGAATATCGTTACATCAAAGGGAAACGTGTTAGGATCCGTGTAAACCAATTGCAAGGATCAAATGTGGAAGCACGCACAAGCTCCGAAAATATGGAGTAAAGGTTGCATAAGCCTCCATCGACATGCAGTCTCTGCACTTTGATGAGCCAAGAATGAGATGATGGAGCATTCTGCAGGAGGAACTTTTATGTCAGGGAACTGGTCAGCAATGTAATCAGCACCGCCACTGCATTATGATGGACACTAAATAGCTGAGAAAGAATTTCATGAAAGTACCGCTGAGATCTGTTTATGCTAAGGAGTTTCTTTAGATAGAATAGAACCTGCAAGCTGTTGTTCAATGCCAAAGCCAAAAGGTCCTCTAATGATAGAAACAAATAGCCTTACTCGAATGCACCTAGCCAGATCAAAAGACCTCCAGGAGCCTTATGCAACCAAGCCATTGTCTGATCAACGCTTGGAAAAGATCAACAACAGTTGCATCTCCTTCATTCCAACAGTCGGGCAAGAGGAAGTTACCTGCAAGAAGTCTGTTGAATATGACTACCTTGCTTTCTAGTTTCATCTGTTGGTTATTAATTTTCTGTAACATGTTATTTTGTCGGCGGCAGAAAAGATAGTAGTTAAGTACTTTACATGAAAATGCATTAGACCAATTAGGAGATTAAGAATGTTGAATAAATACTATCGTAGATCTCTCAAGTATTCTCTTCTTGCCGGATGTAATTACTTTGCAACCTGGACAGTGTGTGATCCGAATGTTAAAAGTAATTTACTCTTCTTTTGTCCTTTTGTTGAGCTAATATATCAGATGCATGATGTGCCAGCGTTGTTCGATGCTACCTATTCCCACCTTAACAAAAAGGAGGTTTATGACAGCAAATGTGATCGTGAGACCCAAAGCTAATTATGTACCATAATCTTTATATTTTAAAAAATTATATTTACATCTTTATATTAAGTAGCACTATATTTTTTATATTTTTAAAAATTATATTGATATTTCTATATAGTTAAAAAAATAAAACATCTAAATTTATTTATCATAATGATATTATTTTTATTAAAAATATATATAAATAAAGGATAAAAAAATAAATTTAATATTTCGGTGGTGGCGAATAGTGGCATCAACGTCGACATAGCTATCACCCTCAGCCTCCTCGCCCCCGTTGCCACCCAACATGTCGCCTCCTCTTCCCCTCGCGCTCACCCTTCTCGTTGTCGTTGTTGGCGAGAGCCCCTCACGACCGACGATGACAACGACAACAACAACGATGGGAGGGGTGAGCATGAGGGGAGAGGAGGCGACAACCGGGAGCCCTCACGACTACCTTTTCCTTGTCCATCTCCTCTTCCCCTCGCGCTCACCCCTCAGGGAGGTGGATGGGGCTCGTGAGGGCTCTGGTCGTCGCCTCCTCTCCCCCTCGTGCTCACCCCTCCTGTCATCATCGTTGGCCGTGAGGGCTCTGACCGAGGATGACAGCGACAATAGTGGAAGAGGTAAGCGTGAGAGGGAGAGGAGGCAGAGGTGACTACGTTGGCATTGGTCGATTATTTTCGTAATTATAAGGATGTCAATATAATTTTTTAAAGTATAGGAATCGAGATACTAAAAGTGACTAACCATAGGGATAATATATAATTAGTCCTAATACCTAAGTGTATGATCAAGCGTAACTAGATTTGTGCTTTGATTACCTTCTGCCAATAATTATGGCATTCGAGATTGGATCCGAGATGGGATTTCGGTTGTGTCAACCTCACACAATAACATCGTTTGAGGTTGGATATATTATTATTCTACAAGTCATTCAAGTCTTAGTCATTGGCTCTATAGTATTATTAATCTTTTTATGTAACACTACAGTAAAAACATGGTCCAAGTTACAAACCTTCATCGCTAATCTCTCTCACACTCGCATGTTAAGTCTTTTATCCACTTTGATAAAAATAACACAAGAGAGAAATACTATTACTGATTATATACAAAATCTAAAAGTTATTATAAATGATTTGGCCTGAATAAGTTATCTCATGAATAATCAAAAAGTTATTGTTCATATTTTCAATAACCTAGAAGATGAATATACGGGACTATCATAACTCAATTTCATATGACTTACCGATATTATTTAAAGAACTATATAACAAGTTAGATTGATTATGAAATATATCTAAAATAAGAATATATGAAGACAAGACTAACTATCATAACTCAATTCAATTAAAAATCTCAATAAAAAAATCAAAGTAATAAGAACTTCAATAAATAATCGAACAATATGCTTCATGAATACATGCATAACACGCAGAGCTATTATCCTCCATTATATTATCAACTCTTCAATCATAATAATAATTTTAATCCAAACAACTCAGAAAATAACTTTTTGATAAAAATGGACACATAGTAAAAGTTTGTTAATGTTGACCCAAGCCTATTGCTACTCATTCAAGTAATTGGATTATTGATTATGATGCTTCTCATTATATTAGTTAAATTTATAGAATTTATGCATCCACACCAATCATGGAGGCAATGAAAATATTATCATAGGTGATGACAATGGAATCTCTATCACTCACATTGGTTCCACAACACCTAATTCACATATCAATATTTTTGCACTTGATAATATTTTATGTGTATCTTGTTGAATTTCAAATTTTGATGATGAAATCAATTAATGAATTTATGGACTAATAAGCTTTTGAGATAAGTGACGCAGGATAAACTTCGATCATAGACTTGAACTGTTGAAAGGTAAATCGTTGAAGTAGGAGAATCAAACGTTGGATCGGAAAACATCATGTTAGAGATTGGACGTCAGGTTGAAGGATTGGTCAACGTGCCGAATGATGGATTTCGTGTCATGAGTTCGGGCATCGACCGGAAGGATCGGGTATTGCACCAAGAAGATCGGATACTACGGGAGGTCAATATACCGATAGATCGAGCAATACGTCAAAGGAAAGGACGATGCGCTGAAGGTTAGGACGAAGTGTCGGATGAGCAGATGATATGCCAGACAATGTGCCGAAGGCTTCATGAGTGTTTAAGTCTTGATTGAAGTGGCTTGGAGTCTAATTGAGTTGGTTTTTAGTGGTAACAATGTTAAATTAATTAGAAATTCATTGGGCCTAAACTAGGGTTGAATTGGGCCTGTTGAAAGGCCAATTTAGTGACCTGGGATTGGGTTGGGCAATGGTATCGCCAAGCCCAGGTGATGGTACCATTTGAGAGTTAGAAAGCACAAATTGTACTTTTCGAGAATCCCGACGATAGTATCACCCATGGCAACGGTAGTACTACCCAAGTAAGTAGTGGTATCACCAAAGTCTAGATTCCTATGCTCTGTACAACGATAGTATCGCTTAGCGCAAGTGGTAGTACCGCCAGTACCCCAAAAACATGGGGATTTAAATTTTTGGCTCTATTTTTTAAGCCATTTGGGGTCTATAAGTACCCCACTCATGCTTGCTTGGTGAAAGTATGAAAACTTATGATTTGAAGTATGTAAAGTCTCTTAAAATGTGTTGAATCTCTTCCTCCTAGACTTTAGAGGTTATACTAAGGAGGTGTGTGGTTTTCTTGTAAAAGAGATATGTGAAGGTTCTCTCCTAAGCTGTGAAAAGGAAAAAGAGTTGTAACAAGAGTAGTTGATCTTCACCCATTGAAAATAAGATCGGTAGTGAAAGCCAATGGCCTCGAGGGAAGAGAAATCGAGAGTGGACGTAGGTCGGGATAACCGAACCACTGTAAATCTAGTTTACATTTCTCTTTATACTTTTTCTTTCTATTACTAACTGATTTAGTTGCTCACTATCCTTACATTCTAAAAGTTAAACATATTTTCGATACGTATTTTTTGATTAAAAATTTTTAAATCAAAACTTTTTTTTCTAAAAAGAAAATTGTTGAATCTCGGATTTTGATGATGAAACCAATTGATAGTGTTTATGATTTAATCTGCATTTTGAGTGACGTAGCATGCTTCGATCAGGGAGAGACAATTAAAGCAGGAAGAATCATGTTGGGCCGGAGAAAAATATATCAGAAGATTGGACGTCGAGCCGAAGAATCGGTCAACATATTGACAGAAGACTTGGGCCATGAGTTCGGGCATCAGGCCAAGAAGAGCGGATATTGCACCAAGGAAATCTTAGTTGCAGATGTCAACTGGCCAATTGGGCAATAGGCCGCAAGAGAGGACGATGCACCGAAGATTCGGACGAAGCACCGAGAAACCATTGACATGCCGGACAACACTTGATTTTCTTTGTAATAATTGTCTAGATCAAAGTAGGTTTTATGTGTGCAGAATTAACTACGATAGTAAGGCATAAAGCAAAATGAAGTCCTGGAGTCAAGAACACGATTTCATTGGGAGTTCGAGAGTTCGTCGGAAGTCCGAACGTTCGTCGAAAGTTCTACCATAATTAACCGAGAAGTCCATGAGCTTGCCAAAGATGCCCATCAGAACTCACCAAGAAGATCGTCGTAAATTCTGAGAGCTTGCGGGGAGTCCGTCGAAACATTACTGAGAGTTCGTCGGAAGATCACCGGAAGATCATCGTAAGCTTGCCAGAAGAGTAATTGACGTACCGGAACAATAGTACTTTGATTATGTCTTAGTTATTGTAGTTAAATAGTAGATTAAGTTAGAATTGGGAGGTAATCCCACTAACTTAATTAGGGGCCAACTGGATCCTTAACAAGGCTGAATTGGGCTAGATTGAACAGCTCATTCAACCCCTAAAAATATGGCCAGCGGTGGCACCACCTGGGAGACCCAGTCTCCTAGGTAGTCTGGGTGGTGGTACCACTGGCAGTTAATGCTGTCAATGGTGGTACCACTAGAGCTCGGTCTCTAAGCTCTGTCAGGCGGTGGTACCGCCCAGCACAGGCGGTGGTACCACTAGGACTCCGAAAACCGAGGATGAGACATTTTTAGGCTCCAAGTTTGAATCAACTTGAGGCCTATAAATATCCCTCTCATCCTTGGTTAAACAACACAAGTATTGAGAGTGAAAAAAGAAAGAAATACTACCACAATCTTGTGTGAACTCCTCTCCTTCTTCTAAGTGTTAGAATAGTTTGAGAGAGGAGTAAGTGAGAGTGTAAGAGTTATCTCATAAATCTGGTAAAAGGAGAAAGAGCTGAAAAAGGTGGTTGGTCTTCGCCTATTGAAGGAAGACCGATAATGGATGCTGGTAGTCTCGACGGAGGAGGAATCGAGAGTGGATGTAAGTCATGATGACCGAACCACTATAAAATCGGTTTGCATTTACTTTTATAGCAAACTGCCTCTCCTTCTTACTGTGCTTTTACTACACCTACACTTTCAAGTTAACATCTTCGGAGATCGATTTTAATCGTACGAAAGAGATTTTTTGAAACCGTCGTTTTTACCGCTACACTAATTCACTCCCCCCCACCACCCCCTCTTAGTGTCGACTCGTTCCTAACAAAAATTGCTAGTCATATGTGTCCGGTAAGCCAATCATGAGTAATGACACGTGTGACTTAACACACAGTCTTTTTACTTATTATATTTTTACATTTATCACTTGATATTGACTATTGCATATATGCATGTATATATTATAATGTCCTTGGATCTGTGTAATGGGAATCAGATCGTGATGAGATCATGATAATGAGACTGATTCACCTTTAAACATAAATCCTAAATAATCTCGATCATAGGTTACTCGAGAGGGACATCGAGATAACCAGATAGATTAGTGTGCTATATACCCATCCATATGATGGATGCAGCTAGTCTCATAGCTGCTCGTGTGGGACATTAGGGATACAGTACAAGTACTCATTAGAGAATGAGTTCACTGATTGATCCGCTTATGGAATGGTGGATGGTTGACGATACCTTATTGTCAAACAGTGATTCCGTAGTCCAAGTGGTATATCTGGTACTTAGACTTGAGATACCAAGGATGTCCTGTATGAGTGCTCCATTCTTTGATACTGGACTTATAGGTTTAGGTGTCCCAAATCTAGTACAATTGGCTATCGGGAGTGGTAGTCAACCTTACGAGGGCTATTAAGTGTCGATAGAGGATCATCCACTCTCGGTGTCATTAGAAGAATATCTTATATGTTCTTACTCAAACAAATCCCTAGCCAGGGTCATTCAGATTGAGAGAGAAAGAGTTCTCTGGGAGAATCCTATTAGAGCAAGACTCGAGAAGAAACAGTATGGGTTTGACAACACCATGCCCGGTATATGGTCTTTGGGATATTAGATAGATGAGGGACTATAGGTACATGGTCACTGAGGACAGATAGGTCTAATGGATTGGATTCCCCTGTATCATTTGGGGACTGCAGCGTAGTGGCATAGTACATCCGTAATCGATGAGTCGAGTGAATTATTATAGAGATAATAATTCATTGAGCCAGAAGGAGTTCTGACATGTATGACTTACGACCAGCTTGATATTGGGTCTAAAGGGTCACACACATATGGTAGGCATTGCGATAAGTAGAGATTCGGTTATGAGATATCCGTCGGAGCCCCTATCTTATTGGATATCCAATAAGCCCCTGAATTATTGGATCCCATGGATGAGATCCAATAAAAGCTCATGAGAGATTATTAGATAGAGATCCACTAATCTAAGAGACTTGGGTAGTTGGATGAAGATCCAATACCCAATAGGGGAGGATCCATCAGGGTTAAGTTGATATGAGACATCTATAAATATGAGGAATTCAGTGGTTCATAGGCTAGAGCTTTTGCTTGCCTCTCCTATTCTCCTCCCTCTTTTCACCTCAGAGCAGGCCTGAAATTTGGAGGAGCGTCATTATAGCCCGACCGTGTGGATCACCGCTAAAGAGGAGGGCACTTGACCTCCTTCACCCTCTCCTAAAGATCTGCAAGAATTCAGGGATATACAATCTCCCTAGGTAATACAATCTGTTTTATACGTAGTTTTCTATTTCGCGGATTTTGCACACCAATCTTCGCACGACGACGAACATCTCTTTGGGAATAGGGGATTTTGTTTTCTGTTCTTCCGCTGCACATGTGATGTCGCCCCCAAAGATTTCCCAACAAAAATAACATCTCTATTGAATTCTTTCCTAGCTCATTTATTGTAAAAGATCTAAGCATGGGAGCATCCTCGGTCCGAGATTAGAATAAAAATAATATCTACGAGTGATTGTTAAGTTCATAAATCATCTAACCAATTATTCTTGCTTTAGTTATTATTCCAATCTATATATAGCATCGTTACCTTGGTTATCTGACATTCTTAATTCAATAATAGATAATTTCTCATTACTCCCTTCCAACTCCAAATTAAGTTAGAACTATAACTCATTGTGATGCTTACTTTAGTAATAAATCATAGACTATCGTTTGGAATATCTTTTATGTCTTACTCTAAATCACTTGAAAGTGTTTATGTTGATGTTTGGGGCTCTACCCAATTATTTCTGATTTTAGATTTATGATATTTTCATAAATTATTTCACTAAATATACATGGCTATATCCTCTCAAATATAAATCTAAGATTACCATAGTCTTTACTCATTTTAGAAAGATAAACAAGGATTTTTTTTAGTTTATCATTAAAATAATTTATTCTAACGGAGGAGGTGAATACTAAACTCTAATAACTTGCCTCTCATCATGTGGTATATAACATCTCAAGTTATCACACTACACACACCTAAATTAGTTGGCTTTGTTAAACCGAAGCACTAACACATCGTTGAAATTGGTTTCATTGTTCTACACCAAATCTCTATACCACTAACCTTTTGATCAACAACCTTTCAAACTGTAATTTAACTCATTAATTATATCTTATCCTATAATGCTAGTTATCAATTGAAAAGCTTTTTCATAAAATCTTAAACTTTCAAAAATTTAAAGTATTTGATTGTTTATATTATCCTTGGCTACATTCCTATACTTCACATAAGTTAATACCGAGATCCAAACCTTACATCTTCATTGGATATTCCCTTAAATATAATATTTTTTTAATTCTATGATCTTCAAACTCAAAAGATCTCTGTATTAAATTATGTTATTCTTGTTGAGTCCATATTTCTTTCAAAATCTTGTTCCTTCGAAAGTGAGTCATAACAACAACCATCGGGTTCACATGAGTACTTCTAAAACTCCCTTAAGTGTACTTTTTATCATATCAATCAATAGTTTTTCTTTAGGCCTATACTCCTTTATTACTCCTATTCAATAGCACCTCACTCCTATGACTTTTCCATCTATTTTTTTTGCCAACTTGCTCTACAATACTTAAGGAAGTGATGCCCTTAGGTGTTATAAATGATGTCTTTGTCTTCTCCTTGACCAAGTGACATTGAAGTGCATCAACCTGATTAGATATGTATCACTGACTCTTCACTAATTCTCATATTTTTAACATAACCCAATAATACCATCGAGTTTAGACATCACATAACAATATGCTCCAAAAATAACATATTCAAACCATGTTAAATTCTTGATCTTCATGCTACCATAAGCTCTCCACTTGAGCCTATTGAACTCACAACCATCACCTAAGTCTAAAAATCTTCACACTAACATAAAGTCATATATGAGGAAAATAATGCCCTACTCCACGATACCACATGGACCCATATACTATCTCATCTCAGATAAAATGTCATCGAGTGTAAATAAATCTTTCGAATTAAATAGAATCCAAATGAATCCATTGCTAAATATAAAGCACATCTAATGACCAAAGGGTTTAATCAACGACTATATATTGATTTCATAGAGATCTTCAATCTAGTTGTTAAATTGATTATAATTTAACTTATCTTGAATTTGGCTATCACTCAAGGTTAGCATGCACACCAATAAGATGTTAACAATGTTTCTTATAGAGGACCTTAATTGAAGATGTCTTTATGCAGCAACCCCTTAACTTCATCTACCCTCAATATCTAAACTATATTTGTATACTACGAAAAGCTATTATGGACTTTGTCAAAATCCAAGAGCCTAGTATACAGAAGTTGGCTCATTTTTTATATCAGCTAACTTTGTCAACTCAAAGTCCGATACTTTTTTATTCCTACAATAATCAAAGGGATGTACTATATATCTACTAGTGTATGTGTATTACATTATTATCATAGGCAATAATTTCATAGAAATCAAAAAATTTCTTAAGTATTTAACAGATCGATTCTCCATCAAAGACCTAAAAACCTTAAACTATTTTCTGGGAGTGAAAGCAAATTCACATCTTTTATATTTTTTCTATCTCAAAAAAGTTATATTCGAGATCTATTATCAAAGACGAATACGTAAGATACCAAAGAAGTTGTCTATCGACTCTCCACCACTAAGTAACTTAAATTATATGATTACAAACTTATTACGAATATCACATAGTATCGATAAGTAATTCTTTTCTTACAATATTTATCTCTCACACTTCTAAGCATTTCATTTGTAATTAATAAATTATCACAATTCATGCATCGGTCATTCATTATGCATTAGTTTATATTAAAATATGTCTTACAATATTTTAAAGGAACTCTAGACTTCTTCTTCGTAAATACTCATTATTTTATTTTCATGCCTTCGTCGATATTAATTGAGTAAATAATATTGATGATAGAATATCTATGTCAGCCTATATTATCTTTCTTAAAGCATATTTGATATATTGGATTTCTAAAAAGTAGAACACAATCGTAAGATCTACCACTGAAACTGAATATTAAGTCATTGACACAACTATTGTATAACTCAATTGGGTCACAATTCTACTATATGAACTTGGCATCACCTCTTAATCCAGTCTTATAATATATTATGATAATATTGGTGTCACCTACTTATGCGTCAATTCAATATTCCACCTACGCATGAAACATATTGTTATCGACTTTCACTTTATTAGAGATCAAATTGTCATATATTAATTATATATTTCTCACATCCATACTTTTAACCAACTAACATATTTCTTCACAAAGCCTCTAATTTATAACATATTTTAGTTGTATCGGTTCAAATTTGACATCATTAATAGAAGCTTAATCTTACGATAGCATAATAGAAGATTATAATAGAAATAAATATAAAATAATTATTTTATATTTCTTATAAATTTTAATCATTAATTAATCTAAATTTAATGATCAATCAAATATATAATTATATGATTAAAAAATCTCTTCCTTCAAAATTATATAAATACATATTAACTCATCTATTTTGTAACAATTTTTTTAATCCTTCATGTACCAAATGTACGAGCTATAAAACTAAGAAAAAGAAAAAGCTGATATATTCCGCCTTCGGAATAGCTCAAAATTTCTGGCGAAGCACACCGTCACCGCCGGGCACTTCGGCCCTTCTCCTTATACGCCGGCCACAATGACGTGGCTGGGCGCCGCTAGGTCCGACCTGCACACGGGGCATGTGGCGTGCCCGGCGAGCCACGGATCGATGCAGCCCACGTGGAATCCGTGGCCGCACCCCACCATCAATCTGACGGCCTCGCCGCCACCGAACTCCGCCAGACACACGGCGCACTCCGACCCCACCATCGCTGACTCGGCCACATCGGCATACGGCGTCACCGGGAGCGACGCCAGCACGGCCGGGTCGAGCCCCTTCGGCGCAGACTTCTTCGTTCCATGCAGATCCGGACCCTCCTCTTCATCATCCCCCTCCTCGAAGGCCTGGCCGCCGAAGGCCAAGTAGAAGAGTGCGGCGATGACGAGGAAGCAGAAGACCATGGAGAGGAGCTTGGGGAAGGCGTATTCAACGCAGGACGGGGTGTCGCTGTATGGTGAAGGCGGCGCCGCGGGAGACAGAAGGCGGCGGGAGGAAGAGCTGGAGAGGGAGATGCAGCTCGAATAGGAAGAATCCATTGGGCGGCTGTGAGAGGATATCCCCCGTCGCCACGTTCGAATGGATCTAAATAGTGCACCCGAGACTGGGCCCCGCTAACCGACACGTGGGCCTCAACCATCACCCTCAAATGGGAAGCATTGACCGTGGTTTGGTCTTCTTCTGGTTTGGTTTTCGTCTCCCTAACTGAAAACGGCAATTGTTCTGCGTCAGCCATCGCCTACCCGTATCCGAACGAGTCGGAACCACTGTGGGTCCCTTGCGTCCCTTCTCACCGAGTCTGTGAGCGGCTAACGTTGCGGCGGGAGATTGGACTACTTCTGTGACCACTAGCATGCCACGGTGGCGGTCAACCCATTACAGGTAATCAATCTCCATCACAACGGTCATCACAAGAAAATTAAAGAAAGGTTTCCTTTACGTATTTGCCCTTATCAGTTTCAAAATACCGACATAGCCCCTATAAATTTAATATAATAACATGTATGTCCTCCTTACGTATTAAAATTTCTCCCTCTACACTATTCCCGCTCACATTCATCCAAAAAAAATCTCAGGTGTTAATCATGATTTATAAATTAACTAATTTAAATTAAAAAAAAGAAATCGTTATTAATATTCACGATTAAGTAATAAAAGGGTATACGTTAATGTCTTTCCAAATATTAGCATGGTGAATTAAATTCCAAGACCATCTTTTTCTTTTTCTAATCAGAAGTTAATTATATTTTTAAGTATTTATAGGTGACATGATTTTTCGTAAATATAAAGAAATTGATCTTTTGTGCCTAAGCGTCATTCAACTCAATATCTTTATTATGATGTCAGATTATATCGTACAATCAAACTTAACCGAGTGGCTGTACCGAATTGGATAAATATATGGATAATGTTCTTGTCATGGAGAAGTTAGTTACCCGTTACGGGTGGACCGCCTCCAGCATGGAATATTGGTTACAGAAGTACTCCATCTCCTGCGCCACCGATTCCCGCTTGAGGATCAGGTGAGCAGGGACGCAGGGACCCACGGTGGTTCGCTCATGTGTCAAACGTTGGGGTACCGGTAGGATACGGCTGATGCGAAACAGTTGCCGTTTTCCATTCTCAGGACGCAAACCAAACCACGGTCAACGCTTCCCGTTTGAGGGCGATGGTTGAGGCCCACGTGTCGGTTGGAGGGGCCCAGTCTCGGGTGCACTATTTAGATCCATTCGAACGTGGCGACTGGGAATATCCTCTCACAGCCGCCCAATGGATTCTTCCCATTCCAGCTGCATCTCCCTCTCCAGCTCTGCCTCCCGCCGCCTTCTGTCTCCGGCGGCGCCGCCTTCACCATACAGCGACACCCCGTCCTGCGCTGAATACGCCTTCCCCAAGCTCCTCTCCATGGTCCTCTGCTTCCTCGTCATCGCCGCACTCTTTTATTTGGCCTTCGGAGACCAGGCCTACGAGGAGGAGGATGATGAAGAGGGGGATTCGGATCCGCGTGGAATGAAGAAGTCTGCGCCGAAGGGACTCGACCCGGCCGTGCTAGCGTCGCTCCCGGTGGCGCCGCATGCCGAGGTGGCAGGGTCAGGGATGGTGGGGTCGGAGTGCGCCGTGTGCCTGGCGGAGTTCGGTGGCGGCGACGCTGTCAGGGTGATGGCGACGTGCGGCCACGGGTTCCACGTGGGCTGCATCGACCCGTGGCTCGCCGGGCACGTCACGTGCCCCGTGTGCAGGTCGGACCTGGCGGCGCCCTGCAACGTCATTGTGGTCAACGGATAAGGAGAAGGGCCGAAGTGCCCGGCGGCGACGGCGTGCTTCGCCAGAAATTTTGAGCTCCTGCAAAGGAGGAATATATCAGATTTTTTCTTTTTCGTAGTTTTATGTCTTGTACATTTGGTATATGAAGGATTAAAAAATTTGTTACAAAATAGATGAGTTAATATGTATTTATATAATTTTTAAGGAAGATAATTTTTTAATCATATAATTATAGATTTGCGAGTCGTTGGTCGAGCGACTGAACTCGGGCGCAGGTTGATCTAGCAAGTCGTTGTCGGTGGACCGAGCTACGTGACTCTGGCAAAGACTGGGCTTGTTGGCCGAGCGACTGAACTCGGGCACAAGTTAATCTAGCGAGTCATTGGTTGGTGGACTGAGCTGTGCGACTCAGGCAAATACTGGACCTTTTGGTCGAGCGACTAAACTCAGGTGCAAGCTAAACTGACTTTGCGACTTGCTGCTTAGCGGTACGAGCTGCGCGACTTAGAGAAAGACTGGACCCGTTGGCCGAGCGACTAAACTTGGGCGTAGGTTGGTCTGGCGAGTCATTGGTCGGTGGACCGAGCTGCACGACTCGAGCAAATACAGAACATGCTAGTTGAGCGACTGAACTCGGGCGCAGATAGAACTGACTTTGCGAGTCGCTGCTCGGCAAACCGAGCTGCGCGACTCGGGGAGAGACTGGACCTATTGGTCGAGCGACTGAACTCGGGTGCAGGCTGAACTGACTTTGCGAGTCGCTGCTCGGTGGTCCGAGCTACGTGACTCGGGGAAAGACTAGACCTGTTGGCCAAGCGACTTAACTTGGGCACAGGTTGGTCTGACGAGTCGCTTGTCAGTGGACCAAGCTGTGCGAATCGAGCAAAGATTGGACCTGTTGGCCGAGCGACTGAACTCGGGCGAAGGCTAAATTGACTTTGCGAGTCCCTGCTCGACGGACAGAGCTACGCGACTCGGGCAAAGACTAGACTTGTTGGCCAAGCGACAAAACTCGGGAGCAGACCGAACTGACTTTGTGAGTCGTTGCTCGGCAGACCAAGTTGTGCAACTAGGGCAAAGACTGGACCTGTTGGCCAAGCGACTGAACTCAGGCCTAGGTTGATCTGGCGAGTTACTAGTTGATGGACCGAGCTGCATGACTCGGGTAAAGACTAGACCCGTTGGCTGAGCGACTAAACTCAAGTGCAGGTTGATCTGGTGAGTCGCTGGTCGATGGACCGAGCTGCGCGACTCGGGCAAAGACTGGGCTTGTTGTCCGAGCGACTAAACTCGAGTGCAGGTTTGATCTAGCAAGTCACTGGTTGGTGGACTAAGTTGTGCAACTCGGGCAAAGACTGGACTTGTTGGTCAAGAGACTAAACTCGGGTGTAAGCTGAACTGACTTTGCGAGTCACTGCTCGGCTGTCCGAGCTACGTGACTCGGGCAAAGACTGGACCTGTTAGCTGAGTGATTGAACTCAGGCTCTGGTTGGTCTAGCGAGTCGTTGGTCGGTGGATCGAGCTGCGCGACTCGAGAAAAGACTAGACTTGTTGGCCGATCGATTGAACTCATGCGCAGGCCGAACTAACTTTGCGAGTCATTGCTCGACGAACTGAGCTATGTGACTCAGGCAAATACTGGACCTATTGGCCAAGCGACTGAACTCAGGCACATATTGATCTGGCGAGTCGTTGGTTGGTGGATCGAGCTGCGCGACTCGATCAAAGACTGGACCTATTGGCTAAGCAATTGAACTCGGAAGTCTGAAGTTGCATGACACAGGCTTGTCCTGGATTTCCTAGGTAAAAGGGGATCCACCTGAACTGCTTTCTCCGACTTCGTTGCATGACTTCAGGAATTCATGCTGGAACTCGTCTAGGTGACAGTTGACCACAGATAGTTGGACCCTGAATGAGTTATCTGACAACAAGGTGTCGGGCTCAAGGAGCGATGGTGCGGCTCGGCTCGGTGCAGGTGCACTCTACTCGAGGAGGTTTTTGGGTGTTGCGGTCTGCTCTCGGTTTGTCCTTTGCGATGTCGGGTCAGTCGGGGGAGCCGCTAACTGCACGATCTGCGGGATGAGTGGGACGATCATTTGCATTATTCCCTTCAAGGTTTGTACTTGCTTGGCTAAGCCAAGGAATGCCCTAGGCGAAACAACCGAGGATCCTGTAGTATTTCCAAGGGGAGAGAGTCTTAGATCATTGAATAGGTGCTAGTAGCGATCCGATGTCAACGTCAGGATACCCCCATCCTTGAGGACGGGGAGGGGCTATTCTCTGAGTCTGAAAGGGAGGTGTGCAGTTGGTGGTTCTCCCTCGGGGTGAGCTCCTGCGAGGTGCTCTTGCGATATTGGGGCCCTCCTTCTAGCGCCAAAATGTCAATGAACCCACGCGCAGTGGCCGAGGAGTCAGTACGGCTTGGTCCACGGGTCGATGTCTGAAGTTCTTGACGTTCGGAGGCGGGTCTCTCGGTTAGTTGGAAGAAATGCCAAGGTCGAGCTGGATCAAGGGTTGGGATGGGCATGTCTTCAGGGACATCTGCGTTCCTGCACACAGGCCCTGGTCGAGAGATTCCTTACTTAGGCCCCTTGGAGATTGAGTCAATGATCTTTTTTCTCTTCCCCCCCCAACCAGATGCCGACCGAGGACTTTTATGTTGTTGTCTAAGGATCAGTCATACGTGGATTTGGTATATCGGTCGACCCCTCCCTCGATTGGCGAGTTCGTACTTTCGTGCGATCGTCGTCCGGTATACGCGAAACGGTACCATGCGACGCCGTCCTAAGCTTTCCGGTATGGGACTTGCCAAGTGAACACTTGGTGCTGTGACGTGGTGTCCGGTGCGTGTCTCGGGAGCCCACGTTCGCTGATGACGTGGCGGAGGTCTAAAATATACCTTATCATAAAGGATAAACTAATATGTTTTACCTTAATATTCTAATTTTTGAGAAAAAAAATACTTGAATTGATTGATTTGAAGATCACTAAGTGATGAGTAACAATCAAGGATGTTGGTGAAAGTGGCATAGGATTTATAAGTCTCATAAATAATAATATCGATGTCATCAACATATATATATATATATATATATATATATATATATATATATATATATATATATATATATATATATATATATATATATATATATATATATATATATATATGTATCAAGGGAAAAAAATAAATAGAAGCATGTATTATACAAAATAAACATTATTTAATGCCTTGAGCATATACAAAATGTACAAACTAAAAAAAAAAAAAGCTGATGTATTCCCCCTTTGCAGGAGCTCAAAATTTCCGGCAAAAGCACACCGCCGCCGCCGTGCCCTTCCCGCCGTTCTCCCTACCCGCCGACCACAATGACGTTGCAGGCCGCCGCCAGGTCCGACCGGCAGACGGGGCACGTGGCGTGACCGGCGAGCCAGGGATCGATGCAGTCCGCGTGGAACCCGTGGCCGCACCCCGTCATCGTCCTGAGGGCGTCGCCGCCGCCGAACTCCGTCAGGCACACGGCGCACTCCGGCCCCACCGTCCCCTCCCCGGCCACCTCGGCGTACGGCGCCACCGGGAGCGACGCCAGTACCGCCGGGTCGAGCCCCCTTGGCTTAGCCCTCTTCACTCCACGCAGCTCCTCCCGCTGCTCTTCCTCGTCTTCGTCCTCCTCCTCGGAGTCCGGGCCGGCGAAGGCCAGGTAGAAGATTGTGGCGATGACGAGGAAGCAGAGGACCATGGCTAGGATCTTCGAGACGGCATATTCATCGCAGGAAAGGGTGACGCTGTGTGGTGCAGGCGCCGCTGCCGGAGGCAGAAGGCGGCGGGAGGCGGAGCTGGAAAGAGAGAAGCAGGTCGAATAGGAAGAATCCATCGGTGGGGTGTGAGAGGATGTCCTCTATCGCCGCCTGCGAACGTAGCTAATGTACACTTACTGGGCTGCTTCAACTGACTCGCCGGCCTAACCATCTGGATGAAATGGCAAGCGTCGGTTGTGGTTTCGTGTCCTCCTTTCTGGTTGGGGCCGCCACTCCGGAACGGAAACCGGAACCCCGTTTCGCATATGCTGTCACCTACCCGCATCCCAACTAGTTGGACACGGGAGCGTACCACTGTGGGTCCCCGCGTCCCTGCTCACCTGATCTGCGAGCGGGCAGCGTTGCGGCAGGAGATCGAGTACCTGTGTAACAAACACCATGCCGTCAGTTGACGGCGACGAACGATCCGTTGCAGGCAACCAATCTCCATCACAGCGGACGGTGGAAGAACGTTGGTTTTACATATCTATAGTTGATAAGTTTAGGGATATCATATTAGCTCCTATAAATATGACATATCCAATATGTACTTTTACATAAAATCGAAATCCTCCCCGCTTAGCAGCTTCATCATAATTGTAAATTAAAAGTTAAAATATTTAAAATACCCTTAATATCACATACATGATATCTCACCTATTAAAACCTTCGTATGATACTCTTAACAATAATCATACTAGTATAGAAATTGATAAAGCATATTAATATCTATTGTTTGATATCCTCGCATTTGATTTCGATTTGAATCAGAAAAAGGAAAAGAAATAGAAAAAGCCTTTTTGGATAATTTCTACATCTTGAGCCATTTGTCTGGATACTAATCTACACACCCAAATTAAATCAACCTTAGCTGTTCGTTCTTGAGTCAGGAATCCTCTCCACTGGATCATTTTTTGGCAGTCTAATTTTATCTAGCAAGATAAGTTGGCATGCATGGCAGATATAACCATGACTACCTGTTCCATCACCCTCTGACTAGAAACTACGTACATGACCTGTCACATTTCCTATGCCCTCTGACTAGAAAAGAGGGAAGGACACGATTGTAATATAAGCCTCTCATGTGTGCAAAATGTTAGGAGACCGGATGCATGAGAGCCCCACGCACGTACGTGCCCTTCCATGCACGCAGCGTTGCATTGCCGAATCTTTATCTCCTTCTTCCCCCTCGACGCCATATAAAGCATCGTCCCTCCGACTTCTCCACCATCAAATACATCCTATCTCCTCCTTCTGGTTCGCAGGGCGAGCGACGGGCACGATGAGCCTGTCTTGCCTTACGTGCGGCGGCTACGGGAAGCCGACGAGCGATGTGGAACTCGAGCAGGACGACTCCTACGGCGGAGGCGGAGGCGGAGCCGGCTGTGGCCCGTGGACCGCACGGTGCTGCTGGGAAAACAGGAATTGGTCGGGGGAGCTCACTCCGCCGCCCTACGAGAATTTGAGGAGCAGGTCCATTCCTGCGAAGCCGGCGGACAAGAAGAAGGGGCGGCGGAGGATGTCAGAAGGCGGGGGTGGCAGCCATCTGCTTGCCGGAGAGGCTGCGGCGGGGCCGCAGCTGAAGCGCAGCGGAGGCATGCGGAGGGACTGGAGCTTCGAGGATCTCCCCAACCGGAAGGCCAACGAGGGTAGGAAGGTTTAGGTAGAGGAAGGAGGTGAGGGTGGGACGAGAGAACGCGATATGATGGGTTTGGGTGGTGCTGAGTTTTCGGTCTTCGATCGGAATGGTCAAAGAGGGGGAATTACTGATGGCATATTCAACACCGTGTGTTTGTTTGCTTCATACATTCTGCTCTGTGAATTGATTTATTTGATGCGAATGGCTTCTTGTTTTTTCCTAAGAGGAAGATTTGTTCTCAGAACAGCTTCATTTTTTGTGTGCATCTTGCAATATTTCCAATGGATTTTTTCCATTATTTTATGAGATCATGAAAGTTGTGGCATTGATTCGATCACAACAATTATATTTCACCAACATTTTTCTTTGTTCTATGGGCGAACAACGAGAAGGTTTTTTCTTTTTTCTTTTACTTTTTCTCACGAGGTGCTCTCATTTTCATTTTTTTTAAAGGATGTTATTTATTTATCATAATTTTTACGTTACACGTTATATGAATCGATTTAAGGGGTGAATCAATTGTTATTGTATTATGAACTGATCCAATCTTACATGTAATAAGATTTACAATGATAATTATAATAATTTTTTTGATTGGCTTACCGTATGTTTTTGATATTTTCATAAAAAAAATATTATAAGTCTATTGAGAAACATTGTAACTAAAACAAATGGACTTAAATCCTAATAGATTCTAACCCATATATAAAAATAGATTTTTAGGAATCCTTATTGATTAAAAAAATAAGAACAATCAAGTTTGAAGATTTTTATATTAGTTACAATATTTTTTAATATGTTTATAATATTCTTTAAAATATTATAAGCTTATTTAAATATATACATATATTTAATTATATATATATACATATATATATATATATACATATATATATATATATGTATATATATATATATCTATCTATATATGTATATATATATATATACATATACATATACATATATATATATATGTATATGTATATATATATATATGTATATGTATATACATATATATATATATATATATATATATATATGTATATATGTATTTATATATATACATATATATATATGTATATATATATATGTATGTATATATATGTATATATATATGTATGTATATGTATATATATATGTATGTATATGTATATATATATGTATGTATATATATATATACATATATGTATATATATATATATAATTTGTGTTTACAAAACTAAGACAATCACAAAAGTCAATCAACATAGGATTGTCAAGCGTACTGCAAACTGTTTACATGCTATGTAAAGCATGAACAAAATTGAAATGCATGAACATATATAAACATTATATAAAAAATCCTTTGTACAAATTTGTTTATGACATTCTCTTTCATTTATTCCTTCGATGTTCTCTTCGAAGCCTTTAAGAATACTTCATCCCCTTGCTTTTGTTGAATCTCCAATCTTTTGCTTTAGCTACAAAGCACCTCTTTCAGCTTTCGATTGCTTTCCGTCATTATTATTGAGGAGTCAAATTTTGATCCCCAAAAGCTACTTTAACTTGCTAGTGATTCTAACTTTAATATGGGGTTGGTTGAGTTGTACTAATATTTATTGATTCTTGTAGATCCCTCGTATGAAGGAAAAAACTTTTTTTATTATGCACTAGTCTCTTAAATATCTCACACCGCTTGAATTAGATTAATGCATGTTTGAGCTTTAATGAGTATCGTTTCGCAAACTTCGAAGTTTTTAAGATATTTTCTTCATAAAATTTGTCCATTGATTTCTCTTCTACTTATTTGTCACTTCTAAGCAAGTTCACATCACTTCTATTTTTGATTGATATTCTATTAGGAAATGAAGTGAAAAATATATTCTCGATAAAATCGATCACCATTAATAAGGATTTGACAACTGTTGTCTTCCACTAAATTTTTCTAAGGGTTTTTGAATATATATAGAGCTTCTTTACTAAATAAATAAAAGAATTGAGATACTCGGTTTCACCATTCTCTTGAAAAAGCAAAGGTTACTTGACTTCGCTTGTTTTCTCAACAGTTATATTTTATGCATCAAGCTGGTTATTAATATTCACTTGCTCTTTACTCACACTTTTGAAGCATATATGATTTTTATATTCCTTGTGTTGAGTTAACTAATGTAATTCACCTCTTCATTGCTATCGAACTTCTAAACTACAAGAAATTTTACCTGAAATGAGCAAAATTTTACCTCGACTTTAAGCAAATCTCTAATAGATTTGATTACCCCTAGGATTCTATCATCTTCTCCGTCATTTATGTTATCTACTTCTCTAAGAAGAAATGATATAACATCACATATTGTCTACTCTATTCCTTAATCAAGCATTCCTGCATTGGCCTGAAGTCCCCCCACTTTTGACTACCTTGATGAGAAGTTCGTTAACACTTTGGTCTTATCTTACGAAGTTCCTTAGCCCTTACCCTTTGGTCTTATCTCGATACTTGAAATTTGCCTCTACATTCTTTACTTCATCATTTTCCTTTCATGACCATCTGCTCTCCCTCCATAAGAGTAATAGACTGATGACTCCATAAAAGTCATGCCTCTATGGTACCATGATGCTACCATGCCCATAGCTCAACTATCTATTATCCCGCACCTGCTTTGCAATTTATAAATATGCCTCTATATTACTTTAACACTCCTTTGAGTTTACATTCATCATAACTAATACTTGGTTTTAGATAGCTAAGTCCTTATGATTCACTGTGATCAAGATTCCTCACAAATGTCCACATGATACTATTATGAAACAAGATAGGAAATCAACCCTAAACATTGCCCTAAAGGCCTATTTAACTCAGATAGCTCTATAATATTGTGTTGATTGACACTCTACACTACTACGTAGCTCTACAATATTATGTTGATTGACACTCTACACTACTATGTATTAATCTCGTGCAGTCAAAATTCATGTATGCATCTCGTGCAGTCAAATTATGTTTGGCGGTCCAACTTGGGTAGTTGGCTGGAACTCAACCCAAGCCCAATCTAACAAAGATTGGGTCTGATTTGGACGTTCGTAATCATGAGTCCGGCAATCAAATCCAACCTAAGCTCGAGCACGTAGAGCCGACCTCAATCCGACCTAATCCTTGCTAATTAATTCTTTGTTCAAATTAAGATGTTGGAAACTCCACCCTGATTGATTGTTCATCCTGAATCGGCTAAAGGAATCCAAATTCGGGATACAACTCAAACCTAATTTGGAATGATGGTTCATGAAAAATACTTGAGAAAAGATACACAAATTGTTTTCGAGCCGGATGTTAATATTTTATCACGGATGCAACTTTTCTATTGATCTAATCTTCTGTTATTGAAGTCTCGTGAATTGGGTTCGTCTTCTTTGTATGTTTACCTTTTGTGAGTTACTGTCAAAAGTTAAACATCTTCTGCTCGCTAATGGTGAATAATGGCTTTTCAGATGAAATCCCCACCTTCTGTGCTCTCTGTGGTGGAGTTGATGAAATCATGCCTCATCTGTTCTCTGACTTCTCATTCTATGCATTTCTTTTTCGATACCCGAAATGACACATAAGAAAAATAAGCAAACACTGAAAAGATTATACTTAATTGTTCAAAAAAGGTTCGCCAGGAGCCGAGTGATTTCTCTGATTACTGGTACAACAGAAGTGAACATCAACTTGATCAGAGAATGTCACCTGAGTGAAAAAAATGGCACAGCAACACAAAGTTTGAATCCAACCTAACGCATGGTGCCATTGCTAGTGAGCATCGAGTCTTGCCGATTTAGCGCAGGAAGAGAATGAATGCACTTCTGCTGAAGTTGATGTTTGCAAATGGAGGATTAGAAATCTCCAATTGGTAAGGTTGTGTGCTTCACTTCTGACCCTTGCTGATAAGTGTAGGTGTCACCGTAACAATTCCTATGAAGAAGAGTGTAGCTATTGATTGGAAATCATACAGGTCGGCCACCGATTTCAACTCACCGAGAGCTGTTCCTGCCTGCAGGATTCAAATAAGGTGATGAATACCTGCTTTGGTAGTTTCATAATGAAGTAGAGCAGAAGAAAACATTACCCGGACTGTCACATATGCAGCTGGGATGAGCCCGATAAGAGTAGCCAAGAAGAAGATAGGGTAGGGCACATCAACTATTGGAGAAGCCATGTTGATGAATGTGTTTGGCAATGTGGGTGTGACTCTGAGAAATAGAATGTAGTTTAACAACTTCTCTCTTCTTTTAGCAACCTGTCAATAGAGATACCTTGTCAACTGGGTTAAGATGCAAAGAAGATGCAGTAGAATGATGGAAAATGTGCAGGAAAAGGAAGAAAAAAACATATAGATGATAAATTTTGATCCTGATTTTTCAATTTAGCAACATCTAAAATTACAGTAAAAATGTGTCCAAATTTGTTGTGCTTGCCATGGGAAATCATAGTTTAATAAGGCCAAAGCTATAATTTTAACGAAATTGTCATAGGACAAATTGGGGTATCTCTCTTTTCTTGCTTTTGGCATGTCATGTTTTTAACCTCTTAAAGCAGTTTTCTTAAAGTAAGCACATGATGAAACAGAGGACATATCAATATGAACCACTTAGATTATTTTGCTGCAGATAGACCAAGTATCTCAAACTCTTGTTAGAAGGGCACAAGCAACAATGTATTAGCTGAATCCTTGCAGCAGATTGGCCAACGTAGAACAGCTACTACCCAGAATTGTCAATAGGTTAACACTTGTTGAAGTTACAAGTACTACGAAATTTATGTCCTGTAACCATAAGCAACATTCAACATAGAACAGCTGCTAACCAGAATTGTCAATAGGCAAAACCTTGTCGAAGTTAAGTACTACGAAATTTATATCCTGTAACCGTAAGCAACATTCAACTTGATGAAATCTAAATTTGATATCCCAGTTAACATACAGGGTTGTCATAAAACTATTGGTGGAGAAATGTATTTTACCTGAGCCTGGAAGAAACTCAGCTTATCTGGCCACAATGAAAAGACCAGGGGCCTTCCTATTATTTTCGACAGGAAATAACAGGAAGATGCACCAGCTGTTGCAGCAAGAATCACCAAAACCATACCACCAGCAATTCCAAAGAGGGCTCCAGCTAGTATTGACATAAACACAGTTCCTGGGATCATGAAAGTCTGCATAAAAATGTATACCGTGAAGTAGCATATCAGGACCTGCACAGTGTAGTCATTGGTGTAGCTTTCCAGATTATCCCTGCACATAGTTTTAAATTTTTATTGTCCATCTTGGCTCACGAAAAATTTCAACATTTGTTTCAGAAAATATGTAAGATGAATTACACTGTAAAGAATAATTTCATTGTATTAAACCTAAGATTTAATCAAACTTAAAGAAAAAATATGGAAAATAATCTAACAAAGGCATAATGACTATAGGATTCTAAGCTGTTGGTAACTACAGCTAATGAACTAAAGTGAAACAGCATCAGATGACTGCTAACATGAAGTGTTTCAACATCAAAGTCAACGATCTACTATCAAATTTCGAGCTGTTAGGATCAAATCGCATCATGTAAAAGAAACTAGAAAGCTGATGTTGTAGAAAAGTAATCAAATGGTTAAATGATGGATGGCACACCCACACCATCCTCACTCATGCATATACTAATGGTAAACATGACATAAGTCGGTGTGACCAAAGCAAAATCCATTGCATCTGACTTCAGATAAATTCATTGTTGAATGATGAGGTCAGTTTTCTAGCATTTATGCTGCAGATGGGAAATATTTTGAGGGCGATATATGGAAAATTTCAAGCTTAAGAACCATCAAGTTCGGCATATGTACATTCATTTGCAGAACAAAGATTCATGAGTGGTCTACCATGGAATTTAGACACCCACAAATGAGTATCATCTGCTTTTAGCACTTCTCTGTGACCATTCGGCTGCCATGTGAATCGTATGTACTAATATTACATCAATTTTCTCAAGAATCATGAATAGAACAAGTGTTAATTCAAGTTATTTCAAGAACTTTGAAATGCTCTTGGAATCAAAATGCCAAGCAAACAAGAAAATGAACTTCTGGGTCTCCCCCTTTTCTAAAGCTCACCAATAAAATCTTCAAATGTTTCCCAAGACAAACTAATGAGTGCAACCATAAAATTCTTCAGTCTAAGAGTTGTAGGGAAGTTTAAGATCTCATTGATGTTTTATTGCCAAGCAATTTCTTGAAGTACCCAAAATCATTTCCTCAAAAAATAATTCCTGAAAATAATCTAATGCTTCTTTTTTAGAAAAAAAAAGGGGGTCCTTTTTTGAGTAAAAAAGGGTCCTTTTGGTAATGCACGTGTCTGATTACAATGGTAAAAAAGATCAAAGGAATGAAATAAACCAGGAAGTAAGCTCCATCACATAATAAAATAGCCATATTGTGTAAATTCACTACTCGGAATAAGAAATATTACAAAGCTCTTTCAGGGATTTTTTTTTCCACAATGCATCCTATCTTGTTTTCTTGGCAAATTTATAATGCGTGAGAAAGCTTATTCATGAAATCAAAATGGCAACAACATCAATGGTTCTTCATATAGATGCAGATCCCCATTGAGAAACACCATCAATTAAGTTCCATTGCACATAAAACAAAAAACAAATATTCCATTACCCGTTTCCAGATTCGCACATGGTACAACAATATTATATTCTATGAAACTAATCGGAAAAAACATGAGATCTACGAGATCTCATAGGTACTGTTCCATTCCCTTCATCAAGATCTAATTTGCAGAAGCAAAAGATAACTCCAAAACAGAACCAAATCAATCTAAACCCTAAATCGGCAAAACGGCCCAAAGAAACCCTCCGAAAGCACAATCCCAGAAGCTGCAAACTTCAAACCAAAGGCGGAATCTTGACGGCGAGGACAAGCGAATAGGTGTTCAAACCTGAGGATCCGGATGTCTTCGAGGGTGCGAGGAAGCTTAAGGAAGCTGTAGTCGGAGGCCGGCATCGAGAGGTAGAGCCCCGCGAGCCCCACTCCGAAGATCGCGAACACCACCGTTGCCGCAGCCAGATCACGCCGAGACAACGGCAAACTCCGGCCGCCTTCCATCCCCTCGCCTTTCCCCCAAACACTGCGGCCCAGATTACAGGCCGAAGCTTCCTCCTTTTACTCTTCTTCTTTCCTTCTCCGTTTCCTTCGTTCGTTCTTCGAAGGGCGCGAGAGAGAGAGAGGAGAGAGAGAGAGAGAGAGAGAAGGTGGGTGGTCAATAAATAGGATGCTCTGCAGGAGCAGAGGAACGGTTGGGGAATATTCTCGATCACGTGGCCGGGCTACAAACAGAAACGACTGAATCATTTGCTCATGTGACCGTTACGGCTTACGCCCAATTCCAGCCTACCTGTCTTGATCGAGACACCAATCAGGGAACCGTCTCGTTCGGGTGCTGGGGGTACCTATCGAATTTCCCCTGTTTGGTGTTCTGGGAAAAGCAGAAAAGAAAATTTAGAAATTCTCAAAAAAAAGAAAGGTAAATTACACTGTTTTGTAAAATCCGGCTATTATTTTTTTTCCTTAAAACTTTACCAAATCTTCTTTTATAATTTCCAAGTGATTTTTGGCTCAAAATGATTGTAAATTTACCTTAAGGTTATAAAAAAATATAAAATTTAGCTTTTAAGGATCGAGATAAATAAAAATATTATTATTATTTTAAAAATAAAAAAATATAAAAGTGGTCATTCAAACATTCTTAAGTCATTTGTGATTTTTTATTTTAAAATTTATCTATAAAAGTTAGTGATGAATTATAATAGTTACCAAAAATAGTGAACTCCTCGTAACAACAAAAAAAAATTTCTAATAATATTCAAGTGATTTTTGACCTGAAGTCACCTCAAATTGGATAAGTTTTAAAAAATAACATAATTTCAAGCTTTTAAAGGCTGAAGTAAATAAAAATACTTATTTTAAAGACTTTAAAATAAAAAATAATAATAATCAAGATTTACTTGATTAGTGCTTGCATGCTTATTCTCTGCAACAGCAAATAGACAGTCAAGGAGAACAGAATCCACATTCCAACTGCAGATACTTCAATAGAGACAAACAAGTTGATAAACTCGTATGTATCATCTTAAGTAGACATTTCTACATTTTAGCTGTCAAAATTTACAGTAAATATCATGATGTTAACACTTGATCAAAGGTTCTGTAGTACGGTATCACACACCATGCAGCCATGTCCACATGAAGCAAGGTTTGGTAATGCAATGTGGGGAATTTGGAGTTCCTCGGCTAAGGTGGAGCTTAATTCTGGCATATAAGGGAGATTGGATCGGTGAGCTTGAAACATTCAAACAGGTATGAGGATCGGTTCATCGTGACCTCACTTTAGCAGCAGCTTCCTTGATTTGCTCGATTGTGAAAACGCCGAAGAAATCATCATCCATAAGTGCATTGATCACTGCATATGCAACATCGTCGACACTCACGGGGGGTGCCAAAAGGAGATCGGACGCCGGGAGTGATTTCAAAGGCCTTGTAAAATTCTCAGCGGCAAGCAGTAGCCTTTCCAGTGGTTCACCTATTAGATCAAGTGGGATCTCATAACCATCGACCTTTCTCTTACCATAGATGAATCCAGGTCTCAACACAACACCTGTTGAAGCATGTGCTGACTTATTAGGATAAATTGGATGGTACGAGTACATGCTGAGGTAAAATATTAACCTGATCTTGGGTACTTGGAGAGGACCTCAGATTCTGCTTTTCTCTTCCCGACGAAATACCCCGAAGAAAGAAGGAAAGAGGGGAGATTGTAGTCATGGACAGATATCAGGATGAACTTAGGGACACCTACATTTGATAGGACAGGAAACTTATCAGGGAGACGAACACAGCATATAACATAATTTCATGTTATGAATAAAAATTTGAATGAACTATATAAAGAATGATTTTAGACTTGCCAACATAATCCAATTCGCACATGGGAACTCATGACATGAGCTAACGAAGATACTTCATTTAAAGGGAACAACTATTTGCTCTTATGCACAAGGCATTTTTACTATAATAGGTAATATGCTATAGGTTTTCACATTTCACTCATGGACAAAATTACTAAATCTTTAATTTCTGTTGTCAGTTATTTTCACTTTTGATATTCTTCATTAAGTCTACCATACTCCTGTTCATTAGTTTGTACTTCGTTTAGTTTCCTATCTAACCCTCCTCTTCACATTTTTACTTAAGCTCTCCTCTTTTCTTCTATAATCTTGATACAAAACAGCTGCCTGGTGTGCCTTCATAGTGAAGGTATCAAGCAGCCAATTCAAAAAGGTGCTCAGTAGAAACAAAAGTATGCTCAGAAACTTACTCCCACTTTGCTCTTGTTCCCTCTTGAGAAGTTTGTGTTTAATATTCCACATAGCAAGTGTATGGTCAATAACATCGAAAAGGATTTCAATTTAAATAGTACTATTGCACAATGCAAGTAAGAAGGCCATACTTATGCTTTTGCATGTTCAGATGGTCTTTTATTAATTGCCAATATAATCACAGAAACACATCACAAGTAATCAACTTGAGTGATTTATTACCTCATACACATTTTTGACACAAATTCTAAGATTTATCCGATCTGTAAGATGCAATCTAGAACATAATGTGACTAGTGTTACAACAACCAACTCTTACTGAACAAATCGTAAAATATCCTCAATAACAATAGTCATAAGATATAGATCCTACGAACGATACACCAAAAAGGCTTACTTACTATTTAAGGTTCATAATAGCTAGATATTACTGTGGTTATCCTGTGCATAATAAGCAGAACAGCCAACTGGAGACAGTCTTAAGGCCAAAGTAGCCACTCTACGAGGTATTCTATTAAATGAAAAATGGCTAGTATGATGAAATAACAGACCTCAGATTCACAAAGGCAAACTCGCTTTAACTATATGAAACATGCAAGGATGGAAGCCAAATATTCATTACTAATCACCACATGGTAATTATCTCTGTCTAACTTGTTAAGAGATGATAATACATTCCACCATTAGGAGAGAGTTGGCATTGTTTGGTAATTAGTACCATGATTCTGATTTGCATAATTAAATAATTTTCATATTTGGCATAAATATCTGACCTGAGAAAAGACTTAATAAGCATCCGTCTAGAAACCTCAATGATAAAGCAACGATAAGTTCAAAGGCTCAACGGCAGAGCATAGTCAATGATTTATCAGCTTTAAATAACAACGCTTACCAAAATCCTTTGCAGCACCTACTGCTAAGATATTAGCTTCACCATTTATCCTCTTCATCTGTTCCTCATTTCCAAACCCTCCAAGGGTTGATACAACAGCTGTTGCCCCAACCAACACCTCCTCCCACATTAAATAAAAAACATCACCTGCATTAAACAGAGATATTCATTTTACTGAAATTTCTTAAATATATACTAAAAGCTTATCATCATTTGAGCCTTTTTCCATCAACATGGGCTTGGATTCAAAACACAACTCAACATGGAGAAGGCTTAGCAACCTGAAAATGACTTATTGAAAATTTACACACTAGAGTAATTAGTTAAGATCTAAAAGGTTAGTTAGTTAGTGGGAAAATCTGCCTTTTCATCCTGATCTTGTGCAAAAAAGTAGAACCCCACCATTCCCATGTATATAAAGAAGATTAGGAGCAGGTATGGTATTCTGTCATGAACTTTTCAAGCTTTCTGAAGAAGAATGTGTAATATGGACATTATCTTACCCGAAATAGGCCAAATCTACAAAATTAAAGGACATTATTAAATTAAATCCCAAATTTGGTGTGTTCTAGGTTACCTATAGGGATGAGAATAGGTCAGGTAAGGTTTTCAGGTTAAATGGGATATAGTAAGGGCAAATCATCAGTGGTTTAACTTGCTGTGACCAGGAAACAAGCCATATAACTTGCGGGTCTGGTCCACTCAAGTCAAAAAGTCATGGTGTGCTTTAAAATGTTCTTTTACATTAAAAAATTTGGTTGGTCGGTGGGTTAGGTCAAGCGTATTTCCCCATTTAATTGTATGATTCAACCTGACCCAAAATGGCTCACCGAGGGTCGAGATCTTTTGATCTCTAGTGAACCCAACGGGTCATCTTAAAAGGGTCAGGTTGGGTTGACATGATGGGTTTTAGGTCAAGATTCGACCCCTGATCATCTATTTTGATGATTTGTGCTGCAAAAGTAACACAAAATGGCACAAGGATCCTGCTTTGCCCAACCGACGGTTTCAAACCTCAAACTATAAACTTGACCTTCATTTCTCAGCACTCTAGTCTTTTACAAAGAAACAACATGCTCGTGGTAGTAATATGCTGTCTAATACCACTATATTTCATCCATTCACTCTTTACTATCCTTTAGTGTACAGTCTGTTTTAACCACTCAACCTAAGCCTCTTCAGAAACTTTTGGCTGACTTCTTAACTTGTATATACAGGTATTCCAATATATATATATATATATATATATATATATATATAAGGTCTTGCATACCGAAACATACCGCCCATACCGGGCGGTACGTACCGGTCCGATAGGTTACCGGTACGTAGACCGCCCGGTACCGCTACAATGTTACAGTACTATACTGTAGCACTGCTACAGTATGAAAATGTATAAAATTATTCGGTACATCAGGATGTACCGCTCGATACACCGGTACCATATATATATATATATATATATATTAATGCATTCATACAGATGAAAATCATTTGAAGTTTTAGAGCCCATAATATGTCCACTCTTGATTCTCCCAGAAACAACTCTAGAAGATTCTCTATAAGCAACAAATGAACAAATTTTTAACAGGCATCTTTTGGAAGAATCAGACAATGTAAAACAAGCTAAAACATGGAGTAGAGGTATGCCTGCCATCCAGCTAACTTGGTCAACCCATGAGTCTGTGTAAGAAGGCCTTCCAGACCTAAAAAAGAAATCCAAATCTTAGGTTGTGGTAGTATCTAGTAAGAAGAAAATTAGATTCATACTGCTAACGTTAATTAATATGAATTACACGAAAAGCTTAACAAACAAAGTAAAACACCTCCAGTAATATGATAAACATTGAAGGACTGCATGCACCTGCTTACGCTGACCACTTCAATGCCCTTCAACACTGCAGCTTTGCAAATAGCAGAACCAACAAACCCGTTGCCCCCCAAGACAACAATCTGTTAAACAACAGGTAAGTGTAAAAACTACACGCAAAAGCAAGCATTGCTAGGGTATTTACCTTTTCAGTTTTCACATCTGCGACAACATCAATCGGAAGGGAAGAGGAATCTTCTACCAGATCTGATGTGGCATAACTGCATCTAACATTGACCCTATATGGAGTAACAAGGAAGTCATGTTAAGGCATGAATATCACGGTAATACGGCACTGATATAATTAAGGAAACTTTCCTTTAAAATTATTTTGCATTTCTGATTAATTTTAGCTACAGGAAAGATATAAATAACATGCTAGCATTAACCCATTGGGTCCTATGTGGTGGTTGAAACTTGCAAATTCAATAACTGATTTACAGTGTCATCAAGATTCCATTTAAAAATTCCATACTTATCTCCGGAAAGCAAGGAATAACAGCTAATGTGTTAGAATTAGAATAGATGCTAGCATTTACTCATTGGTTCCTCTGTGGTGGTTGTAAGCTCCTAAATGCTCCTACTGCATGCATTAGAATTAGAACAGATCACCAAATGCAAGTCCTCTCTTAATTTGATAATGTTCCACGTGCATAGTCATGAACCTAATTCCAATCCTAGACATGGTTCTTATGTAAAAGACACAAACTGTACCCCCACACACACTACTCTTACGCGAATGCCATAAGATTTTACAAGAAAAAAGAAACAAGCAGAGCCAACAATGGCCTGCTTGAGTTTGATTACCCAGGTGACATCTTAAAGATAATTAAATGGGTTGATCGTGGGTTTGCGGTTACCCAGGAAATCAAGTTTTCTTGAACCTTAAGAGTCAAACCTGAACTTGAACCACCCAAACCAAGCTTAGATATGTTCGTGCAACTGTTCGAGGGCGGCTCAAACAACTGATTCCTCAAACATTCAGACCCTCCGTATCTCCTCTTAAATTCAACCAAGAACTCCTTTTCGTATCTAATTCGCTTGTTCCTCTGTCCTTGTTTTTCTC
Source organism: Musa acuminata AAA Group (assembly GCF_036884655.1). NCBI lineage: Eukaryota > Viridiplantae > Streptophyta > Magnoliopsida > Zingiberales > Musaceae > Musa > Musa acuminata. Next base: position 9,836,644 of record NC_088330.1, read on the forward strand.
TTATTTTTCCCAAATATAACGCAACACACCAAGAAGTCAATTTTTTACTCGACGAGAACCGTACACAATGTGTTCTTACCATCAAGCCGTCCCGCAATCCGTAAGACGCTTGATGACTCACACAGAGAGCAGGTCAAGTAAGTGTCTAAGTCGGCCGATCTTTCCACAGAAGAATCGCACAAATTCCAAAAGAATTCAACGAACGGTTGAAACCGAAAGCCCAAAGAACCAAGTCTGCGAGGCTATCAGAAGACATGAGCGTGCATCAAAACTACAAGTCGACGACGGAAGACGTGCCCTGACCTGGATGGGGGCCGCGAGGGAGAGCGAGACAGGGACCGAGGGGAAGGGATCGAGCGGTTCGAGAGAGAGGGAGGCCTTCCCGACGGGAGCGAAGGGGCAGAGGCGAAGGACCACAGCGACATCGCCACCATTAGCGCCGGAGACGAAGCGTCTTCCTCGCTTCGCGATTCTTCGCCGTTCTTTTCCTTTTTGCTATATATTTTTCTCCTTTCTTAATATTCCTTTAGATTTATTTAAGATGTACGCTTGATGGGCTGCCAAGTGGCAAAAGATACGGAGCGCAACATTTTTGTGGACTGCTACGAGCGATGCGGTGTTTCCATCTGTTAATGTTTTCTGGGGCCTGATTCTGGAAACATATTTTGCTTGCTTTTCGTATGGGTTTGTTGTCGTCGGTGAAGCAATCATCAATTTTCTTTATAATTTATTTTTGGACAAATTTTATCGTGAATTTGATCCATCCCACCGGATCTGTTCTTTAAATTCCTGTCGGATTAAGTTTATAATCCACCAAACCAAATCCGACTTGAGTGGTGGTTCGGAATTTTAATTTTTAGTGTATACGAGAGTTAAGTATTAAGAAAATGGAAATGATTGAAGGAAGAAGATTGAAAGAATTAGAGATCTCGTTTCATACGAGGCTCTACTCATAGTAGAAATCATTTTTGAATTGGAGGATATACTCATAGCAGAATGTGTCAGGTAACAAGCAACTACTGTCTCATTTCTGAGATCTATCTGAACTTTTTGGAGCTCGAATCCGAGCTGAGTACAATCATCAAATAGTTCTCTCAGAGAGCTCTTATGAATAGTAAATGCTTCATTCCTTTTTACAAAATTTTTGAAAGAGCCACTGTCAGCAATGCCAAATAGATAGCTGAGCTTATTTGAATACTACTCAGATATGTCATAACTTGCAGATTTCAGCAGACTAAGAACAATGTTTTTACACTGGATATAGATTACCCTTCTCACTCAGTCTAGCTGAACAGCTACTGTTACAGAATCACAGTAAGCAAGCAGCTGAATGTGTCTTCTGTGCGTGCTTCACAGTTTGAAAGAGGGTCAACTTCAATATCTAACACTTGGAAGTACAGCTGACCAACTACTCTTAACAAATAAGTTCATAGCTCGACGATGGATTACTCGATGCACAACGAAACTAGAGATCAAGTTGCCCTCTATTTGAAATCCAAACAAGCCATGAGGGGATGATAAGATATACCTAGTTAAGAGCCTGATCTTCAGGTGCAATGCATTCTCCTAGAAGACCATCGATATTATGTTTGGGCGCACCAAGAGACGATGATATGGGACATTTGGCTGGATTCAGCAGAGACTCTTCTCCACCATCTTGGGACTGAAGGCATGATCCATTCTCAAGAACTGGCAAATCAGCCATTGCACGTGTAGTAGCCGAAGTAATTCTTTCTTTCCATATTCTTCCATCCTGAAATAACAAAAGGAAAATAGCAGTTACTATTGGACAATGCATGTTTTCTGATGTCTGATTGAGCTTTCCATCCTAAGTGGCCAGCCAATAGTTCTTTCGTTGCGTGCTGAGCGGACTCTCTAAATCCATAGGCCAATTCATTAGTAAAACTAAGTATGAATGAAAAATATTGTAGCACTATAGGAACATATCCAACTGTCTCAAAGAAACTTGTCCACTGACATTCCTATTATCACGACATTTCAAAGTTGGTCATTCCAGGAACACCAAACATTGAACTTCAACTCAGGAGGCACACATGCGTTACGAGCAAACTCCCTAGATTGTCATATCATGTAATAGTTTCTACAATCCTCATCGCTGAAGCGAGACAGGAGGAAGAGGCTGATGAGTTGAAGTGCCATATGGAACCTAGATGGAAGGAAGTGGCATCTCCAAGGCAGGGGGCCCTATAAGATGAATACCATCAAAATGGCATCATCAGGGTCTCCTCCAATGCTCATATCAGATGGATCAAGTAGATGAGATGCCTAATGCAGCTGAGGCAGAGACTAAAAGGAACAAAGGATGACTGTCCAATAATAAAGGCAGCCCCTTGGCCAACTCTGATAGAAAGGATGTGCTCGTAACAATGATTTTGATAGAATCTAGAAAGAATATGACCACCTGGATGAGCATATCATCCCAAGTGAATCGAGACTTGGATTGAACTTGCAGCTATCGCTCTTGGGCAATGGATAGGACTTCAGAACTGAGGCAGTTTTTGAGAATATCTCCCAGGCCGGCTAAGGAGTCAGGTTTTCGGTGCCATATAGGACATGCAAGGCCACAAAGAAATATCAAGGCTTATTCCATGACAGTAGCCCCAATTCTCGGCAGAGATATTTTACATTTTCTCCGAAGGATCTCTGAGGACACAATAAAATGATCCAGCTTAGCCTGATGTCATGATGGCTGTTACAGGATCAAGCGGCCTCTAGTCTATACAATAGGACCTATGAGGATCTCTCAAGTCCAGGAAGATATACGTTGGTATACCACTTGATATCTCGCTAATGTACCATTTTAATAGGTTGTCAAAACCAATATTGTATCAGTTTCAAAAATTTTCTCTGGTTGTTACCATCTATGCTTACCGCTTTTACCCATGTTCTTTTCCTTTGCCTTCCTTTTATATCTTGTTTGGCATGGGCCCCATTTATCTCAGGGTCATGAATTTGAATTTGACCTGAAGAGCTTTGTTGTTTATGACAGATATAGCATCAGGAGACGTGGATCCAAAAGCTTCCGTTCATCCATTTTATGGTCGAGTAAATTAGTAATTTGCACAAAGGAAAGACTTTGTCATGTCTCCTTGACTCCAACAAATTACATCTCAGGTTGTTAGCCAAAACAAGGAACTTTTGGGCATTTATTCTAATGGTAGCATATATATCAGCCGCAATTATCATTTTACATCTGATTCAGCAATTCTAGATTCTTGCCTATGCCACGTGTTCCTACTTTCTATTGCTAGTCTTAGGAGATTCATATCTTTCCCATGTTCTTATGTTTGTTCGACCCATCATATTATCTATTTGATCACATCTTCAATACGATAATCATGTAACCTAGGATGATATTCAAGACTTGGTGTCTTAGACCTTATAATTGAATACCAAGCAAATATAGACGTTGACACAAAAATTTCGTAGGCTTGACTTATTATAATATAGCACCCAAAAACAGATCTACATTACAAATTCAACATGTTTTGTTGGACAAACCAGTAGCAAGTATCCAGAGTCTGCAGGAGGATGGATTGTGAAGACGGCATAATGTTGACATGACAAAAGGCAATTATAATTACCACATGAGCAACTGACAGATAAAACAAACTACAGGAGCGAAAGGATGCAAACCTACATTTAGTATTGAGCGTTCTGGTTGTGGACATGTAACTGGCTGATCACGAACTAGGGGCTCAGATGGGTGCTCAACTGGCTTAAACTCAATTGCATCTTCAAATCCATGGCTTCCAGCAGTAGGAACACAACTACTTTCCTCCATGTTTGGTGGCAATGGGGTCGCCACATCCTAGTCCATAAGAATTCACTTAAAATTGGAAGATAATGGAAGACAATTTCGTCGATAACTTAATATAAGAGAAGGTAGACAGTGTAATGACTTCCAAGTAACAGCCATTTTCTTTAAGTTAACACACTTCCATCCAACATGGATTTAGATAAATCAAGTGCCTGCTTTTAATAATCAATGTTCTCTAATTTTTTTATATATGAGGATTTTAACAAAGCAAAACAACAATTATATTCAAGAGAACATCAAATTGGGCAAAGCACATAAAAGGAAGAAAAAAAGAACTTGATAGAGATTTGGAGAGCTTAAATAAACTATCAGCTCTTTTTACATAAACATGCCCAGGAAAATGAATTGGCATACTCGAAATATAAACCAGTAAAATTATCTTATTGAACCTATATAGGCAGAATATATTGGACTAAGTAAATATCCACATTAGAAAACCAAAAGGGAAAACACAATTGCACAATATGACTTGAATTGGAGAAGAAAATATGATGGTTTACAGTAATAATACAGCCTTCCTAAAATATGACAATAAATGATTTAAGAAATAGCAAGTTCTTAAATCTGACAAGAAAAACAGAGAGAAAAAAAAAATGTCAATCAATCCGACAGATCAACATGGGAACTGTTCGATCTCCAAAAGATTAAAGGTAAGAAAGCTCAAAAATGAATCATACAGGATTACGAGAAACCGTGGAATCCTCGAGAAGAGAAAACAAAACATCAGAACTCAAAGGAGATCAAGAAATACCGTCAAGAAAACGCAAGAAGCAACAGAAAAATGAGCAAAAGGACGACCAGCCATCCAATCCAACACAGACTGATCTCTTCACCCCAAAAAAAAATCCAACAAAAGATTCGATTTTAAGAGGTCTGGTATGCTCACGATCGCGCTTTGAGCTCGACGATGCCCCCATCCGACGGAAATCCGGGAGAAAATCCCCACCATCGCCTCGAAAGCACCTCGAGAGCCCGACGGGAGCGGCTGGCGTGCGATAGAAGGGGCAAGATGTTTTGATATAGAACATGGCGGTGACGCGATCCGAGACCAGGAGCCGATTCAAACCCTGAAAAAAGATCAGGTTACCGCCCAGTGGATGAGCTTACCCTCCCCGGTGGCGTCGCCATGTAGCAACGAGTATGCATTATTCCCCACCGTTGCCTCTTTCCATAGTTTAGTTCTCACGAGTGGATGCAATTCTTTACATATATGTATATGTATATGTATATGTATATGTATATGTATATGTATATGTATATGTATATGTATATGTATATATATGTATATTTATATGTGTATATATATATATGTATATGTATATGTATATATGTATATATATATATATATATAAAGGACTGAGTTAGAACAGATTTGTAAAAGCATATTTTTATTTTTATTTTTATTTGTTTATTAGATGAGATCAGTGTAACTCTCCTCTGCCGTCAATCGTCGGCTCTCTCGGCAATGGCGATGTCGGCGTCGGCGACGCGAAGACTTCCCCGCTTCCTGAAAACCCAAAATCCCCCCGGGGCCCTCCGATGGCGAGGGCGTTCGATTTTCTTGTCAGCGAGCACACTGCCAAATGGCTGCAGGTAATCGATTCAATCAGATCCTGGAAATTTCCCTATTCTTTCGGAGAACTCGATGTTGATGTCCGGTTGGGAGGTCTGTTCGAAGACGGCGCGATAAGGTTTCGATGCTTTTACACGAATTTCTTTTAGAAAAGGCTTTTCTTTTGTCATATGAGTTTCTTCTTTGTCGATTGATGGAGTTTTTACGGTCTGCTGTGAATCATGAACGAGAAAACGGTATAGATTGGGGAACGGTGAGGATCTTTTACTTGAAAATTCTATTTCTCACGGAGGAAAAATGCTTTTTTGAGCAAATTTGTATGGTGCTTTACTGTGATATGAGCTGATCTTTGTGAAATGGAATATGTTGGTGGACGGAGACCAATTCATGGTTTTGGACCAAGTACGAGAACAAGGAAACAAAATAACTTATTTAGACAGTCAACTAGAATAGGAACCCAGTTCTTCTCTTCATAGATGATGATGCTCTATATCAACTTTTAAATTCATGTAAATGATTCTAACCAACTGAGCACATGAGATCTTTCCTACAAAGCTGATTCTTGAAGGCCATTTCATTTCATGAATGACCCAACCGAGACTTGGATCCACCTGACACTATGTTGAATGGTAGTTTTTCATCATGCCAACATTCTTGTGCTTGTTCTCCATTTAAAGCCTTTTCTTCATATCCGAAGCAGGTCATTGACCATCATCTTGGCACCTGGGCCTTTAAATAATTTCAGTCAAAGAAAGATAGAATGACCATGCCTCTCCATTATTCGCTGTTAAGTTAGGAATTCATTGAAACTCATTGATTTTTTATGTTACCTTTACATTATAGAGGAAACTTTCTGGCCTGTCAAATCTTGTTTGACTAACATTGTTGTCCAGTTCTCTAAGCAATTTAGATTTCTCGGTACATGTCTTAAACTGAGCTTGATAACCTTAGAGGAAGTCTAATGCAGCTCGCTTGTATCCAGACAAAAGATGCTACCTTTTGCTCCTAATCCAAGCTTCTAAGACTTGCATGAAACAGACCCTTACTCCATTTCTGTTTCAAATCTCTCCGTCTGCTGTCCTCACTTATCTGCCTAATTTCTGAGTTTGGCAGAAGCTAAAAATATTTGACTTGGTAAGTGAAGTTCTAAAATGCCTGTTTGATGCGGCTGTATCTGTATCATGTCAATGTTTGTGATCACAGCCACCGTATAATGCCGTGGCATTATATTTGTGAAAATTACAATACATATGCACTCCATAAAGCATGATTTGATAAACTCCAAATGCTCTAGAACCATAACCATGAATCGTATCAAGTATCATAATTATTGTTTTTATTACTAGTGTCACATATTCTGCAAAATAAATATCAAAACCATGCCTGAATAGTTGCAGCATCAATAGATAGACTGTAATTTTTTTTATCTGGCTGTGCCACTGTTAGAGTGTTGTTATTTATAATGCCAAACCCACAATGTCAGACATGAACTTTCAGTTCATGGAAAATTAGTGTTTTAGAGGACGTCAAAGTATCTTCCAGAGACGGATACATCATGTCCTATGTTCTAGAAATCCTGACATGAAATATAGTCTACCATTCTGAATCTCATGCCAAATGTTGTTTGATGTTCTCTCCCCCATTTCTACTTTTGTTTTAATTTTTTTCCTTTTTTTTTTCTTGTGAAACTGTTATCACAAAATGGCAATAAACAATCAACTAATTTTTGGCCATCCTAGTACGACAATTAGTGCTTTCTCTCATCCACAGCTTAGATCCAAATTTGAGCTTGGATTCCCTTTACTTCTGCAGCTCTGGAGCTATGATGAATGATAACATATGCACTTAAAACAAAACTTGTGTGTATAAATTGAAGTCTGACTTATTTCCTAAATATTTATTAAAATTTCATATGCTACGTGTAAATGAGCGGCGCAGGATACCAGCAAGAAATCACTGATGCAATTGATCAACGAAGTGCCTCCAGTCAAATTTGAAGGTCGGATTGTTGCTTGTGAAGGAGATAGTTGCCCAACCTAATTCCAACTGTGGAGGTAATTCACCTCATGGTTTGCTCATTTCATGTTGCTAACTAAATCTCTGCTTCAAATGCAGATAGTAATCCGGCCCTTGGCCATCCAATAGAGTTTATTTGCCTTGACCTGGAAGCACCAGCGGTCTGCAAACACTGTGGCTTTCGTTATGTTCAAGATCATCATCACTAAGATGACAGAATGCGGCTGAATCTTAACTGATGATTTGCTTGATGCATCATAAGAAAATTTATGCGTGTTCTCAGCTTTTCAAAGCGTAACTAGCTTATTTGGACTTTGTATTGTTGAAGTATTTTGTTGTCACTGGAGGCATAATAATTATGAATATATTCCACCATAATAGATTCTTGTCAAGGGAATTTTCTTTCTGATATCTGGCAACGGAAGAGTTGATGTACTCAGTTTTATCTTTTTTTATTTTTTTTGTAAAGGATAAGTGACGAAGACAATATTCAAACTAGGATCTTGCGATAAATCGTTGAAGTTTTTACCAGCTAAATTATCTTCTCAAATTATTATTTTTTTCTGACTTGGATAGTCATCATTCAAATTGTAATATAATGGTCAATGATCGTAATATAATGATCTGGAGGGATCAATGATGAGGTCTGTCAAGAAGTTATATATGTTTTTGACCTGTGATGTCACAAGGAAATTGTATGCCCTGGTATTAAGTTGCTGTAATATGTTTGAAATCCCCATTATTTTACCTGCTATTATTGAGAAATCCTGAAGAACAACAGTAGCTTAATTCTCTCGATCATAGTTAGACCGAACCGAGTGGCGGTGGTCTGATTCACTTGGATGTATTGATAGTAATTTAGTGTAATTACTATCAATATTTGTGTTTATAATATTGATTTGTATTATTATTTTTTATATAATTTTTATTTTTAATTATTTTTAATATTTTTTATTATATATAATTTTAAATTATTTAATATATATATATATATATATATTAAAGTTTTAAAATTAAACATATGGTCCAACTAAAAACCCAAGGCTTGATTGGATCACTTCCCGATTCGACTCTGATAACTATGCTCTTATTGGTCTTACAATCCTTAAAAAAGTTATAAAACTCGCATTCAACAAGGAACTGATCTCGTAACAAAAACTAAATTCCTACGAAGAAAAAGTAAATAACACCAATGGTAGCAAGCCATGGAAAAAAGGAATTGAATTATAATAATAGTACATTATTTCTTTCAAGGAGAAACATTTCAATAAGACATATATGTATGCAACTAACCCACTGCTTTGCATTGGTAGCAGACTCAAATACAGTAGCAGCTGCTTCAGGATTTGATGAGGACACCGAATAACAAGCAGTAGTAGAAAATTAAACCGAAAGGACGAGATGACAGCAGCGACTGCTTCAGGGTTTGCGGACACTAGATAATGTTACAATGGTTAATCCACATGGTAAGAAAGAAAAAGGGAGGAGAAAGGTTGAAATATTCAAGGTGAACCTTATGAGGGAACTGTTTCTTCGAGGTTAGTCTTTGATTTGCTCTGCTGCCTCTTCAGACCCTCCTGAATTCGATCTTTGATGGCAATTTCCTGTAAAGCAAACATTTGAAGAGGTGTTGATGATATTTAGAGAGTGGGCAAACTTACATGATCAGAACTGAAAGCACCAATGCAACAGTAATTCTGAACTTTGATGACTACACCGGCCCTCCGTATTTAATTTTAACCTTTCCATGTTCTATCAATGATAAGTATGCCACTACCACAAACTTACCATGATGTGGCAGCCCTCCTCAAATTTCTCAAGGAAGCCTGCGATCCAGCGATCTGCATTTTCCACCCATTCGTTGTGATTCACTCCAGCCGACTTTGCTACTGTGTGCAACTGCACGAGGAGTAAGAAACTATTCACTCAACACCGTAAAGAACTCAGTAATCATCTAGTTAATATCCAATTAAAAAGAAAAAAAGAAGGGAAAAACAAGAAAAAGAAAACTTTTGTGAATCTGACAGAAAATAATTGATCAAATAATTCTTGGGTGGTGCTCATAGAAAGTTGAACACACTATGTTGCCATGTGGCTTTACGATCAATAAATCATTGATAAAGACTTTGAAGAAAACCCAGAATTCAAGATTGACCCATCAGGGGAAGTTCAAGGAATAACCTGCCTAATACCATGTCCGGATCAAAATTTCATTCAAATATTCAACACTATAATGCAGGGAAACAGAACAGTTGACTACTAGCCAGTTTTAAGGGGTCCAATGTCAAGATCAGTGAATCATTTTCATGTTTGATCTGCTCAGAGAAACGCCCAGATCTCAAAAGGCAAAGACCCTTATCCACATAAAAGCAACTTTTGACTTTAATGCCAAGAAATTGTAAGCCAAACCCGAAAGGTTAATGATCAGTGGTATATGAACAATATGATAGAATAGCATTTGATAATTGCAATCAGTTTCTCGATCGTGTCTACAAAGACCGGACATATTTCAAGTCTCCTTGGCATGAAAAGGGGCAAGATTTCACAATATACTGAAATTCAATTGTGAAGTTGCTATTGGACATTGCAACAAGAGACCATAACAAAAAGTGCTGTGCAGAAAACATTTTTGGTCACCTTTTCTTGATGCTCCTTCACTTTTTCCCGCAATTTAGTTATTCCCATGTTCACTCTCAGTTGCTTCTCCTGAAGAAATCAGGTATGAGATCCTTCATGCCTCCATGACATTGTTTAAGACAAATATCTTAAAAAGAATAAGATACTTGCTACCATCAACATGCTAAATTTTAAGCTCCTGTTTATATTAGTGACATGTAAACCCAAAGCCTTACCTTCACATAGCTCACTCCAAGGTCCTTTCTTGTATATCCACGGGCTAAATTACGCTTCACATACTCATTGTAGTCTTTCAGAATCCTCATTATAATATCTGAAGTAGAAATGCCATCTGTACGAATTGTTTCCTTAAATTTTCCAATAGCTTTGACCTACACTTGAACATGTCTTGTCAATTGGTGGCAGGATTGCAATACCGAACCAAATGAAAAATTAATTCTATTCTCGATGAAGGAAAGGAAACTAACAAATTCATAGACATCATTGCCAGCTCCACTTGCATCTGCATATCTGGAAATAAAGATGTAAAGAAATGGCTTGAGTAACTGAGGAAGTATCACAGAAGCAAATTCAACTGTACCATAATGCATGACCTAGGGAGACCGGTACATAACAGTGCATGTAAATTAACTCACAACTTTTCTAAATTTTGTCATTCTATGTTGGTCAGCTAAACCAAAGCAAATCAATAGTTCAATGCCTTTGTTATTAGTTAATGTGGTGGCTTCTCAACTTGGTTACAATTGATTGTTACGAGATAATGACCAGAATAGTGGCATGTTTTTCGGACATGACATGATCCAAGTATCTGGTTCATATATCTTACTTTGTGAATCACCCATGAACTCTTAACCATCCAAAAGTTTAATGCATAAAAAGTAGATGGATGATATATGTAAATTGGCAAAAGCCAGATATGTGCTAATGCCCAGTTAATTGGAAACTGGTTTTTCTTACTTGACAATGATAAATTTATCTTACCTACGAAACACAAAAATGAATATATAAGAGCTCAAAGCTGAACAAGCTCTAAAGAATGGAAAAATAGAGGGGGGTTCATTTTAACATATGTAGTTTAATCAAACTTACGGAAGTGAGTCATGAGCCACAAAGTCTATGTTGTGCTTGTCAATGAACTCTTGGTTGAGGACCCATGGAGCATCTGGTATGACTTCATCAACCCACCTATAATATGAAGTGAAACAACTTAGCTGTAAGAAATAATAGGAAAGTAGCAGTTTCTCAGAATTAACAAAAAATAGGATATAAGTTTTAATATATTCCGATATTAAATTTCATGGAGATTTAGTAAGATAGACATACAAGTTGGTCAGGAAGTACCATGCTATGCAAAAAAAGTAGCAATTTAAAATATTTTATTTGACACCATAATCGTGTCTGTCAAAATGGCAATTATATTTTGTGATCTGTAGAAGTTATTCTTGTGTTCTGTTGCATGTTACTTCCAATAATCCTACCAAACAACATCCAGCTTCAGCAATTTATGCTGCTCAAATCCTTTCTTGTCACATGTTATGGACATATTTTCCAAATGAGCAAAACAGTAAGTGTTCTAGATGAATTTACCTCTTTCTGTTCAAAACTAATTGTGAAGTAACAAATTTCATTATCTCTACATTGTTAAATTCTCCAGAAAAAAAAAGAAACATGAAAACTAATACACTGAGCTCTATGTCAATCTTAAGCCTTAATTAGATCGCATCAGCTGTCACAAAGCAAGTTTGTTCACTAGACAGAAAAAAAAAAAAAAAGTTAACCTCTGCAATATAATGTAAACAGGTTAACCAAGCAAAACACACTACGATAGTATAAAAGTGTAAAATATAAAGCTTCAACATGTTACTATAAAATAAATAAAATATATTAAACTACATACTTGCAGTGGCGTAGAGATTCATAACGCTCAGCTTCAGTCATCACAGTTTTTCCCTTATATTTGTGAGTAATTTCGTCACTGCAGCACCCAACTAATAAGTAGGTGTTTGGAAATCTGAGGAAAAAGCACATTGTGTTACTTAGTATACAAACATCCATCAAACTACATAAGAAAGATGAAGGAAATCATAACTGAAAGAAAAAAGAACAGAACAAGAAGCCAGAGGAGAGCAGATGACAATTATGAAAACCATCATCTCAAAATTTTCAAAATCAAAGAACAAAAGATCTTTGATAAGAGGATGCCAATAAGAAAGTATTTTGAAGTATCCATTACATATTTACTGATGTAATCCATTAAATGAAATGTGGAAGTGTCAGCCACAAAAAACAACCTACAACAATGATCCACATGTGGGTTCATGTTGACATTTGCTAATGTAGGCAAAGGTATTAGGGTGGATCTGTTTTTTGATACATCCGAAGGGGGCCATTTAGGGTGCTATAATTTTTGTAAGTACCAAATTCTCATCAAATTTTGGCATACCGAATTACACATGATAAAGACATGTCTGAGGCTTCCATTGTTACATAAAATACCACTAGAACAACACATTATGTCCATGGTAGTGAAACCCTCGACCACAAAATTAACATGCCGTGAGGTCTCAACTACTTGAAACGCAAACCTCCTTGATCAAATGTAATCCATCATTTGTTCTTTAACAAGAAAAAGAAGATTTTACCAAAAGACATAAACAAATCTAAAGTAATGCCCTTCTTCCAATTCATGGAGTTCACGAGCACATGTAATCCCCTGATCACGAATTCAGGATAACAAAAAGGGGAACTTGATGAGATTCTAGATTGCAACATTGTGATGAATGACCTCCGACCAAACGAAACATGCAATTCACAGATCAAATTCAACTAGCAGCAAGAACTAAAGAAGAAACAGAACCAAACGATAACATATGGAGAACCCAATCGGATCTCACAGCTTCTTCGCCTGCTCGAGCGCTCGAGCGTGGCCGAAGTGAAACAAGTCGTAGATCCCATCCGCGTAGACGCGGACGGGGCGTTCCTGCAGGAAGAGGCACTCCTTTCCGGACGCCGGATGAGCGGAGCAGGACAGGCTCTCGTACCACGTCGTCGGCGTGGCGGGGGGCTCCGGGTCCGACTCCGCCACCGGCGGCGCGACGACATCCCCTCCGGGCAACCGAGCCATGGGATGACTCGCCGGTGGCGCCTGGGTTCACGTGCGGCCTGCTGTCGGACGGTGCGGCGACTTTGGAGGGAAGCGAAGAGGGGAAGGGACGAAAGAGGACCAAATAAAAAAGCCCTCTTTTTTTGCGTTTTAATGATGCGTAGAGGGAGAGCTAAAAAAGGTCGGTTTAAAACGTGAGCGAGCGAGCGAGAGAGAGAGAGAGAGAGACCAATTATTTTATTAATTTAAAAAAACACAAAACTTAAAACTAATTTTGAAGAATTATAAGGTTAAATTTATAGATTTAATACATAACTATTTAGTCAATATCATAACTATTTGGGATCGATTATATGATCATCGATACCTTAAAAATTATTAATACATACCCTACATAATATTTCTCCTATTATTATTATTATATTTCTTTCTCTTCTAATTTTCTCGTTCTCTAATATAATCGGATCTGTCTTCAATCTAATAATTCATGGTTTTGCTAATCAAATCGGCTGCTTCGTTCTAATTCTAAATTTATCAGAATTATGCAGTGCATCAAAAAATAGTTGCAAAACATGAGTAATAAGAGTGCAGGATAATTTGCTCTCCACTTCCAAGTGGCTTTGCAATCCTTCTTGCAGAAATGGAAAATGCTATATTAAATTTCTGACCGTTCTGAAGCTTACTGGATTTATTAGATTTGCCTAATATGTGACACAACTTGGAAATTTGAATCCTCAATTAGAAAATTTACATGAGCAACATTTTGCTTTGGAACTCGAAAGAAAAGTACTGTATGAACATGAGGTTTTAGAAAACAAGAGTTACTGGGACAGTAATTTTGAGCAAGTGCTGTTCTTGGCCTTGCTATGATCTCTCTTTATATGCTGTCACAAATGTATATTTGGATCCACAGCTGGATGCAGAAACATCAACTTCCGAGTCTGAAACATTTCAGAGATTCAAAGAATTTGACATGTAGTTCATGCATACAATACATACAACATGATCCAAGCAATATGGAAAATTTACAATCAAACAGTATTCCTGTAATTTCCATAATTTGTACAATACGTTCCCCTTGATTCATTATGCAATCATGCAGGAAGAAAAGAACCATACAGTTCCTATGCGGAAAAGAAATGTCAACAAGCCAAAACCAAGGTTAGCATAAACATTGTAGTTTGCTGCGGTCTTTGCCAATGGGTTAGACAGACATACACAAAAAAAAATTATGACACATGGATGTAAGTTCAAGCTTTCCTAAACAAAGAATTTAGCAGGATGGTTTTGCTCTTGTAGTGAAGAACACATTTTCTGCAGTCAACCTCCCAGGATGCGTCTGATGTCTGCTCGTTGGTCCGGTGTCAACCTCGATGGGAATTTCACATTAAACTTGACAATTAAGTTGCCCTTCTTGCCTGGCTCCTTGGCTAGTGGCATCCCTTCCTTAGCAACGACAAGTTCATAGCCAGGGATCACAACTTCGTTCACATTGATTGACAAATCACGTCCATCAAGGGTCTTAAGATTTATTGTAGTCCCAGCGAGTGCATCGACAAGTGAGATGTTTTGGTGGACGATGAGATCATTGCCTTCCCTCTTGTACACATCATGTGGCTTTTCATCAATGATGAAGACTAGGTCGGCTGGGAGTTGGTTCACTTGCTCATTACCTTTGCCCGGAAAAGTTATCTTGGTACCTTTTTTCCATCCAGGCTTGATATCAATTGTTAAGATCTCTGTTTCGGGTACCAATTGTCTAGGATGCACATAACAAAGAAAAGTGATGAAAAGTTAGCCATTTTTTCTATTTCAATAAACTCTAAGATTGTTGCATCGATAAACTGCTTTTATTAAATTTGGTGCTCTGACATACAAAATGATGTTTTGAGATAACATTAGAATCTATCACAATGACAATAACTATGAAGAATCGGTACTACGCGCAGATGTAGCTTATATTCGAGTTTATAAGCTACAATCTACTATACAAAATACGTAGTAAACATATTAGACGGCAAAATAAAATGAACTAGAATACAACAACGGAGGTCAAACAAGGGTTTGATATTCCCGAGTGAAAGGCAACTAAACATGAACTGATATACACCGAGAAAACACACATAATAAATTATCCATCGGCATCCAGGATTCTAAAACTCAAACAGATCTACACCGTACATCGAAAAACATCAACAAGTCCACTCAAAATGACCAATTCAATAACTGATCCTAAATATCCACAATTACAAATAAAAAATTCAGGGTAACTGAGATGTCCACAACAGTATTACAAATTACATGAAACCACAACTAGATATCTTAAACACGACAAGAATATTTAAAGATCTATAATACAGACATAAAAGGTTGCATGAGCAAAATGTTTTATTGGATTAAAAAATGTGTTTAAAATGACATGTGCTTCATTTTAACTGCAGGGGGCTTTACATAAGATGCCGCTGGACTTGTATGTTCTTTATGGATCTACAACCACCACTTTTGATATCAAATAAACAGATTCAAATGAAAAAAAAACAATTATATGGTATAAGGATTGTTACACAAGATCAGCTTTGAAAGGTCAAGGACATGAAAACTCAAGCTATTTGTCAAAGATACCTGCTTAATAAAAAAAAAGTTCATTTTACTCTTAGCATATGTGGATAATTCACAGATGTGAACAAATGGGAGTTCTACAAAGTAAATCTAGATAATCCAGTTCAAAAAGCATAATGGAAAATCAGAAGTTTCATTGACAGAGCAAAGCAAAAAACAAGGACAAGTTGGAAGCCAATGGTTAGTAGCCTGTACAATTCTCAAATAAGGAAAAAAAAAAGGAAGAAAAATGTAATTGATTCAATAAACATAAGAACTTCAATTTAAATCATGAAGTATTCAATTCAATCATAAATCTCCGAAGAAATATAATCTCTACATGCATTGAAGAAACCAAAACTTAAAGCGGCTATGTTTTGCTTAAGAAATCAGTATTTTGTCAGGCCAGTGGGACAAAAAATCATCCAACTGAATGATATGGGACAAAGTGTTTACCCATTAGATTGCAAGACACTCCTAGAGATCTTCAACTTCCTTTTTGATCCACTGTAGAGCTCTTCAAGTCTGCATGCTAGGAAGTTCTCCACAGCTGGCGCTTTCCGTGGTTGGGTGCCACTAGGACCAGCTCCCTCAGCATATGACCTAGAGGTGCTCTCTGTCGTACCGAACCCACCAAAAGTCCCACTTCCATTTGTTTGATATCTTGTGGACTTTGTGCGATTCATGGACTCAAAACCGAAAGGGCTGCTGTTCCCAAAAATTTCAGCAAAGATGTCCTTAGCATCTCGAGGATTAAATCGGAAGTTACTAGGTCCACTTGAGGCACTAGATGTCGCACTTTGTGAACCAGGAGGGGGCATGCCCTTCAAACCCTCTTCTCCAAGCTGATCATATATCACCCGTTTTTGTGCATCGCTTAGTACCTGGAGCAACATGGTTAAAATACAAACAAGTCCAATATGACAGTTAGTCATAATATGACAAAGTTAAACACATCTGTCAATCTAATCGCTTATTAATGTATAAGATTCACTCCGTCAAGCCAACAGAAAGTAATAGACCCAGATACCTCAAGTACCCAAATATTACGTAAAGATGCACGTCACTAGAAAGAATGCAGAATCAAGATTAGAAAATCATGTTCCGAAACAAGGTGGAAAGAACCAAAGAGAAGAATTAACTACAAATTGTGCTTCACTTAATTTCAGTGTGCTCATTATGCTTCCTAATTAAATATTCAATTCTTTCCTCTAAATTCAATGAAGTCAGAACCCTTGAAGAAAAAACATCCAAATGCAACTTAAGCAATAATATATAATTGTGTCAAAAGAATCATTTATTAAGAAAAAATAATCAATCATATTATTTATAGATATTATCATGGTAAATAGCTACTATGTATACCATGGAAAGACAGAAAACTCTTTGGTCTGCAGCTTTGAAGTTAACAGTAAACTCCGGTGTGGCTAATACTGATCTAATCATTATGTGGTTGAATTGTAGGACAACACAAAAGTAAACATAAGAAAGACTTGGAATTGATTGTGAACCCTATGACACCTTCATCATACATGATGGTCTCCATACCTAATTATGAGTTCAAGAATTCGACAGACCAATCGAATTCTTCCTTACCAGAATAATCATGTATCCAATACTAAGATGTATCTTAATTATGTCACAGAAAGAACAGAAGAAAATAAAAGGGAAAGAAAAGGACGAGACGCGACTCGCCTCGTAGGCCTCGGAGATCTGCTTGAACTTGGCCTCCGCCTCCTTCTTGTTACTGGGGTTCTTGTCCGGGTGCCACCGCATCGCCAGGCGCCGGTACGACTTCTTGAGATCCTCATCGGTGGCGTTCCGATTCACCTTCAATATGTTGTAGTAGTCCACTCCCATTCCGATTCAAGCATCAAACGTACTCGCAGACAGGCGTTACCAGCGACCAAAAACAAACGACGCGCCGGCTCCAATCTTTCTGTGTTCGAGTTACCGGTACCGAAACAAAACCGTGGCTCCAATCTCTCCGATTCCGGCTTGAGTCACTCCAAGATCCTTCCTTTCGGGCTCGATCCGGTCGGCTCCGTGTAAAAAGCTCCAACTTTGCAGATCTCTTCAAACGCCCCGACAGATTCAGCGAAAGATTTTTCGCCAGATCCTAGACCGGAACACGAAATCTTGCGATTGACTTCGGAACACGGAAGAAGATGTAGGGGCCAAAAGAAGAGGGAGGGGGACAGCTGGCGTCGCTTGCAGCGGTCGGCGCAGCCACGAAATTGCCCGTTTTCCTTTGGAGATCGATGTACTAAAAGAAATATAAAATTGAAATATTATTTTCTACGCATCCTCCCGGTACCCCGGCTTAGCCCAGTCAGAATCTGTGGGCCCGGACGCCAGATCCAGTAGTAATCCTCATCACGCGAGGCATGGTAGGATTAAGGGTAAATAACGTGCGGGTAGAAACGGAATCGCTCTTGCCGGAAACTAACAGTTGTTGTAAAGATGCGTCGACTGAGGACACGATACCCACGATGACACCCACGTGCGAAGTGGGGCCTACTTGAATCAGGGTTATCTTACTTTGGTATGATTGGGTGACGTTTGAACCCAACAATTCGGTCGTGTCCGACGACATGCATTGTATATATTATGTGAAGAGTTTGCGTTGAGTAGAATCTAATCGACTTGCACTCCCATCTCCCTGTGATGAAGACGCTCATCCAAAAGAAACATTACATCTCTTGATGATTATGTTATTGAAAATTGCATCTCTTGATGATTTTTTTTCTTTGGCCACATAATTCAAATTACAAATAAATAGTCAAAATAAATTAAGGTCATTTTGAGTTTACTTATAATCGAGTTGCAATTGAGTTATTTTTTTAAAACAAGAGATACGTTAAGTTATAGTACTAAGACAAATGAGTTAGATCGATAAGTTAAGTTAACGATCAAATAGTTGATAGGCAAGTGCATAAAAGAAAATAATAGTGGATTTTACGTTCATAAGTTTGGATATTATATTTTCCTTGCATAGTTTTCTTGATGTCTATATTTATATTTATTTGAGATATTATATTTTTCTCCGTATCGAAACACTCTTTCCTAAAATATTGCTTATACTTCTATTTATTTGAGATATTATGTTTTTCATCGTATCGAAACAGTCTTTCATCTTTGAATTGCACCCTTCAACTTTCAAATATATACGTAATATTAAAATTTAAAGAAGGTATAGATACAAAGAAATCCTAGAGGAAAGTATAGATGTATAGAAATATAAACAGTAAAGAAGGTATAGATATATAGAAAACATAAACTGTGTTTGATGGACCATTTTAATGGTCTATAGATGAGCAAAGTATAAAGACAATCATTGGCGAATAAATCACTGTTGCATCAAAGGACTAATAGCAGCCAAAGTGGCATGCAAATGGTAGAAAGATGCATCCTTTGCCTCCATGATTGGTCATGAAGAGCGAGCAACAAGTAAACGATGGTGGCCGAGCATCATTCGGATTTTGTGACGACCTATAGCGACTTATTTATGTTATAAAAGCATGATAAATAAAAATTCATTGCAGTCATAAGAATTAGCGAGACATTAAAGTTTTGATTTTGACTCATAAGTGGGGGTTGGCATTTCGATGTGACACAACCTTCATGTGATGCAATAGTCGTACAAACTTAATGTTGATATTGACATATACTTTCTAAAGATCTTTCTCCTACTTTGATCTTCCAATAATATAATTATTAATTATTACCTTACGCAAGTAGGCAAAAGAGTGTTGAATGTAACTTTGATATTTTGGTGTTGTAAGTGTAAAGGAACTGAGCTACTTATAAATTATCTTTGATACTTGGATCATATTAGTATCATAATTTTTATATTTAAAATTTTTACATTAAAATTTTTATAATTTTAAAAATAAAATAAATAATCTTATTTATCATAACATCGTCAATTGTATTGACGAAAAACACAATGTATTGGATCGATACGAGAGTAAAAGACACAAATTAATTTTAATATTTTTTTAATGATTTTATCGATAAAAATATAATTTTAATATCTCACGTGTTAGAAATAAATGTGATGTTAAAATCTTCTTTTTGTTCATCATCTTCACGTCAATCCAACACATTATATCATGTGTTGTCTTTTTCGTCAATATAATTAACGACGTTAAGAAAAATAAAATTATTTATTTTATTTTGAAAACTATAAGGATTTCGATATAAATTTTTTAAATACAATGATCATGATAGTCTATGTAGAGGGTAATATGTAATTAGCCCAAGAAAATTATACTAATCCATCTATCTTAAACTTGATGACTATACTATACTAATTTATAATGATTCCAATCGAAGGTTAGATACCTTTCATCTGATTTGAAATTATCAGATTCAATCTCTGGTGATATACATAATTATATATAGTGATTATATATAAGTAAATTGGATCAAGTATAAAGATATTTTAGACTATACACATTCATGTCGTTGGATCAAAAAGTTTGACCAACATCATTATTGGAAAATATAGTTCTATCTCTAGAGATGTAATTATCTACTCATCCAAAGGGATTGGTCTTAGATTGTATATTCTTCGTGTATGTAATCTCAAATATAGCTAGAGTTGACTGAGTTTTTCTTGGATACTATACATATCAAATTTTAATAGTCATCGTTTGCCGACATCATAAAATGTCTACAATTCTTGGAATCACATCACAGCCCCTTTAGACTTTGGAATGTATGTAAGGAAGTAGTCAATTACTCGCATCGTCTTATGGTCTCTATTTGGTCTAAGAGATATAGTCAATGACATTATGCGTTTGAGTTTTGCTTCTATTTGGTGCGTGACATGAAGCGATAAGAATGCGAGCGAATTATATTCAACGCCAACATACCATGCAACTCTTCTCCTCGAGAAAGGAATGATAAGATAATTGTTCTTGTTCTCTTGCATGCTTTCCATGCTCATGTCTCTATCAAGTCTCAATCAAGTCTCAGTGAGTTACAAATCATAGAGGAAGATTATGACAAGCAAATAATTTTGATATTTTCGGTCCAATTTGACTACACTCCACAATTATTTGGTTTATAAAAAAATCGATCATAGCAAAATTTCAATTCCATCTGTATTTTCTAGTGTTACAATCGAATCGGATCAATCGAAATCATAAAATTATTTTTATTTTTAGTCAAATTCATAAATGAAGTCCGATCATTCGCCTCTCTTAATGATAAACAATGCAATGCAAAGAAACCTATTTTGGGAAGTAAAAAAGAAAAACACATTTTAATTTAGGAAGCTTTTGCATGAGATAAAAAGAACAAACATGATTCATGTGTGATAGCTCCAAGTGAATCTCGTGGCTCATGCCATAGTTGTTGTTGTGTGATCACAATGCAATATGTTGTCACTAGGTTTTCCATGTGTGGCCTGAAAGGGCCATCGAAAGGAAGTGATCCACACTGTTTCTGGCTTCTCTCCACACCTCGACAATAATGACTCACTTGGATATCAACGTCATAGAGGCCAAGCTTCTCTCCAACCTTTCTTTTTTTTTGTTTGTGGCATCCACCATGGATTATCCATCGAAGAGTTTCTATCCACGTAAATAAGATCCATTAATAATAATAGGTTTATTAACGCATTACGTTTCTATCTCATACCCATATTTTATATAAATCATGAGTATTTAGGGCAGAAATATTAGTGACTTTTGTACTTAACCTAATAAATACGGAGAACAATTCAACGCATCGCTAAGATTATTTCTTCGGAAGATTTTTTAAAATATTAAAAAGAAAAATCTAAAGTGTAATCAATAAAGTGGATGACAATCCACATTGTTCGTTGAATCAAATGTGTTTTACTGTTTATTATATGGTGACTTTTGGCAGCCTCCGATCCTTAAATTATTTATCCACCAACAACAAGATAATATATATATATTATATTATTTATGGGAGGCATGCAGTGGACGCCATGACATCGACGTGCGCCGCGGGCGGGCCCCGCGCTGTCCCCATCATGGGTTTCTCGCCGCCCAAAATTCCCTGATTCCGCACCCTCCACGACCACCGCGGCCGGGCGGCACCCACTCCCCTACCGCCCCATCGCTCGCGGGCCCCACGCCCTCGTCCATCGGAAGAGCAGGTAGCGGAGTCGGGTACGCGCTTCCGGATCGAACAAAACCTCACGTACAGCACGGCGTTGTCGCTCCTCGCGACGATATCGTATCGTGTCGGCTTATCCCGCTATTTTGACCGAAGACCGGTTCGCCGCGCCGAATTCCGTCTCGTTATCGTGGATTTCTCGTCCGATCCCGATATTTAATCGCCTCTGCCAACACTTCGATTCCGTCCTCGGTTCTCACGTGATCATTCTCGGAATACATTAACCACATCGAGGGCATTGCCGTCATTTTGGGAGCCCGTGCCCCTTTCCGAAATTGACCGTTGCATCCCCATAGTTAAGCATACTTGATCTGATTAAATAAGTGGAAGTCGTGATGTCCGAACGCCCACCGCTGTCACCGGACTCTCTCTCTCGTTCATGAATTAGAAAAACGTGGCTGGCGATCCAAAAACACATTTTGTTTTTGTGTTGAAAGGAACCACCTTTGTTTTTTTTGCATGCACTCGCGGGTCTCCATCTTTCTCTTTACCTTGTATACGATTGGACGAGCCGTGGGGGCCATCGGTGCTGCCTCGACGCATGCGAGGTGGGTAAAGTGGGGGGTCGTTTCGGGTGGGGGGGCGAAAGGCGACGTGGGGCGCCTGGAACCGTCGAATGTGGCGCATTATGCCTGAGTTAGTAGCCACCGCGTCCTTTTTTTGTTTCGGGTTGTCGATGGTTCCATCAAGCAAGCGGTACAGCGCGTCGCCCACGGGATCGTCGCGTACGTGTCGACTCACCGAGTGGGCTTCTGGCCCGGCGCGGGTCCCACCACGGCTCGCACGTCGTTATCCCCCAATCGCGATGGCGGTAGACGGGCGGGGCGACCTCGAACGTCTCCGGTGTCTCCCGTAAGGGCCCGGCCGTGCCGACGCACGTGATGTCCACTAAAGCGTGGGTCCCACGGAGAAATAATTGGTCTCCTGCCATGGGGAACATCGTTAGGTGAATGTACCCACTGGCGCCAGCCATGCGATGGGGCGGGGCCCGCGAAACGAAAGGCTATGATCCGATAAACGTTTCGGTGCGTATATTGGATCTGGTCGAGGCGCCGTGCCCTGCAAAGCTATCCGATGCGTTGGTTTTTGACCCGTTTGTTCCCGCATCAAAATGGAAGGGACAAAAGCGTCACCTCAGCCCCAGCAATGACTTTCCGTAAAAAAGTTCCCTACCCGTTGGGACATTACTGACTCGTCTACCGGATATCTGTCTGATGGTCCCGCGAGTTCCGCCAATGAAAACCGCGAGTTAGCTCAGCTCCGCGGGTAAATTTGGAAAACCTCTTTTTATTTCGGGGCGCAAAAAGAAAAAGCGGGAGCAAAAGGAATCCTTACCTGCCTCTCCCGCTCATCCGCACGTGCTAGACGCAGTGGCACGTGATGCAGGAACCAACACACGAAGGACACGTGGGAAGATCCGGCTGGTGCTCACGCAGTTGCCCGTTCCGCGGTGAACCTCCCCTCACGCCTCACTCCCAGCGCCCATTCAAAAGTGGAAAGAGATAAGTACCTTGCCGGATAAGAACATCGCCTTCTCAGAATTATAACTTGTTCCACTTATATCTGGGGATTCGACAGCTACCGCGCACTACACCAGAAAGCGACGACCTGACGGACTGACGTGACGTGGGACTACGCTCACCCCATCTTTTTACGTTGGCTGCTATAGGTCGAACGCACGGAGACGAATTAAACTGAGACATTAACGAGAAATATGGGGGTGAGTTTATCACGTGCTGAAATTCGAAATTGGCCTAATATTTGGGAAAAAAAAATCTGAGGGTGCGTTAATAAGTACGAGGATGGATGAGGTGGCAGTCTACCGTGAGGCGGTGATGGAATGGCATTAATGTTGTCCCGTAACGAAATGACAGTTATGCCCACGGTCCCCTCGAAACTGACGCTTCCACGTTCCCAGTTTGCCCCTCCGGACGTGACGGGTGAACTTACAGTTTTACTTGAATGCCCTCGCTGGCCCGTACGCTGGGTCAGTGACGTGACGTGAGGCTGGTAAAGCGGTAATTTTGGAGGAAGACGGGGGTATTTTACCGATCTTGGAGCAACCTGATCGCCAGGGTTTGTTCACTATAAAAGAGGAGGAGGTGTGCGGGGGGAAGCCTCTTTAGGTTATAAAAGGCGAGAAAGAGATTGAGATAGATAGAGAAAGAGGAGAAAAAGAACACGGCGGCTGGAGAGGCGAAAAGAGACGGGAGAAGAAAGAGGTGGTGGCAGGAGAGAGGGGGCGAGCCTTGAGTTTTGGATATCGAGAGGGAGGCGTCGATCTCTTGGCTGGGAATTCCTTCTTATTTTTGGAGATTTCTGGTTTTATTTGGTTCCCGAGGAACCGAGCTCCAGATCGAGGGTTGATTCGTGGGGATTGGTGAACGGAGCTCGTCGCGGTGCGGATCAGCTCTGGATCGCTCGTGCGGCTTGCTTCCTTTGCGTTAATGGCGGTCCAATAGCGGTATCCTTCCGTTTTGTTGCGTTTCATGGTGGGTTTCCAGTTTGGTTGGATTAAAAGGGGATTACTTTTTTGTGGGGTTATTTTCGTGGGTAGTCGGGCTTTGTTGTGCTTTTAGCTGTTGGATTTATCTTTGGTTGATTTTGGTGGTTAAGGTATTCCTTTTTTACGATCTCAGATCTGTTCGTCAAGCGCTACCGACGTTTCAAACGGGGAAAGCTTTTATTTTGATGCATTTTGGAGTGATCTTTCTGATTATTTTAGCTCGTTCAGCGGAAAATCCGCAACCTAGTTCGATCTTTTGAGCAGTGATCGGAGAAGGAGAACAGATATATCTGAAGTTTTCGGTTGGTGGAGAAAGTATTGGAAAGCGAAAGAAGTGTGTAGTTCGGGATTTCAGACCGTGTCTCCTTGTTTCGATTTTAAATCTTTGCGCTGGAGCGTTTAGGGATTCCGGGAACCATGTCTTCCTTGAGCAGGGAATTGGTTTTCCTGATATTGCAGTTCCTGGACGAGGAAAAATTCAAGGAAACCGTTCATAAGTAAGTTGCCTTACCTCCGTTGAACCTTATCACTCTTAATATAGCTTCTCCTGTTTACTTGAGCATCTTGTTGAATATAGGTTGGAACAAGAGTCAGGCTTTTACTTCAATATGAAGCATTTTGAGGATCTTGTTCAGGCAGGGGAATGGGACGACGTTGAACGATATCTTGGTGGTTTCACCAAGGTTGAAGACAATCGCTATTCCATGAAAATATTCTTTGAAATTAGGAAGCAGAAATACCTGGAAGCATTAGATAGGTGGGATTTTTATTTTCCTTTTTTCAAGTTCATTTAAAATTTCGTTCACCCTTTTCTTTCTTGTAAATCCACTCTTGTGGTTGCTTTCAGGCATGACAGGGCAAAGGCTGTCGAGATACTCGTGAAGGATCTCAAAGTTTTTGCTTCTTTCAATGAGGAGCTATTCAAGGAGATCACCCAGCTGCTTACCCTGGAGAATTTTAGGCAAGTTACTGTGGAATCTAATGTCTGTGATGTGCATGATCTGTGAGCTACTCTTTTTTTATGAAGAAAATGATGTACAAGTTACTTTAATTTTTGAAATCCTGTGCAGGCAAAACGAACAACTATCTAAGTACGGGGACACTAAATCAGCCCGAAATATAATGTTAATGGAACTTAAGAAACTCATTGAAGCTAATCCGTTATTCCGTGATAAGTTGACATTTCCGCCATTCAAATCTTCTAGGCTCCGGACATTAATCAATCAAAGGTAAACATTTCTTATGCCCATTCTCCGTATTAATTATATGCTCATGTATTTTGTTAGTAATTGGATCGCTAAGAATAGTGGATTTATCATATCTCTGGAAGCACTGTAGGAATTTTGCATCATTCTTTTCCAGCTTTGTTGGAATACTTACTGACGTTAACATACTAATTATCTCCTCATCTTTAGTCTTAATTGGCAGCATCAACTTTGCAAGAATCCACGTCCTAATCCTGATATCAAAACACTTTTTACTGACCACTCTTGTGCTGCTTCTGCCAATGGAGCTCGTGCACCACCACCTACCAACGGACCACTTGTTGGGGCCATTCCTAAATCCGGGGGATTTCCGCCAATGGGTGCTCATAGTGTAAGTGGTATTCAACTCCTTGTCTCCCCCTCCTCCCTTATTGTTGTTATTTTCATACTAGTATCAACTCCTTCCCTATGCAGCCATTCCAACCAGTTGTCTCTCCACCTGCAAGTGCCATTGCAGGATGGATGACAAATGCTAACCCACAACTACCACATGCTGCTGTGGCGCAAGCCCCCCCGGGGCTTGTGCAACCTCCAAATACAGGTATTGCCTCGTTTAAATGCATAACTTCTTGATGGCTTGATGGATTTTCAATATGTTGTTGATTCGCTCCCTTGTTCTGTTTCCGTAGCTGCTTTTCTGAAACACCCAAGGACTCCTACAAGTGCACCTGGTATGGATTACCAAACAGCAGACTCCGAACACTTGATGAAGAGAATGCGTATGGGTCAATCAGATGAGGTGTGGAAGAAGCAACAATATTTAGTACCTAGTTCTTGGCCAGTGTCTTTAGATCGAATCAATTAAGCTTGTTATACTCAAATAAACAAAATGATTTTTGGCAGGTGTCATTCTCTAGTGCAACTCATCCACCGAATATTTACTCCCAAGATGATATTCCAAAAAGTGTTGTACGAACACTTAATCAGGGGTCAAACGTCATGAGCTTAGATTTCCACCCTGTTCATCAAACAATTCTTCTTGGTATGTGTCTGGACTATTTTATTCAGCAAATATTTGGTTTTTAATGTGCATAAATTTGTCTCACCTGTATTCTATTGAATTTTTTTATAGTTGGAACAAATGTTGGTGATATTGGCATATGGGAAGTTGGGTCTCGAGAAAGGATGGTGCATAGAACTTTTAAGGTCTGGGACATTGGAACTTGTTTGCCTCTGCAGGTACTTTCCTAGGTTGGAACTTGTCTTAGTTTTCTTATTATTACTACAACAATGTAAAATTTAAATTGGTCAAGGGAAGCTTTGAAAGGTTGAGAATTATTAAGAGCATGGACATGATGGTATTTTATTGAAGTTTGGAGAAGTTCACAAGGTTAGTGATAGTTTGCTTGGCTAGGTTATTTAATATTTTTAAAAATCTAAAAAACCTAATGCACCAAGAAGATTTCCAGTATATATAAGAATTAGACATATAATCAATGTTTCTCTAATTATAGGGAAATGAAACTAATGAATTATACTATTAAACTTTATGAGCGCATGATTGAAGGGAAGGAAGACTATGATATGAGATGAGTTATGAGGATCAATATGGTTTGTTAATTGGAAGATAAACTATAGATATTTTTTATTTATTAAGACAATTGATGGATAAATATCGCAATATGAATTATATGCAAATGGTCTCTTCTGCTTTAGGAAAATTATATGATAAAGTTTAAAAGATTTGTTATGATGGATTTTTAAAAAGATTTGTATATACTAATAGTTATATTAATGTGATTTAAATGTATCTGTTCAAATGATTAGTACTGTTAGGATTATAGGAGATGTGTATAAGGTGTTTCCTACAATTATTAGACTTTGCAAAAAAAAAATCAGCTCTTGTCATGACTTTGATATTGTCTTGATTCGATATTATTTGAGATTACTTCTAAATTGATTAATGGAGGCAAACGTTAGAAATTAAAGCTTTTGGACTAAGTAGGAGTAAATCAAGTATATGAAATGTAATTTTAGCTATATTAAGATAGAAATGCAGAGTACGATTAAATTAATAATTTCTACAAGTTTTATGTTTCTTGGATCTTGTTCAATAGGAAGAAAAGATCGATGAAGACATTTTTAGTGTAAAAATGAGGCAATTAAATTGGAGAGGAAATTTGAGGGTTTTCTGTCAAGGTTTCAAATATCAGTTGGACTGGTACATATTGATTGGTATTTTACTGTATGACCAGAGATTGGTCAAATCATATGACTCAATACTGATGGATATTTGTTCTTTATTCTTTTCAGTGATGTCAATTGCTGTGGTTCAATATACCGTCTGATATACTACTACCATATCAGCCGAGCAAGTTTTGTTGAAATCAGCATTGAATTGAGTTTATAAATTGTGTTTTCTTTCATTTACGACTTTGTTTAAAAATGAAAATGGTTTAAGAGACCTGTAAATTCTAGTGTGCTTTTGTGATTAACTTGTTGGACATTTAGGTTTGTCAACATGAAAATATTAAAAGAAAAAAATGAGAACATTGATATGGACGTGCAAAACTACTAGCAAAGTAAAAAATTAGAAATTCAGTTATCCACAAATAATTAGGAGTTACTGCAGGAAAGAATGAAATGAGGGAAAATTCAATATTATGAGTATGTTCAAGGGAGACATATAAATGCCTATGTGAATAAGATCAGTTGATTAGGATTTACGGTGTGAGGAAAGTTAGACCCAGAAAAATCTACTAAAACCAATAAATAGCGATTTGATTGTACAATGGTGGGAAAAAAATCCATGTATCTCCCAAGTAGTTTGAACAGCAGATTATTGTTAGTAATATTGTTGTATGATTTAGATAATGTAAAATTCAAAGTAAATCCCCGTTCGTTTATTGTGCAGGCTGCATTAATGAAAGATGCTACCATATCTGTTAATCGATGCTTATGGAGTCCTGATGGATCAATATTTGGTATAGCAAGCAAACCAACGTCTTATGTCCATTTAATTCTATTCCTATGTGAACAGATTTGGGTTTTGTGATATGTTATTTGTCTTCTTCACACTAAATGTTACTTCTCCTTTATGATGTCTTATAGGTGTTGCTTTCTCAAAGCATATTGTTCAAACATATGCTTTTAATGTTAGTGGAGAGTTGAGGCAGCAGTTGGAGGTAAATTAAAGATGTTTTGTTGGCATACATATACTGGTGTCTGACTGGGGTTTTTGTATAGATTGATGCTCATGCTGGTGGTGTTAATGACATTGCCTTCTCCCATCCCAACAAGAGTTTGTCAATAATCACATGTGGGGATGACAAGACAATTAAAGTGAGGACCAGAGGATATGTTTTTTTAAAAATTTTTAGAGCACTATGGCAAAATGCAGAATTCACAATCTTGATTACATGAATGTCAGGTATGGGATGCAACGACAGGACAGAAGCACTACACATTTGAGGGCCATGAAACTCCTGTGTATTCTGTTTGCCCACACTATAAGGAGTCTATCCAGGTTGGACCTTATCCATCAAAATACAAAGATTTCAATGACCGCTAATTCATCTTTTACATGTGGATTTGGTTCTTTAGCATTACTTCATCGTATGTTGTTCATGTTGGGAGATTGCTGTTAACAACTCATTCAATCAGCTATTTTGATGAACTTTCACTTTGCAGTTTATCTTTTCCACTGCCATTGATGGAAAAATTAAAGCATGGCTCTATGATTGTTTGGGATCTAGAGTTGACTATGATGCTCCTGGGCGTTGGTGCACAACAATGGCATACAGTGCAGACGGAACAAGGTAAAATGTCATCCTTCTTTGGAAATATTCTTTGGAATATGCATTGATGTAAATATTCTTTGGAAAGTTTGAAACAACTGGATGCTGTAATAAGGTCCAGCTAACATACGATAGTCATCCTTCTTCGTGTCAGTAGCAGTCTTTTTCTCTTGTTTCTTGTATGTTCATTTGTGTACAGTTGTCTCTGCATGCTAGATGCCAGTGTTTCTACTTCACAATTCCCATGCTATACTTCCTTAATCACAGGTCACTATTAACCATTCAAAATTTTTTGTCCTTTCATCTGCTTGTAGGCTTTTTTCTTGTGGAACCAGTAAAGATGGTGAATCACATTTAGTTGAGTGGAATGAGACTGAAGGAGCTATTAAAAGGACGTACTCTGGGTTTAGAAAACGCTCATTGGGAGTTGTTCAATTTGACACAACAAAGAACCGTTTCTTGGCTGCTGGAGATGAATTCATGATCAAGTTTTGGGATATGGACAACACTAATATACTAACTACAACTGATGCAGATGGTGGATTGCCTGTTAGTAGCTTTTTTTGCTGGTTTTGTTTTGAATACACTGCACTTGAAGCTTTCAGCTTATATGAATTTATTATCTTCTCTCCTACAGGCAAGTCCTCGTCTGAGATTCAACCGTGAGGGCTCATTACTTGCAGTTACAACAAGTGACAATGGTATTAAAATCCTAGCTAATCCTGATGGACTACGTTTGGTAAGGATGCTTGAGAGCAGGGCATTTGAAGGCCCTCGAGGTTCTTCTCAACAGATCAGTGGTAATGTAAAGGTATTATATTTGCCAATTGATCTTTAGTACAGATTGTCAGCTCTTATAAAAATTCTTGAGGAATAGCCCCCTTATTGATTGATGCACTTAAATACTTTTATTCTCTACTTCATGCAGCCCCCAATTGTCAATTCACTAGGAGCTGTTTCAAATGTTTCTAGTCCTATGGCAGCTGCCATTGAAGTAATTGATCGAACCCTACCTGTAGTGTCAATGAGTAGCCTGGTGAGTTCATAATGCATTACAAAATGTTATATTATCAGAAGTCAAGCATTAGGGTTATAACTATTAAACAACAAACTGTAGGCTGCTATGGACAATAACAGGACTCTAGACATTAAACCAAAGATTTCAGACGATTCTGAGAAGATAAAAAACTGGAAGTTAGCTGATATTGTCGATTCTGCTCATCTCAAAGCCTTACGATTGCCAGATTCTATGACAACATCAAGCAAGGTATGTTTATTTTCATTGAAGGTATTATTTGACTATTCCTCATAGTGTCTCTATTAAAGGAAAATTCAAGTATGAAAATTTTCATAAAATGAAAGTTGTAGATGTCAAAATGAGTTTTTTCTTTCTGTGGTGATTTCTATTGGTCGTAATTATTGTGGTGATTTGTAACCATAAGAGAGATCAAGTACAAAGCAATCTCAAAAGTTCCAACCTTTTAGGTACATAATATGTATCTCAAAGTTATTATATTTGGGCTACACATATATTGCTTGTTTCCTGACTAGGATGTTAAAGGCACTAGAGAGAGTTTTTTTGACCTTTTGTGTTTGTGTGTTATCATTATCGTTATTATTTTTATTTTTATTTTTATTTTTTGGGAGGAGTGGGTTCTTGTTGGATGAACCTGCAATCATCATGGGCTGGTGGGCTGGTACAGGATATGGCATGCCCAACCCATCGCAGCATGTGTCAAAATTAAACTTCACAGACTACATATGGTATATCTGATGCATGTTGCTGATATAGCAAATGCCTTGATAGTCTTTACTATGTTAGCAATTTGTTGGGATGACATACTCAAATTTCACTCTGCTTGAAACATGTTCTTAATTGAACTAGTACTTTGCTTAATGCGATTGCTGTTGAATAGTTTATGTTACTCATGGGTTACTTTTAAAAGATTAAATTGTTATATAAATGCAACATAGATTTTCTATTAATATAGCTGTTGCTGGTTACTCTTTTCTTTGAATATGACTTGCTACTTAGAATGATTGTTCATGTATGGATGCCAGTATATAGGAATATTGTTTTTTGGACATACAAAAGCATATTTATCCATACGAGGGTTATATGTCTAATAAATTTTGTGTTATTGTCTTGAAGCTTTTGTCAAAAGACCATGCTTACTTATTTCCTGCTCATTAATCTGTCAGAATTTTAGATGTCTTGCTATGTACTTAATGTAGATATTTAATCTTTTGTGATAAAGGTTGTTCGTTTGTTATATACAAACTCTGGGCTAGCAGTGTTGGCACTTGGCTCCAATGCCATCCATAAGCTGTGGAAATGGACACGTAATGAGCGGAATCCATCTGGCAAGGTCAGCATTTATCATTTGTCTGAATAATGCATTTAGTTTTAAGCTTTGTTTCTGATGGCTCCTTGTGTTGGTTCTCCAGTCAACTGCATCTGTTGCCCCTCAGCTGTGGCAACCATCAAATGGTATTCTAATGACTAATGAAACAAGTGACAACAATCCTGAAGAAGCAACTGCGTGTATTGCTTTGTCAAAGAATGACTCTTATGTTATGTCTGCATCTGGCGGAAAGGTTTCTTTATTTAACATGATGACTTTCAAGGTACAAGGCTTTCTCCAATGATATGGTGCAATTTTGTTCCTTGGAATGACTATTTTATAAATGTGAACATGCCTGGAGAGCATCTTTCTGTTACTTCTTTCTGATATGGAAATTT
The DNA here is from genome assembly GCF_036884655.1 of Musa acuminata AAA Group. NCBI lineage: Eukaryota > Viridiplantae > Streptophyta > Magnoliopsida > Zingiberales > Musaceae > Musa > Musa acuminata. Next base: position 9,868,819 of record NC_088330.1, read on the forward strand.
CTATCGTCTGTTAAAAATAATAATGTTTCACAGGTTATGACAACATTCATGGCACCCCCGCCTGCAGCCACTTTCTTGGCATTCCATCCTCAAGACAACAATATCATTGCAATTGGAATGGAAGATTCTAGTATTCAGATATATAATGTTCGAGTAGATGAGGTGAGCAGTGTCATTTTATACTTACTCGTTGAGTGTGCTTAATTTGTATGTTCCTGGAATTACTCATCTCAATCCTATATGTCTACTGCCTTTTTGGTTTTCTATAGCTTGAAGACATGTTTGTCTTCATTTTATAAAATTCTTGTGCTTTTCTTCTCTTTGAATCTGGTGTCTGTCTATTTCATCTTTATCACCCATTCCAAAATCTAATGGTATACCTAACGCATTATTAATCTCACTGATTTGTCTTCTCTTTATGTACGTACCAACTTTCTTCTTGAGATAGATAAATAACATAGAGATCAAATATAGTGTTGTTCACCATGATTATATAATTGTTTTTAGACAATAAATATCCCTCACGTTTCATAGTGCGGGAAGAAAATAAGAACTTTTTTTTTTCATATTATTGTTTGCCCATTTTCATTTTACTTACACTTCATACATGCTTGCAGGTTAAAACCAAGCTGAAGGGTCACCAGAAAAAGATAACTGGCCTTGCATTTTCCCAGTCACTAAATGTTCTTGTCTCTTCAGGAGCTGATGCCCAGGTGTGTAGACACCTTGTAATATAGATGCTTCAGTATTTTGCTTCAGACTAGTATTAACATGGAGGATTTTGATACTTGACCTTTAACTAAAATGGAAAAGTATTTTACTTCAGACCAATCAACATTGATTTTTGCTCTCAGCTATGCAACTATTATCTCTTATGGATGATGTGAAATTCAGTCACAGCTGTCTGAACGGATCACATTCTAGGATAGAGCATATTATTAGATTCAGCATGTTCTCTTAAAGGGTTACCAACTTTTGTGGCAGCTCTGCATGTGGAGCATCGATGGATGGGAGAAGAAAAAAACACGATTTATTCAAGCACCAACTTCTCGTGCAGCCCAATTGGTCGGCGACACCAAAGTTCAATTTCATAATGATCAAACACATCTCTTGGTTGTCCATGAGACCCAATTAGCGATCTATGACAGCAAACTTGAATGTTTGCGCTCGGTTAGCTTTTGTTCTCTGATCATTGCAGTTACACATCTTCTAAGTCTAGTTCCGCTGTTGCTAATTTCTTGAATCTATTGGCTAGTCTTGGTTTTGTTTGTTTCTTGCTTTACATTAGGGCACTTCCAGACTTAGTTCTTTGGTTTCTGACTTATGATGGGAATAAGGGTGATCATGAAACGTTAATACCAGATTAAGCATGTTTTGAGAAAGGATTCCTCCATTTGAACTTTGATTATAACTTTATTCCCAGGTCGAGTACCCAGTTTTGAGTATCTGAAAAGGTAAAAGATTTACAACATCAGTGAAATTCTGTGGCTGGATGCACAAGGATACCAAATTTTCTTGGCACTTTCACCTCGATTTAAGCTAATGCTTGTCCTTAAAATGTTGCTTGATTAAGAGGCTAAATGGTTTGATTATTTTTATTTTCTTCTTTGTCAGACAGGGGTCATTCTAGGTTCTGTTATCTTCTAAATAAATATTTTTTCCTTTTAATGCAGTGGTCACCTAGAGATGCACTACCAGCAGCAATTTCAAGTGCAGTATATTCTTGTGATGGTTTACTGGTATATGCTGGATTTTGTGATGGCGCAGTTGGAGTTTTTGAAGCAGATGGCCTAAGGCTTCGTTGCCGGATTGCACCCACTGCCTACATAAGCTCATCCATTTCTAGGTATGCTGATTTCGTGGCAATTGGTTGTCTGAACTTCTGCATAACCACAGTATGTGTGTCTATTTATGATAGTGAAAAGGATATCCCTCGTATAGCTAAATGGATTTGTGATCCTCAAAATGTTCAAAGACATTGGTTTGCATGTTGATGGCATTTTTACTTGATTATTTCCTTCGTGTATATGTATCCTGGTTTATATAGATTATAAACCTTCTATAGATCAGATTTTTTGTGATTACAAAAACTACCACAATAAAATCATTTGCTACCCAATCTTCAATTAATCTGAATGTGTTGGGAGGATGTAATGTGGTAGTTTAAGAAATTTGTAACTCGGACACAGCTTTTTATATGCATGCCAAGTCAATTTATGTTTTTAGTAATATAACCTTAGATCAGGGGTAGTGTGTTTTGCCCAAGTTATGTAATATGGAGGACTTTTATAATTTTATTCCAAGTTACTGCCATTTCCTGTGTAAAATGTGCATTAAGTACAGAAAATTGCAATCTATTAAGACCCATACACCAGAAAGCAATCACTGGTAAATTTTACTGACTGGTGGCTTTTTCATGACCTTATCGTTGGCATTTATCAGTCTCATGTTTGTAGGAAGTAAGAAATCAGAAACGCTTATATATATTTTCTTAATGACCCTTTCTCCAGTTCCGGAGCAGTTTATCCCATGGTCATCGCAGCTCACCCATCCGAACCAAATCAGATAGCACTGGGGATGACCGATGGTGCAGTTCATGTGGTGGAGCCATCGGATGCAGACTCAAAATGGGGGGTAGCCCCTCCTCAGGAAAATGGAGCTCTCCCGGCCATTGCTGCCAATCCTGCAAACAGCAGTCAGGTGTCCGAACCCCCTCCCAGGTGACTCATGTTGGTTTAGAGCACAATAGTTGCGTGTACCTAGAAAGCTTGGTAGGAAAAAGGTTCATCCGACCACAGCCACCCTCCAGGTTCACAGGTTGTCTTTGTTTCTGGTAGCCTGTAGTTCTTGTAAAATCTCCTCATCTATTTGCTACAACAAAAGGGTGGGCTTAGATGTGAGCTGTAGTACATATAGTTGACATTGGAAACATGGTATCTTTTAGTTTTTTCTTCCCTCTACATCTTTGCTGGTTGCGGTGTTCATAGAAACTAAATGAGTTGCTGCAAAAGTGAGTAAATTTCCCAGCTGGAATTAAGCCACTGCAGGTCTCGCAAATCATACATATTTTCAGTGAAAATTGGCGAAATGGTATGGCATGTTTTTACATTCGTGTGATTTGTCAAAGCTGTAAAATTGCAACTAACCCTTTTTCTATAGTTTGATCCATGATGCAGGTTTTGGTTTGCAAGTGGCATTTTGGCTCTGCTCATGAACTTGTGGTTCTGAACCGTGTACCTGAAACAGCTGCTCAGATGGAACTGTGGTCACATTGAGAGAGTTTCAGGTATTTATATACTCATCACACACCTCTTGTAAGAATATTGTTAAACTTAATCAAGAAAATTATGTTTTCTTAGCATTCACAAGTAATTACATGAACTGACCTCAGATGTTCCCTTAATATTGTTTACATCAGCATAAAAAAGAGAGGGAAAATTAACCCTAACTTGATGAAAACAGCACCAAAAGACATTTCTTTTCTTCCCTCGGTTCTACAGCATGAAATTTACTAGCTCAGGATCAATGGACTCTGGAACGTGTCTCTTCACTGTGTGGTGTGGTAGAAAATCCACAATACCTCTCGCATAAGTCATATACTCATAATATGTGTTGCCAATATAATCTCCATCTTTTATGGGGATGACATTTTTATCATGCATGTATTCCCAGTCCCCCGTCTTCCAGTCAAAGCTGTAGAGTTGAAGGAACCTGTCTCCATACTGTGCTACGAATTCTATTGCATCCACCACAAACTCCATTTCCTCCCGTAAGGTGTAGTATGCAAAGCTAACTCGCGTCCAACCTGGTCTTATTCCCTCGTATCCCTTGATAACACAAACATTCTTTAAATAATTAAATAGATTTTACAATAAGCCATGTAAAGTAAAATGTGTGAACAATAATATATAATTATGTCTGATTTAATATGCTCGAACTGCTACTTGTTTTAATAGCAAATTTATTTTTTCTTCGTCAGTATTATTTTGCGCTAACATACCTTCTCGACTGCAGACTTGATGGCTTTAGAGCGGGTGCGATCGATGCCGAGGAGCACGTGACCGTAAGGGCCGGCGCACGCGCACCCCCCGCGCGCCTGGATCCCGAACAGGTCGTTGAGCAGCCGCGTGACAAACCGGCAGTGCAGGTGCCTGCCACGCGTCGCTTCCGGGTACACGACGAAGGACACGACGGGCTGCCGCGCTTCCGTCGCGCTCCCCAGTACGAGCACCCGAGGGTTGCCCAGGACCCGCCCCAGCGCCCGCTGCAGCAGCCACGCCTCCGCCCGCTGGATCGCGCCGTGCCCCGCCCACTCCTTCACCCGAAAGGCCGCGGCGGCCCGGATCTTCTGCACGATCGCCGGCGTGCCTGCGTCCTCCCGCTCCTCCACGTCGTTGCAGTACAGCGTGTCCTGCAGGCAGAAACAGGGGGCGTGTTCGTTGCGGCAGTATCAGAGATCGGACGACTGTGTGCGGATCCATCACCCGAGGTACGGACCTTGTCGAAACCGCTGACGTAGAGGACGGTGCCTCCGCCGCTGGTGGAAGGAGGAATGCCCCTGATGCGGTAGAGGTCTACATTCATCAGCAGGACGCCGGGGCTCCCTGGACCGCCGATGAACTTGTGTGGACTCAGATACACTGCATCGTAGCCGTCCAATTCTCCTCTTCTCATCTCTATGTCCACGTATGGCCCACTTATTAAGCCAACCAAAAAAAAAGAATATTAAAACGATAAAAGGTTCTGCATTAACTGATTATATATATATATATATATATGTATGTATGTGTGTGTGTCCACGTATGGCCCACTAATTAAGCCAACCAAAAAAAAGAATATTAAAACGATAAAAAAAGTTCTGCATTAACTGATTATGTATATATATATGTATATATATATATATACATATATATATATATACATATATGTATATGTATATATATACATGTATACATACATATATATATATATGTATATATATACATGTATACATACATATATATATATATATATATATATATATATATATATATATATATATATATATATATATATATATATATATATATATATATTCATGTATATTTAGTACCTGCAAGCAAAGTCGAAGCAGGCGTACGCGCCATGGAGGTGCAGCATGCGCGCGATCGCACGGGTGCCGGCGTACATCCCAGTGACGTTGCTGCAGGCCGAGAAAGAGCCGAGCTTCATCCGCCCGGAAAACTCAGGCGACTGCAGGGCGGCCTCCAGGGCCGCGAGATCCGCGGCGCCGGACGCGTCGAGGCCGATCTCGACCACCTCAGCCAGGCTCTCCCGCCAGGAGAGCAGGTTGGAGTGGTGCTCGTGGGGGCCGACGAAGACGACCCACCGCTCGGAGGGCGGCAGGTGGCTGAGCACGGCCGAGCGGAGGATGGAGGGCACGGTGATCCCCATCACCTCTTGCAGCCGCTTGATGGCGGCGGTGCAGCCGGAGCCGCAGAAGAGGAGGACGTCGTGCGGGCTTGCTCCCATGCATTGCTTGACGTAATGGGACGCCTGCTTCACCAACTTGCCGGTGTAGAGCCCTACGTAGCTGTCCACCGTGTGAGTGTTGCCTGTGTCGAAGCCATGGAGAGAGAGGGCGTGAACAAAGAACACAAGCTTCCATGTCGATCAAGCTCCGGCAACAAAGATTAATAGCTTGCTTACCGTAGAATGGGAGAACATCACGCTGAAGGAATTCCTCAATGAACCGCAGGAACCTGCCGGAAGCCGTGTGGTCCGAGTAAGTGATGCGGCGGCGGCCGAACGGGGTCTCGAACTCGGCTTCCGCGCCAATGATCTGGGACCTCAGCCACCGAAACTTCCTATCACCATCGTGCTCGTCGCCGCCACCACCACCAATATCGGTAGATTCAGGAATCCATGCACGCAAGAGCTTCAGCAGATGAAGCTCGTCGTGCGCATCGACCAACGTGTTGGTCAGGTCGGTCTTTGCGTCACCTCGCTTCGTCGAATCCGAGGACGAGGGTTGATCTTGATGGACGCCAACTGCTTCCACGGGAGACATCACAAGGAGAGACATGGCGGGGGAGACGGAGATGTGGATGAACAAGCTTCGAGTTACACGTTTCCGGAACCAAGTCTGTGTCTAGGTATACATATGGAGACTTAAAAGCCTTTGGTTTTGGGAATCAATCAGCTTTCTCCGGAGCATGCAGCACCCGGTAAAGAAAGGAAGAAGGACTTCCGTGGCTTCTTCACATTGGAGAGGCAGCGTGGCGAGGCGAGGTCAAGCGTTCACGCGCGACTCCACCACGGGCTCGTTCAACATGCGTAGGTCTTCGGTCCACAGGAAGAGGAGAGCATGCACACAACACTGTGGGCTCGCACTGGAATCTGTGGTGATCTAACTCTGGCTGATGAAAGCTTCTTCCTCTTCTTAAGGCCTCATGACAACGTAGATCACAAGGATGAGACGTCATAAGAAGGATCGTTCATTACAAGGAACAAGATATACAAGGTTAAATAAGTACAGATAGTCGATTAAAGATGAGAATGGGTAAGGTCAGAGATTAAAGGAAACTTTGGTTGACCAGAGGGAGGGAAGCAACAGGACGAAGCCGCAAGACCCAAAACCGTGGTCTGTCCATCTGCTGATGGTTTTCAGATGAGCAAAACAAACGACGACCCCTGATACCTCCCTCTCCTGACCGAGCCCTTGCCGATCGCACCCATGCCGCTTAGGCCCTCGCCTCCATTGCTGTCGTTGGCCTCAGTGGAGAGGAAGGAGGCGGCCACGACGAGTCTAAGGCTTCCTCTCCTTCCTCCCTCGCATGGCCCCACTGTCCAGTCCCCTACCCAAGCGAGCGATACCATCCATTCCCTCGTCGATCGCACCCACGTCGCCTAGGTAACAACGATCGCAACAAAAAGAAATATTCGAGGAGGACAACACGACGACAATGACAAACGAGGGCGAGGTAGCGGACGAGGGCGCGAGCACGGAAGCATGAGGTGGAGGGTGGAATGAGGGGATAATTTCCTTTTATAAAAATAAAATTCAGCTAAAAGAGGATACGAGAAAATAAAAAAATGGGACTTATATATATATATATATATATATATATATATATATATATATATATATATATATATATAAAATTCCCTATAAACTTCATACCGACATTGGTAAGATATCGGTGTCCCTCCGTTTCCTCTTCCTCTCTCGAGTGCGGCCAACGTCGACGATGGTTGGTGTTCAGCATTTTGGTCGATCAAAGAAACCTAGCACTCGGTCGCTGCCTTTCGCCTCCGCGCCCTCGGCTCCCTGGCTTTCCACCCGCTCCCTCGCCACAGCCGCACTAGCCTCAGGCCGATGTCCCCGCCACCTTGGGTTTGGAGAGGTCTTTGTCCTTTTCGTTGCGGTTATCTCTGTAACCGTTATTATTAAATATTTTATTTAATAATAACGGAACCGTTAAGTTGATCATTCATTTCTTCGTTTATTATCAAAGATTTTATTTAATATTTTTAAAATTTTTTTAATTATAATTCAAATGTTATAAATTTAAATTAATTATTGAACAGTTGATGATAATAAATATTCTTGATAGGAGAACATCTATATAAACAAGGGTTTTGGTCATCGGGCTATCTCTCTCAAGTGTAAAGGATTTTCTATACTATCTAAAGTGAGAGTTCAGAGCCGTCAAAATTAAAAAAGAAACTATTGCTGAAATTCTTGACAACAATGGAGGTACGCAATTTCATTTTCGCATTAGTTTTTCTTGTGTTTCTATTATAATGATTTAGAAACATATTTTAGTACAAAAAATTCTAACAGTGTATCAGAGTCAATTAACCTCTGCTTTGATACGAAAGAGTTCTTATTTTTTATATCATAAATATGACTTAATTTTGGTTTCTTTTTTAAACTTCTTGACATATTTCATGTTAAAAATCATGAGGATTTAACATTTTAAATATTTTTAGTCAATAAAATACTCATATTATGTATGAATATTTGGTTATATTAATTCAAGCTTATGAGTCAATTTTATATGTTTAAAATGTCTAATGACTCATATAATCTTAATTAATTAAGAATTAGTCACAACATCCTTAATTAATTAAAATTACATATAAAGTTAAAAATAAGAATCATATAAATAATTAGACATAATATTATGACTGATTATATTTAATATAAAAATAATTATCTCATATGATCTTTTATTATTTTCAATATAATTAATTAAGATAAAATATCAGATTATTTTCATAATTTACCCATAGGGATTATGAAATGGAGTATAATTTGATAGTTTTATCATAAAAATTATTTGAATATATTTGAATTAAGAATTTAGCTCATAAACAATTTTTATGTCATGAGATTAATCTTTTGACATATTTCACATTGGTAAAATATGCAATATAAACTATTAAGCCTCAAACTGTTAATTTCTCTGATATTCGATGTGATATTTCCGAACTTAGGGGTGATAACTATAAGATATGGAAGGAAACAATTCTCCTCCATTTAGGGTAGATGAATATTGATTATGCTATTAGGAAAGACGAACTACCTATCGTCACTAATACTAGCACTCGAACTGAGGTCACGTTATATGAGCAATGGGAGCGATCTAATTGGCTCAACATGTTGTTTAGCAAGACTAAGATAACTACTGACATATGTGGTTCTATTGACCAGCATGAAAAGATTCGAGATTTGCTACAAATTATCGATGAGCATTTTATCATTTCGAAAAAGGCACTAGCAAGTACCCTAATGATAAAATTCTTATCCCTTAGATTCACTAACATAAAGGGTGTGTGTGAGCAGACAATGTGAATGCGAGATATTGTAGCTTAACTTAAGAAACTCGAGGTTAATATGTCAAAATCTTTCCTGGTGCACTATATTCTAAACACCTTTCCACGTCAATACGAGTCTTTGAAGATTTCATACAACACACATAAGGATAAATGATCAATCAATGAATTAATGATCATATGTGTTCAAGAAGAAGAGAGGCTAGTGATGAAACTGGGTGAGATGGCATTGGTAGTAACAATTCACGGGAAGAATAAAAGCGACAAAAATCAAGCCAATCAGAAAGCTCATCACTATGGAAAAGGTAAAATACCACCCCAAGTTGATATCAAGAAAGAAGCAAAGTGTTTCTTTTGTAAAAGAAAGGGACACATGAAGAAGGAATGCACGAAATTCCAATAATGACTTGAAAAAAAAGGTAAACCAACCTCGTTTGTGTGTTATGAATCTAATATGGTTAATGTTAAAAATAACACCTAGTGAATTGACTCTGGATCAACAATCCATATTGTAAACTCTTTGCAGGGTATGTAAAACCTAAGGAAGCTAGTGGTAAGTGAGCAAAGCATCTTATCAGGTAATAAGATGGACTCACATGTGGAGGCAATTAGAACATGTATTTTAATTTTAAGTAATGTTTTTGTTTTAAAATTAGAAATGATATTTTATGTACCAAGTTTCTCACGAAACTTAATTTGTTTCCAAACTTGTACCAATTAGGTATTCCTTTAATTTTAAAGATACATCATTTTATTTATTATATAAATCTGATTGTGATGGGAAAGATATTTTGTTTGATGGCCTTTATCGTATTTTCTTACAAAATGATGACACTCAAAGTTCAATGTATGTTTACGTTGGCACTAAAAGGTGTAATATTAATGAGGACTCATATATGTTATCACATCAGAGATTAGGACATATCTCTATAGAGAGAATTAAGAGATTAGTTAATGATGAGGGTACTTAGTACTCTTGATTTTACTAATTTAAAGACTTGTGTGGACTGTATTAAGAGTAAGCAGACCAAGAAGTCTAAAAAAGGTGCTAATAGGAGCTCAGACATATTAGAGATCATTCATACTGATATATGTTGTCTAGACATGGACACATATGGTTAGAAATATTTCGTTTTCTTTATAGATGATTACTCACGATATATGTATATCTATTTACTTCATAACAAAAATAAAGCATTGAATGCCTTCAAAGTTTTTAAGACTGAAGTTGAGAACCAATGTGGTAAGCAAATTAAAATTATGAGATCAGATAGATGTAAAGAATATTATGGTAGATATACTAAAAATAGACAAGCATATTGTCCTTTTGCTAAGTTTCTTCAAGAACATGAGATTGTTGCCCAATACATTATGCCTGGTTCTCTAGATCAGAATGGTGTTATGGAAAGAAGAAACCAAACATTATTAGACATGGTGCAGAGTATACTTAGCAACTCCAATCTTCCTAAGTTCTTGTGGACTGAAGCACTAAAGATGACTATGTATATATTAAACCGAGTTCCAACTAAGGTTGTCTTAAAGATACCATTTGAATTATAAAAATGTTGGAAATCGAGTTTGCGACATATGTGCATTAGGGGATGTCCGTCTGAGGTCAGGATATATAATCCACAAGAGAAGAAACTAGACCCGGGGACTATTAGTGGGTATTTCATTGCATATGTCGAAAAGTCAAAATGTTACGGGTTCTATTGTCCATCTTATACAACTAGGATTATGGAATTAAGAAATGCTAAATTTCTTGAGGATGATATGATTAGTAGGAGCGATCAGTTCATGAACATAGTTTCTGCATATGATCATATAGAATCTCAACTTTCCACAAATGATAGATTAATTATAGTTCATAGTACTCCTTAAGTATAAACTAGTGCTGAATAACCAATTATTGAGATTCCACAAGTTGTTGATAGTATTCTAATAGATCAAACAGTTCGAGAATTGTAGTTTGGGAATTACAACAAGCTCTTGAACAACTAGAAGAACCACAAGTTCCTTAGGGAAACATTGGTACAACATTAAGAAGATCTATTAGAAATAAAAGATCAACAATTCCCAGTGATTATGTTGTATATCTACAAGAATCTGACTATAATATTGGAGCAAAAAATGATCCTGAAATCTTTTCACAAGCCATAAGTTACAAAGAATCAAATTTATGGCACGATGTTATGAAAGAAGAGATGAATTCCATGAAGAGAAATTGAGTTTGGGATCTTATAGAATTGCTTAATTTAGCAAAGGCTATTGGTTGCAAATGGATATTTAAAACTAAGAAAGATTCGTTAGGCAACATTAAGAGATACAAGGTAAAACTTGTTACAAAGGGATTTACTTAAAAAGAGGGAATCGATTATACAAAGACGTTTTCTCCTGTATCTAAGAAAGATTCTCTTCATATCATTTTAGCATTAGTCCCCCATTTTGACTTTGAGTTGTAATAAATGGATGTGAAAACGATCTTTCTTAATGGAGATCTAGAGGAAGAAGTTAATATGAAACAACATGAAAGTTTCTCCTCTAGTGTTGATGAACACTTGGTTTGTAAGCTTAAGAAGTCTATATATGGTTTAAAACAAGCCTCCCGCCTATAGTATTTTAAATTCTATAAAGTGATTTTTTCATTCAGATTTGTTAAAAATCTCATGGATTAATGTATATACCAAAAGGTTAGTAGAAGTAAAATATATTTTCTTGTTTTATATGTAGATGATATTTTGCTTGCAACCAACGATAAGGGTTTTGCTACATGAGGTGAAACAATTCCTTTCTAAAATTTTTGACATTAAGGATCTGGGTGAAGCATCTTATGTCATTGGTATTACGATCCATAGAGATAGACCTAGAGGTATTTTAGGTCTATCATAAGAAACCTATATCGATAAACTTTTAGAAAGATTTCATATGAAGGATTATTCATCAAGTGTTGCTCCCATTGTGAAAGGTGATAGGTTCAATTTGAACCAGTGCCCAAAGAACAACCTTGAAAGGGAATAAATGAAAAACATCTCATATGCTTCTGTTGTAGGAAGTCTTATGTATGCTCAAGTCTGTACTAGACTTGATATTGTATTTGTTGTGGGGATGCTACGTCGATATCAGAGTAATCTATGTATGAACCACTAGAGAGCTACAAAGAAAGTGATGAGGTATCTACAAGGAACCAAAGATTACATGATTATGTATAGACATACAAACAATCTGTATATGATTGGTTACTCAGATTTAGACTGCGCTGGTTGTGTTGATTCTCGTAAATCAATATCATGATATATTTTTATGATGGCCGGTGGAGCTATTTCTTGGAGAAGTACCAAGCATACCTTGACTACTACTTCTACCATGGAAGCTGAGTTTATCTCCTGTTTTGATGCTATTTCACATGGTATATGGCTTAAGAGTTTTATTTTTGGGCTTAGAATCATTGATTCTATTTTAGGCCATTAAAAATTTCTTGCAATAATTCAACTATTGTTTTTATGGCTAAAAATAATAAAAGTTGAAGTCAAAGTAAAGAAAATGATCATTAAGCATTTAGTCATAAGAGAACGAGTAAAAGAAAAGAAAGTAGTCATTGAGCATATTAGCACTGAATTGATGATTGCTGATCCTTTGACTAAAGGCATGCCACCTTTGAAATTCAAGGATCATGTAGAGAAAATAAGACTTGGTTACACTTTGTAATTATATTAAAACTCTTATATATATTGTAATATTTTCTCATTTATGTGCATATTAATTTGAGAAAATATATTGGTATTGGACCAAGAATAAACATAAGGTTTATTCATTAAGTAATATTACCATATTAAGATTAAAAAATTAAATACATCGTGATACATGGATGATAATACTCGTTCTTAAAGGACTTATCACTATGATTCATGTATTTGTTTCTTAAGAAAGTTATTCAATAAAGATTAATTTAAATTATTAAGTAAAACATATGGATGAGAATATAATCGTTATTATTAAATATTTTATTTAATAATAATATAACCATTCTCATTAAGTTCATCATTCATTTCTTCATTTATTATGGTTTAAATATTTCGATTTTTCATTTTAAATGTAACCATTATTATTAAAAAAATTATTTAATATCATTAAAATTCTTAATTATAATCCAAACGTTACAAATTTGAATTAATTCTTGAACATTATAAAATTGATGGTAATAAATGTTTTTGATAGGAGAACATCGAGAGTTTTAATAAATTTCAAGGAGTAACTGTTGCTAAAATTCTTGACAACAATATACGTAATTTTATTTTCACATTAATTTTTCTCATGTTTCTATTATAATGATTTAAAAACACGTTGGCACAAAAATTTCTAACAATCTCGAGTTGCAATCCCTTCGTCTTTGGAATCTTATGCTTGGATTCTTTCCTTCAAGCTTGGATTTTATTCGATCGGATTTGCTTTTTCATGTATGGTTCTTTTCAGATTCGTGTGACAAAACCTGTCAAGAAACTGATACATTTGGTTGCTTCCACTAGAAAGGTATAATTTTTCTACACATATTATACTGAGATGGACGAGTTCATTCGTTTCATAGCTTATCGAGTATAGATGAGCAAAGGGAAAAAGATAACCAAGATGTAAGTAAAATCTCCAAATTTAGATCGACTTATAAAAGGTTGATGACATTCATCTCCAACAAGACTCAGCAAAGTTAGTGGTTACCTATCCCATTATGTCATTTTCAGTCGTAAATTATAAGCAGAAAAAAAAAAGGATTGCTTGATTTTTAGGAATATGGATTTATTTTATATGGGTGGCAATTGTTGATCAATGAGTGAAATAAACAAGAGTAAATTGCTGATCACCAACATTTGACATGATATCATGATCCATCTACAATAAAAAAATACTGCATTCTACCAAAATCTCATAAACCAGTAAAACAATACTAACCAAAAGGGTGCAAGCAAATGCCTCTGGAAGTATATGGAATATCACCATGAACAAAAATGTAGTGCAAGTGAACAAACCACGAACAGTGCCTGAACAAAAATGGCCAGAAGTTGTTACTTCTTCTCTTCCTTCTCTGACTCTGCAGCCTTCTTCAGCCTGGCGCCGACCAGGCGCTCGTTCATCCGCTCGACTCGAAGCTTGGCGTATGCCTTGAATGATTTCATCTCGTCTGTGACCTTCACGAGCTCGACCGAGGGCTTCTCATGAACAATGGGCATGTATTGGCCTGTGACCTGAGTAGCAGCTGTGAGTTCTTCCGGAGCAGAATCTCCAGCCTGAAAGAGGGAATGGTGCACCATTAGCATAGGAGTAGTGATCGAATACCAAAATTACAATTACATTTAGCTTGCCTTAAATTTGCGCACACGCCTTGGGAAGATGACGAGCTTAGCCTTATACGTCTTCAACCTCTGGACATTCGCTTGGAGACCCTCGAGTGAGCGATTCTTTCGCCTATGATCCACTGCAATGCCAATTGTTGGAGCAAGTTTCTTAGGAATACCTGCGGCCTGTAATTGCAACAGAAACAATCATTATTCAGAAGTACTATATAATTTTTGTATTAAACAAATTTGGTTGAATATTCATCCGTAAATGTTTTATTGTGTAAAACATGTTCGAGCATATTTTATCAGATCGTTATGACGTGGATCCTAAACCTTAGTTCATGGAGATCAACCTTTATACCATAATGCTTCTCCACACTCAGATAATACCACAGCTTAAGACAGAGATCTAATTGCAAGATTAGTAAAAGAAAATAAAACTAGGCTAAGCATAGAACTAAGTTATTTTTTGAAATCACAAGCCACACAGCTTCAACCAATCCTTCAACAAAGCCCACAGAGAATTTTTCAACCAGTAACCTAATCACCTTAGACAAAACACTCACTCCAATTCTCTAATAAAGTTATCTCAAAGAAAGTAAAATTTCTGCTAAAACATCATTTTTTTCAAAAGCCATTAATACTCATCACTATTCAAATGGAAAAATCGAGAACATTCTGTAGCAAGAGAAGTATAATTATCAAGTTTGCTAAATAAGAAAATTTCTATCAACATACAGTAGCAAGGAATACAAAAATTTTCACCTTGAGTTCCTCAAGAGTAAATCCCCTGCCTGCTCTGGATTTCATGTTGTACTTGAGTGTTTGACATTGAACAATAGGGCATAAAGGTCCAGAAGTTGGGCGTGGGAATATCTTTACAGCTTTCTTCTGTCGTGCTGTTAGTTAGACCCAGATGATAGATTGCACCATCAGTATGATAGAGTCAAATAAAAGAAATAATACACAACTTTTTACTAGCAGAACAAGCAATGACAACAATCCATAATCTCCCAACTATTTAGGGCTGGTGGCCGCATAAATCTCATCGACCACTAAATTAATATAAAAAACAATATCCTTAATTCAAGAGGATTTAAATCTTTACCTGTAGTTTCTAAAAAAATCTTCTTAGGTCTTCTTCTATCTATCCTTGCATCAATAATACTATTGTCTCATTTTAACCACAACATCTATAGGTTGACATAGAACATGATCGTACCGTCTTAGACGATGCTATCATATTTTGTTCTCTATCGATGTTCCATCTAATTGTTTACAAATGAAAACAATTCAAATTTTCTTTTCTGGTAACATCCAAATATCCATTTTAATATTGCCAATTCCAATCCTAAGCCTGAATGAAAAAGATGGAGCATAGTTTAGGCCACTAATAACCAACATAAAATTGTGACAAATCTCATGAACATGGATCTTAAGCACTGAAATATACAAAAACATGCAGGAATCTAAAACCCATATAACTTGGTGATCTATATCTAAGGAGATATGCAAGTATAGATAGGCAGGAAGAATATGTACACACCGATGCGTCTTCTTGTTTTGCGGGCTGGTTGGCTGAACCATGTCTTCACATAGTTCTGCCAGTGCTTCTTGAAGTGCCCATTTGGCACGACATTGTTATGTTTAACCATTGTTCAGCAGCTAAATAACAACACAATCGACAAAAATCAAATTTACAAATCTCCTTCAATAGAACACTGAACAGCATGAGAACTCAGTATACAAACCAAAAATCGAAGTGAAGGTGAAAAATAAACCCTTGTAACGCTTCAAGGGTGACAAAATAACAATAAAAAATTCTCAACTTGACATTAGACTCAAAAGGTGATAGCATAAGTAAAGACAACATAAAAGGGAGGGAAAATATCAATCTCTACAAAAACACGATTTCCTGCCTAACATCGTTATTGTGTATCCATCAAAAAGAGACGTAGACGACTAGCAGAAGGATGAAAACAGGAAATTACGCAACAGAACCTCGATCTATTATCTCAAGCGATTCTCGAACATAAAATAAAATCTAAATGAAGAGAGATTTAGTTAATATTTTGCAGCTGCGATCAGGAAACGGGCCCAACACCATTAAGCATTCACAAAGACACATTTCCAATCTAATGCGATAATAAGGCAAGGATAGGCAAAACACACATACGATTCTCTTCCAACTCAATAGTCCTGACATATATTTATCATCTTACTAGCTTCAAATCAACCTATTAGCTCATCATATGATCTCGTGATACAGCATCACTATATCCCAAACTAAAGCTTCAAATGAAATCAGTATAAGGTCCAAAGTGGTTCCTTTTTTGATGAAGAAGAATGCAACCAGAACGGGGGGAGAGAACCGTAATAAAAACTAAAGGAACAACATAAACAAATGATATCAAAATCATTGAATAAACCATTTAACAGAAGACTTCAAATTAAACTGAAAACGGCAAAAATTTCTTCCTACAGTGAAACCAAAGGATTAACTTAACATTCTGGCACGCATCCATAATTACAGCATCCAAGATCATCTACCTACCAAAAAGCGAATACGATCAAGAAAATTGACGGAGAAGAGATCGATAGAACTCACCAGGGTCGGACACGTCTCAGACTTCGCCTTCGCCGCAGTTGGGTTTGCCGAAGGGCTTTTAACGGGTGATGGTGGGACAAACACTGGCGAGAGGAGTGGGAGGGGACGCAAACCCTAAGTTCGACGGTTGAGATCAGTCCGCAAGTTCACACGTGACAGGATGAGATATTGGATTGGAACTATCTGCACCATCTGAACCATCTGCACAGTCGCAAGTTCGTAAGTTCGTTCGATACGATACGATGTTATATACTGAGCGATACATCGATTGATATACTACCTTATATATATATATATATATAATTCGACGACATCGTCTTTTTTTTCTCCCGGGCGAGATGACATTGTCGATATCATCTCGTATATATATATATATATATATATATATATATATATATATAAATTAATAAATATATATTTATATATAAAGAGATTATATATATTTATATATAAAATATTTTTATAAAAGACAACGTCACTTCATATATATATATATATATATATATATATATATATATATAGAGAGAGAGAGAGAGAGAGAGATGAACATCACTAATTATGGAGGAATGCTTAACAATTTTTTTTAATAGATAAAGATTTTATGAGATATAAATAGTATAACATCACAAAGAAAATTATTAAATTACCACTTTGTACTCCTATTTATCAAATAAGAAAAGATTATAAGCGCTCTTCCAAAAAAAACATAATTAGAAATTTTTAGAAAAATATTTTTGAAACTTTAAAAATAAAAATTTTGATCTTAAAGAGATAGGAAAATAATGATGTGGTTCACACCTCAACATCACATAATTCATACTTGGATACTATGTGCGTGGCCAACACCTTAATATTTATTATATAGTTGACACGTTGACGCTATGTGATCAATATGCCGCTAACATTTAGACTATATATGATTGATATGACTTTATGTTCTCAATAATTAGATACGCCTCTACAAGCTTAACAATCTAAAAACCAAACTATAAAAAGCCTTGGTTCTTCCACACATAATATCTTTGGTCGTTTTGCTAACGTCAAGATTTTATCGGACACACCCCAAACCTGAGTTTTAAAGGGTTTGAACTTCTTTCAATGCTATTAAAAGATAAATATAGAATATGATCTTGATTAACTTCAAATCAGATTTTAACTTTACACGAACTATTTAGATAATAAAACTCATTTTAACCGTCCGGGGAGAGAGAGGAACACACGACAAAATCAACCTATATTTTCTAAATAATTTGAGAAACAAGCATTTAATCTAATTTTCTCAATTTAACTTTTCTTTTTAGCAAATACCAAAGAATTATCAGACATTAACATCTCAAATCACTTAAAAAAGAACAAGTACGCGTACCAAAGCTTACATGCGGACATCGCATAGAAGTCCTTTTCCCTCGTTTTTTTGTGGGACCGACCTGTCTTCCCGCCACCCCTTCTTTTTGTTATCGCTATTATCCTAATTATTCATTTCTTTATTCTACAAAGAAAAAGATAAAAACAAAAAGCACCAACTAATATAACGACCTCGTCGTGACCGTTTAAAGTGGAGGCTCCAAACGTCGGCTCCTCACCTCGGCCCCTCTCCTCCCTCACTCGCCGATCCATCAGCTCTTCCTCACCTCGATTCCTCCCCGGATTTCCCGATCCAAAAGGCCCCCAGGATCTGCGTTCTCGGTGGCGTGGAAACCCTACAGCGCCGCGCTCTTTGAATCCGTGGATTGCCGAATCTGGGGTTGAATCGGGCGTGGGGACGCCGTCTAATCTGTTCTTGTGATTCTTGATTTCGAGGGCGCAGAGGTTGCTGCGACGGGAGGAGGCATGACGAAGGTGGTGTACGAGGGATGGATGGTCAGATACGGCAGGAGAAAGATCGGCAAGTCGTTCATCCATATGCGGTACTTTGTCCTCGAGACGAGGCTTCTGGCATATTATAAGAAACAACCCACGGATAATATGGTACGATCCCTTTTTTTTTAATGCTCGATTTCGTTTACTCTACCTTACATTTAGATCCCTTAGTTCGTCGATTTCTTCTGTTCTAATATCATTTTGATTCATCATATTCTCGTTTTTTAATTCTTGTAACATCAACCAATTTCATTGATTTCTTCTGTACTAATATCATTTAAATTCAACATATTCTCGTTCTTTTAATTCTTTTAACATCGTCCGATTTCATTAAATGGGCATCTTTTTCCTTTTGGTACCAATTTAGGTTCCACTCCAGAGCCTTGTTATAGATGGGAATTGCAGAGTCGAGGATAGGGGCTTAAAAACGCAGCAGGGTCATGTAAGTTTTCTTTATTTTACTTTTAGCTATCTACCTTCATGATTTGTTTTAAATAGGACAGACATAGATTCAATTTTGGCGTTATCTAGGTAATTATACTCGGATTTCTAAAATGTCCGATGTTACCTCAGAAGTGAATTTCTCCACTCCATATCATTTCCATCGATCAACATTTGGAGATTCTAAAATTGAGTCACCTGGTTTTTCTTCGAAGAGCCTGACATGCTCCACTTCCGATAAGAACCACCGGAAAGACTGTTATGCCTTAGCAACATGGAGTGTCTGAAAAGGACTAGATGCACATGAAATGAGTTTGAACCAGCTTGACAAGCTTTGGAGATTATTGACCAGGAAATAGTCATTTCTCGGGAAAAGAAATAAAATCTATCAATTGTTAATCAATGGAAAAAGAATCTTTATTGAAATTTCAGAGAGATCATACTTCTATTCAGCAAATAGAACTGGCTTCCAGTTCAGAAACATAGCTAACCAAATCTGAATAATTTCCTGTATCAGGATTGTCCAACATAAATAATGGGGTGTAAGACTAAGCCACAAACTTCAAAATGCAAACCTATGCTTGAACCGGAGATGAGAACATTCTGATGGAACTCATCTATTATAGGGACAATTGAGGATAGAGCAAAGAGGACCAAAGGCTGGTAGGTATTTAAACATTCTGAGAAACAGATACTGCAACTTCTAATTATTACCTTTTTGTACCACATTCAGGAACCACGAGAATGTTGGATCCTCTTCATGATGAATTAAGGCCCTTAAAGAGAACATAAGAGATACAATAAAAAATTACAAGGAGGTACAGCAAAGGATTCTCCAGAACTCCTATAGTGAACAAGATATCATCTGAAAAATGCAAGAGAAAGAAATTTGAAATCTTATGGCAAGATAGGTTTCAGTATATGTAGCAATATAGGAGAATTTGAGAAACTATAATAGCTTCAGAAATGTGCCACTTTGTTAGTACTTGAGTACAGAATCTAATATTTATGTAACAAAAACAAATTTAATTTCTATTAATTTAACTAGGGATGTTGCACTAACACAGAACTTAATGGCAGGAAAATATTGTTGTAAGAAATTCCAAATATATGGGACATGAACTGCATCTGCCCTTTTTTAGAAATATTTCGCGGAAATATCCATGAATGTAATTCAGAGTTTTCATGTCTGACATGTTATGCGGATGAGACAAGTAATTCAAACTTTCAAAGTATTTGATAAATTACCCAAGGAGTATTATACAAATATAGTATTTGTTTCTTAGATGTTCACACCAAGTTATCATAATTCCTACATCTCACACTTTCTATTATGCAAATTACTGATTACAAATCTTTATGCAGATATCTCACCAGCACGGTTATGTATAAGGATTGTTTGTGGCATGGGGGTGTGTCTAATTTATTGTCATGTATGTTACCATACTATGTTGATTGACAAAGGCCAAAAATTGACTAGCTTTATGTTAGCATTTCTGACACGAGTCATTATAGTGTATTCCAGTACCATTCAAGCATGACAAGCGTTGATATGTGCTGTAGCAAATCTGTAGATTCAATATACTTGGTTCTTTATCTTTTGAATATCATTTGAAATTTCTAAACAGTTTTTTACTTCTACAATTTTGATTGTTCAGTAAGAAAGTTTATGGAGTTGGTTAGTCAGCACTATGAAATATGAATTCTCAATATCTTTTACCTATCATGCTTCTAAAATGTTATGTGCCATTAGTTGTAGTGTCTTAAGCCTGTTTGGGTGAATATATTTTCTGGAGTCACTATTTGGGTAAATATTTTACTAACAAAATGCTGTTTCAGATGGTTTATGTTTTATGTGTCTACAACAAAAAAGAGAAGAATCAACGAATGATGGTAGGTGATAATTCCTTGTCTGTTTCACCCATTAGACTTTGCTGTTGCTTTAAGTTTTAGATTGAAGGTGGATTTTTATGTTCTTAAAATTTAGCAAAACATATTAACACATAGCTGTACTCCACAGATGGCAGCATACAACATCCAGGATGCTCTTAATTGGAAAGAGAAGATCGAATTTGTTATAGATCAGGTTCAGAAGTACTATATGCCACAGGAATTTTAACTTCTTAGTAGACTTGTTCATTATCTTTTGCATGACCTTTTTTTTTGCATAAGTTATTCCTATCACTTTTTTGTAACAGCAACATGGCTTAGCGACCGGTAATGGTAATTCAACTTTTGTTTCACGTGACCTTGGAATGGATATTGAGAGGAATGCTTCTTCCTCTAGTCATGGAAGGAAGTAAGTGACAGAATTTTACAGATTCCATACTGCCGCTGGATAACTCAATTTTTTTATGGTAGAGTCATCAGGTCTTGGGATATCTGTGTACTGCCAGAACTTATGTTTTATATATTGGATTTGGTTTCCAGTTTCTCCATTAATCCTGAAAGGAGTGCAAAATATATCTTTTGGTTATTTCTGGTTTTTTTGACAATCAATTTTCTTTCCCTCCTTTTCCCAATCTTGCATTTTTATAATTTATGTGTCATTTCAGTGGTAGTGTTACCATCAACTAATTTTCACTAGCTTCTTGTTTATTGTGTGAATTCTAACATTCTGTATAAATGCCCACTCCTATGAGCCAATCTGATTTAAAAACCTTCACAAACTTCATTTAAAGTTTCAAATTGAAGGGCTTAACTTTTGGTACTTTTGCAACTTTTATAGCCAAAATGTAGCTTTCTTAAAATTTCAGTGTTTGATATAATTTTCCGAAGGTGCAGTTGGAAGAAAAATAATTCCTAACTTATCTAAAAAGGAGTTCTAGTACGTATAGGTGCTTCAAAGACTGAAGGAGAAGAGGAAGGCATAATGGAGAAGGAGGAAGAAAAAGAAAGAGGAAGGATGAAGAGGAGGAAGAAAAAGAATGAAGAGAAATGAAGGAGAGGAGGTAGAGGAAGAGGAGGAAGAAGAGGAAGCAGCAAAGTAGAAAAAAGAAGGAAGAAGAGGAAACAATAAAGGAGAAGATGGAGTGTACCGAAATGATAAACGACCATGAAAGGTAGTACGACAGTGCCGAATGACGGTGGCAATAGGAGCGATGTCTTGAGAAGAGGGTTGTTTGGTTTTTTTTATATGAGTTAGACCAGACTGTACGAAACGAGGGCAGTCTATGCACTCATCCGCACTTAGATCGGTATGTAATGCCCCTTTCATATAATTTGAGTCGATACGATAGTTTTTGGTTTTAGACTATTTTCGGGTGGTACGGTGGTCCTTGGTCTTAGATATATTTTTTATTTTTCAAAATAAATTGAGCCTGGTTGATGATTATAATAACCTTTTGATTTTTGAGGGTTCGAAGGTTTGGAAATGGTCTCGCACCGCATGCCGTTCTTGCCATAGTACATAAAAACAATTTAAAATTGAGTTATTTTTGATTGCATGAGTGGGCGATGAGTGGGTAGACAATGAGCAAAGTATGGAGTGATACTTTTCTTCTGCTTGGGAGCCCTATCTAGCTTTGTGTCACTCGGGAGTTTCTAGGATGTTAAGGTGACCAACATTTCGTGTTGTTTTCTATGTTTATTACAACACATGAGAAAAAAAGGGGGTCTTTTTTGACCGTACGATGGAGCAAAGAGGAGGCGGGTTGATTCTTGCATAATTTGAAGAGATCAACTTATATCAAATATCAAATTTGACATGTTTGAATTGTAATTAAAAATGTTAAGGGCCAACAATACTACCTAAATAGAGAAAGGAGAAAAATAATATTGAAGAAAGAAGTCATCATGTTGGTTTGTCCTTCCAGCATTGATATGCATCAAGACAAGAGTTAAAAGATTAACTATGATAAGGCTAAGGATAAAATATTATTAAAAAAATAGTGAAGGTACCAACTAGTTTAGCTGGTAAAGATTTTGACAGTTTATCACAAGATCCTGGACTCGAACCCCACCTTCGTCACTTACCCTTGGCAAAAGAAAACAAAAGAAGGAGCAAATGCAAGCGACAAGCGAGGATAGTTTCATAGTGGAAGAGACCGAGGAAGTTGGAGTGTCATGTTCGAAGATCCTAACATTACTCTTTTGCCAAGTCGATAGCAAGCTACATGTGTGAGTGTGTACAAATCTCATCTAAGTTTATGGGTGAGTTTAGGGTTCTTTGAAGAATCTATCCATCCATCATTTCTTGTGGTGGTATGAAATAGATTCTCTAATTAAGAAAATGTAGCCGACAGTCCCAAACTATTGGTAAACGAAACCTGAAGATCAAATTTATGTAATTCTCTAAAACCGATATTAGATGGATTTGAGGGTCTATTCGATTCATGTTGAATAACATCCTGAATAGATTTGCTAGTGTGAGTTAAATTCATAAGAAAATGGATGCTTGGCAAAATGAGTTTTGCATGTAAATGATCATTTATTCAGTCAGACCATTCATGGGGCTGTCCAATTGTTTTCCTAGTTGTTAGGACAATACTGCTTCTCGTGGGGTGGCAAGGTCCAAACCTGATGCCTATAAGAAAAGACTTTTGTTATACTGATTTTTATTGCTCGAATATGAAGTTTGAAAATGTAAACTCGCTTCTTCTTTCATAAGATGTATAAATTGCTCCAGCAATTTGCATGCTTGCCTTCTTCTCTGTTTTAACTAAAATATCTTCTTGTTGTAGCCCCGAAGATGAAGAAGAAAACAATCCCAATTTACCTTGGCGAACAACGATTGGGAATGGTGCAGATTGACTGACCTTGAAATTATGAGTATAAAATGCTACGTACTTGCCAACCAGTATTCAGGATATGACTTGAATTCTTTCAATTTTAGGCCCTCCTGATTCAGTACTTGACTGGACACGTGATCAACTTTCTCCTAGAAAGCATTGGCGACTAGTCAGGTGCCAGAATGGCAAGTTTTACTTCTTTCTTTTCTTCCTCTTTACGCATCCTCCTTCCCTGTATTCCTGCAGTCAAATTGACGAATTAGTTTGAACAATGAGCTTGTCCTTCCAAATAATTTTGATAAAATGACAGAATTTTTGACAAATTGCAGGGCTACGAATTTTTGAAGAACTTCCAAGAGCCGATCACCTTGTATGTTGTAACTGCATGTTTAGAAATTAGTGAGTTTTAAATTTTAACATGGGTAACATTTCATCTTACTAATCACGTACAGCCAAGAGGCTATAGTAAGGCAATGAAAGCAGTTGGCGTGGTTGATGCCACATGTGCAGCTATATTTGAGCTTATAATGAGTATGGATGGCACACGTTTTGAGTGAGTTTCTTCTTGTGATCGGTAACTTATTTTCTCTTGGCCTCTTAATTGTTTAAACATCTACACCTTTTTCTCCATAGGTGGGACTGTAGTTTTCAGCATGGCAACCTAGTTGAAGAGGTTGATGGACATACTGCTGTACTGTACCAGAGATTGCAGCTGGAATGGTGCTCAAGGTAATATTTTGCAACTTAATATAGTAACCTATCAAACGATAATCGTTCTGTTTCTTTTGTTGTTGTTCTTACTGTTTATATTCAACCTATGGTCTGCATTGAAGTTAAAAGAATCAATACTTGTGATTTCAAGTGTTGTACAATTAAATTCTAGTACTATTGTTTTATTTTTATACAATAACTTGTTTTCTCAACTTAATATAGCATAAGTCACTGTTCATATTTGCTATAGCTTCTAATGAATAATGTCCTAGCAGGACATGATTTGGGAATCATATTTGCTTATTGGAAAGTGGTACTGATGCTATATAAGAAGGCTGTCTTAGGTTATATTGATGTTTGCATTTTGTTTTTATCGATATTATGAATTATTTTGAGATTTCTTATGAAAGGTAGGAAGCATTTTAGTCTAACTTTGAGTCCATGACCATAGCAGTTTTTTTTTTAATGCAGTTGTAGAGATGGAAACAATTGATAGGAAAGTGTTGGCATTTAGTAACAGTTGACTATCTCTTTCTGCAACAAGAGGATAGTGTTAGACAGAGGTCAATTTCTAGCAAGATTTTGGAAATTATTATTTTATGAGATCTTAGATCTTCCTAGTTTGGTCATATTGTTCATTTTCTTATCTATCCTTGTTATGAATCCCTCTGAAAGTTGGTTAAAGTTGCATGCATCTCAAGTCATTATTTCCCTTGAATATAGTAGGTAGTGACTTGAAAAAAAGGTACAAAAGAAAAGTGTCATTTTGATTCTTGATCACAAAATTTAGATTTAAAATTCATTAACAATATAGTTACCAACAAGAAAGTCAGTATTACCTCCACATTGTAGCTGATTCCCTTGATTGAAATTCTTGAAGCAGGATCTAGGGTATCAGCACAGGGCATGACTGGCACATAATCTTCACATTCACAGAACGATGTCGACAGCAGGACATATGAGCTCATTCTTTGTGATTGGTGATTAGCGATTAGCTGATGCCCAAGGTTTAGTGATGAATTCCTTGGATCAAAACTAGAGTTTTTTTTTCTGTCGACACCACTTCAAGTGAAAATTTACTAGGGCTTAGTTGGCTCCTGTTCTCACATATCTCCAATAGAATACATGGAACTAACAATCAACACTTTGCCAGTACACTTATTCTCTGTAAATGTATTTGTACATTCTTCATAACTTAGGTATTATAAGTCTTTTGATGCCTCCAAAGAAGTGTAACATCATTCTTTGTTGCTTCCAACTACTCATGTGCCACATGTGCAACTATCTGATATGGATCTCTCCTTCAGAAAACCTTTTGACATTACTGCAGCATCTGTACATCTCCACTATTACTTTGACTTTGAAGAAGTTACTACGCTTGAAAAAGAAATCTGTGTGCTGATGTGATGTCATCTTAAATATATGAGGAACGAGTAAAAAATTGGTTGAGGTGTAAACATGTATCACAGAATTGCTAGATTTTTGTTGAATAGGCAGTGACAATAAAAAAATTGTTCCTTTTCAGCAAACCTCTTGGTTATGCCTGATCATTAAGTGAAAACTTTTGCTATCACACAATTATTGGTTTCCACATCGTTTAAGCATCGTGTCTTCCAGGTCCAGAAAAAGATACCATTAAGAAATCTTCAAACATTATTAATTTAAGATGCATGCTTCTGCAGGATTGTGTGGCCTCGTGACCTTTGTTATGTACGTTATTGGCGGCATAATGATGATGGAAGTTATGGTCAGTATTAAAGTTAAGAAACTTGCTTTTGCTTATCACATTATGCAGCATTCATGGTGTCATGCTTCTTGCAATGCAGTTGTCCTGTTCCAATCTAGAGAACATTCAAACTGTGGTCCTCAGCCAGGATTTGTGAGAGCCCACATGGAGAGTATGTGCATATTGTCTTTTCGATGAGTTTGTGATTGACTGTAATAGATTATTCATGTGTTACTCATTACTTAGGTGGTGGGTTCAAGATTTCACCCCTTAAACCTCGCAATAGGGGACCTCGTACTCAAGTCCAGCATCTTATGCAAATAGACCTTAGAGGGTGGTTTGT
Source organism: Musa acuminata AAA Group (assembly GCF_036884655.1). Taxonomy (NCBI): domain Eukaryota; kingdom Viridiplantae; phylum Streptophyta; class Magnoliopsida; order Zingiberales; family Musaceae; genus Musa; species Musa acuminata. The sequence continues at coordinate 9,895,385 of NC_088330.1, forward strand.
GGGTTATTTTCCTTCATTTCAGAAGCACTGTTTACTTCATATGTTAAGTAGTGTCGCAGGTATCAATCTGGACACCAAATGCATAACATGACATCAGTCTAATAAAGTTCTTATACCTTCTTCTGTAGAACATGCATGATATATCATTTCTGGCAGGGATACGTGAATTGTTTTCCCAAACAGATGAAGTCCACACAGCACCTAGGATTCCGATCATGGTCAGTATGACCTCAGATTCTGTTTCTTCTGAGAAGGAACAGAAAACCCAGGAGATCAGCATTCAGCCTGGTGTATCTTTGGACCAAGTGTTCACTGATAATACACATCCACTTATTTTAGATGAAGATTCTGATGATGAGGAGGACACTCACATACTTGATGCTGAAGAAGAGGTTTGTGTGCTGTTTTTTCCAATTTATATGTGTGTCTCATCAATATGGTGATTTTGAAGAGCTTTACCATGCAGGGATCCACAACCAAAACTGGAAACAATACTACACAAACAGGTTTGCTATGTGGTACATCATGCTTTCATATAATTTTTGCTATTAGATGGAACTAGGTTCTTATTGCCATGTTTTCCAAAAAAATATTGAAGACATGGATGTAGAGACTTCAGATAGTTTTGACACATCCTGCTTCTCTGGCAATTTACGATGGGATGATGATGAAAATAATCGTGATTGTTGGAGACTACCTGATGGAAATAACTTCAAAGTCCGAAGTGAAAATTTTTTTAAAGACAAATCCAAGGTTGCTTCTTCCTTGATATGATCTTTATACGATTTATTTGTTTTCATATATTCTCTTTCATTCTTAAGCTTTTGGAAAAAAAAACATTAATTGAATTAAGTTTATGCATTTTGTTTAAGATTCCTGCAGGAAAGTATGTCATGGAGCTCGTAGCAGTTGATTGGTTGAAAAATGCAGCACGAATGGATAATGTTGCACGGCGATCAGGCTGTGCAGCCCAAGTAAGTTACATATGTGATTCCCTAGGTTCCAATTACAAAATGATTCTATATATTTAATTGGTCATTGTAAGTATTTTATTGGCTCTTGTTTCTTTTAGGATTTCTTTAATTTATTGACTTTATTAAGGATTAACCTCGAGACCTGGTTATCCTCCTTTGGAATATTTTAGCAACAAAACCTGCATAACAACAATGAGATCAAGCCATAAGGTGCCAACTGCAATGTACTTTGATTAGAATTGATACTTGGTGAAGGCTTTCAGAAATATCATTCAATAAACATCATGGTAGGGGTAACATTTTCTCAGAGTAACAAATATACTAAATATTGCAAAAAGAAATCATCCCTAATTATGAGAATAAGCAGTTGCCTTTCTGCATTATCTTTCACATGTAATGAGAATGATTTTCTCAGATTTGTATGAACAACAAAGGACATCATCTGCAATAAAAACTTCAGGATTAGGATTGGAGTTATACATACTTCATCATTTTCATATATACAAAATTGCAAAAAGATGTCACCTTTATTCATGGGAATAATTAGTTGCTTTTCTGCATCATCTTTCACATGGAATGAGTGTGAGTTCTTGGATCTGTATGGTACAAAACAGCACAAATTCTGAAATAAGAACTTCCGAATCAGGAATGGATTTATATATGCTTAATCATTTATAAAAATACAATTTATTTATTATGTTCTCCTACTAGAATCTTTCATGTTATGATGAACCCAGGTCAAAGATGAGCTTGAGCACTAGTAGTTCATGAACAATAAGCTAGTTGTAGATTTGGATCATCTTTTGGGTAATTAGGCTCCATTAGCTTTCTTAGTCATTGTTTCTCAAGTAGTGGACTGCATATGTTTGCTTGTCTATGAGTCCTTATATAGTTTCTAGGATGTTTACTTTCATAATGAGGGTTTAGTTTTCACCAAATGTTCCCATGCTGAAATATTCTGATGCAAGGAACACACTGACTTTAGCCTTTTGGCTCCAGGACTTAATCTCTGTCCTTTGGAAATCTTTCTTGTATCAAATCATAAGATCATTCATTAGAATTAATAGAATCCTTTTCTGAAAATCTTTATGTTTATCATTTAAAGGTGCTTGTGCTTCTTATAAGCTTTAGTACTTATCTTTTAAGTTGCACAGAGTGGCATGGCATACAATAATTAAAAAGAACTCCACAGTGAAATTCTTGCTTGGAACTTTATAAGGACTTACCCAAGCAGTTTCCTTGTCAGAAGGGAAGTTTTGGTTCATAGATGAGTCTCTAAAACATGTGATTTGAACATTTACCAGTGGTTCAATAGATCTGTGTCACAACCATCAGACAATGGATGTCTTCAGTTCCTATTTTCTTTTTCTTCTTTCATGGCAGTATGAAGAGTTTCTGCACATGGAATGTCTTTGCTAGTATTCCTAAAGTTTCCGCAACATAGTTGACCTAATTACATGGTAACCATAACCTGATTATTAATCTACCATATTGACTCTAGGACACCTGGAATCTTTCCATGATAAAAGAGTTCGCCTTTTTCCTCTTCCCTAGTTGGAATTGATTTGAACATTAATCTAATAAGAAAATCTCTAGCTATTATGCATGCAACTCACACTCACTTAATTTTGCAAAATATTTAGTGGAGAATCCAATCCAACTTCAATGGCCCAAAGAAAGAACTCAAATAAATAAATAATAATGTATACAATATATGTTAACCTTAAACAAGTTATAATGTGTGCATTTCTTAGGTACATGGACATACAAAGAGTTCACTGTTGCTTGTTTGACTTACTATAAAATTGGCATAACACCTCTAGATTTTAGTTCATATCTGTAAATTCAGTCCTTGTTTATATTCTGTAATCTGTTACACAAGTTAAAGAGGGTGTCACCATTCAATTTATTTTGTGTTGCTTTGAATTGTAATCAACAACCATAAATATGAGTTTTTTTTTGGTATTTTTATCATCTACGTGTTAATCTAATAAAAAATTCCTTTTCTTTGGAAAATGATTGTTTGCCTCATAGGGTTTTGTACCTGTTTAGGTTTTCAGTACAAGAACTTATCTGAATACATGCATAACATTTATAAATTTAGTTATAACAGGAGCTTACTTTGCCAATAGGTTGCTTCTGAGAAAGGACTATTCTCTTTCGTCATAAATCTGCAAGTAAGTTTTTGATTCTGTACTTTGCTTACTCTTAAACTTCTCTGCATTTAAAATTTACTGAACATCACTTATTTCACAAGCTATGAAATTAGTAGTTCCAAAAGATTTATGATGCTTAGACCAGAAAAAAATTCTAATATGTTATTTCCTACACACCTGCCTGATAATGTACATTTGTAGAAATGCAGCAAAGGATTACTGCCAGTCAAACTTATGATGCTGTTGGTAATTGGTTTTAGCCCTTAGAATAATTAAGCTGAATGACAGAGACTATGAATCCGTAGCAACACTTAGATGTGCCATTTCCTGTGGGCTTGGCACTACCAATCTGTGTTCAGGTTCCGAGTAAAAGAAGCTGCTTACACCCAGACAGCTTTCGAAACACTATTACTTCACTAAATTTGGAAAGATTCAGCTTTGCCATCTGCTTACTATAATTTTTGTGAAACTTTGATAAAACTGCAAATATCTTGCATATTGTAAACTTATGTGAGTATCCTTTTAGCTAACAATCATCTAAACTTCATCAGACTTTGGCAGTTGTGAATGTAAATTTTAATCCGAACTCATTTAGAAACTGTCCCTTAACCTTCAATCAATAAACTTCCAGGAATCAAAATATTTCAGACTCCTGACAAAACATGACTGACCTATTATGATCTTAGATTTGTTTTGCCTTTGAAGAAGCATAAATCATGATCGATCTAAAGTTAGAAAGGATTCTGTTGCATGTCTTGAAACTAGTCATTGTGACAAATCATGGGCAGGTTATTCTTCTTAATCTGTATTGAACCCTGTTCTAACCTCAATTTAAAGATACATGATAGTGTGAGCATGCATGTATCTTTCGTAGGATGTCCGAAAGTATCTAATACTTCAGAAAAACATATGTGATATCTGCAACATTTGAAGGGTATATACACAAATTTTCCTGTTATAGGTGGCACATAAAAATTAACTCTTCTTCGTTGTATCTCAGCTCATCTTAGCTCATCAATAACTTTCTGCTCTTGTAGATTCCTGGATCAACCCATTACAGCTTAGTCTTTTACTATGTAAAGAAACAACTGGAACCAGGTTCGCTACTGCAGCGGTTTGTCGATGGAGACGATGAGTTTCGAAACAGTAGGTTCAAGCTCATCCCATCCGTCACTAAGGTCACCATCTTACCACCAAAATAGTTCTTTTGTATAAATTCTCACTTGTACTATGCCATATACCTGGATCAGTATCTAAGTAACTTTTGCAGATTTATTATTTAATCATAAATTGAATCACAGGGCTCATGGATTGTTCGCCAGAGTGTTGGAAGCACTGCTTGCTTGTTGGGAAAAGCAGTTGATTGTACCTACGTTCGTGGAGAAAAATACTTGGAGGTAAGACCCAAAGATGATACCACATAGCTCTCAAGAACACATTTTAAGTTTCAACTTTCAATAATTAGAGAATCAGCAAGGAAAGACAAAGGCCATAGAGGTCAAAAATTATCTCTACTGGCATCTGTGTTGTAATCTGCAGATAGACGTGGATATTGGTTCTTCTGCAGTGGCCAATGGAGTGTTGGGGCTTGTGTTTGGTGTGCTTACATCATTGGTAGTTGATATGGCATTTCTTATTCAGGTAATCCAGTTTGCTTTCTTCTCATCTGATATTATACATGTCATTCAACTTTTTTTTTTTCTCATGGAGAATTGCTTGCATTCTTTCATGCATAGAGAATTTAACACATCTTTGCATGTCAATTTGAATATCCCAATTTAGTTTCACATTAGAAGTGAAAAAATATTAATACTAATTTACAAGAATATGATGGGTATGCTATGGCTAATTTGATTTTAAATATTTTGGACCGATGATTTACGTTCAACAAAGTTAATTATTTTATCAGATCTGATCATGACATGAATTCCTTCGCATATAAGTTTTCTACCATCTATCCCATGATTTCTCATGTGAATTTGGTTGCCTCCTGGAAAACCATGATATAGATTTCAACCAACAGCAATAGTTTGAATAATTGTCATAATATGGTGATGATCGTAAAGTGACTTATGGACCCATGCTAAGAGCAACGAGAAAATATGTTGTTATAATGCTCTATCATTCTTGCAGGCTGTCTCTCCTGATGAGCTCCCAGAGCGGCTTATTGGTGCCGTTCGAATTGCACATGCCGAGCTCTCATCTGCGGTCGTTGCAGATCTTGGAGACGATCCTTTAGAAGAATGACTACTTCACCTTATGTCGCCGTGTCGATCATTCGTTCGCGAAGGCAAATTTCTCTGTTCCTTCTCCGGCTATCGGCAGGCTTGGGATACGCGCTCCAAGCAACGCTTCCTCCGGTTGCATCAGCAGTTTTGATCATATCGAGAAGGCTCATCGAGGAATTCGCCATCAGAAGCTGCCTCAAGTCCTCAAGGTGTTCGATTAATATTTACTTCAAGTTATATAGCCAGGTTTTGCATGCATTCTTATGCTGCTTCTCCCTCGGCTTCTTTACCTGGGCGAGTTGGGTACATCACTAAGAGCTCTATTCCTCGTTTTATTTACATTTTGCAATGTGAAGTAGACATGTCCCACAATTTTGTTAGCATCGCCTTCACCGACATGAATTGTTTTTATCTTATTCTAATAAATCAAATTCGCAGTTAACAGTTCAGAATTATATTGTGATTTGGTAGCTCCCTCAAGAATGCTACAATTCATGAGATCCTAATCTTACATTAGCTGTTAGTCGATGATCTAACTCGACCATTCACCTTTTTCAATCTCGACTTGGCGTCAACGATATTGCCCTAAAAATTTGAACATTTTTTTTAAAAATACAATCTCCAGTAATTTTGATTGCAATGGTCTTTGGATCATTCAGCCAGTTGAAGTAATCTTGAGGCTTGGATGCAGGCAAAAGGCTCAATGCTTGCATTGGAGAAATCTGACGGTTCATAACTTGGGATTCTATAAGTTAGTAATGGGTTAGTCTCCTCAAAATCTCTTATAATCTCTTCGGGGCCTAAAAAAGAAAATGAATTAGAGAAAATATTAAACTCAAGATCCACAAGTAATTATTTCAAAATTTATTTTATAGGTAATGTAAATTACAAATATGGACTTCATGCTCGCTCTGAACGATCGTGTGATAAAGGATCTAAGGTAGTCCACTATGATCAAAAGTTCCCATAAGTGCTCATATGATATTATTGTGAAACAAGATAATGAACCAACTCTAAACATTACCTTAAAGGTTTATCTAGCTATGTGCCACTTGGTTAGCTTCTGGGTGTTGTACCGGCTAACACTCTACGTCACTCTACGAAGTTAGAATACTCCCAAAATAGCTACTTGGATGGTTTGTTTTTTGACAGTTTTGTCACTACGCGATGACTACACGTAACCTATGTTTACAAGCTTAAAATGATCATAAAAGTCAATCAAACTAGGGCAACCAAGCCTACTACAAGCCCTCTATATATTGTGCATAGCATGAACAAAACCAAAAGACTTTGAGTGTTGCATCAAACCCATTGTTTATAGCTTTATAGGTGACATTCTCCCCTGCTTAATCCTCCGATGTCCTCATTGAAGTCTTTGTAGACGTTGCATCTTCTCACATTTGTTGAATCTTTAATCTTTTACTCCAACTATAGCGTGTCTCTTGGCTCTCAACTACACTCTATCGTTGTTGTTAAGTAGTCAACTTTTGATCCGACATACTACCTCAACTCGCCAATAACTCTGCTTCTAGTGTGGGTCGGTCGAGTTGTGTTGATTCTTGTTAGTTCCTTTAGATCCTTCTGATAAAAAAAAGACCTTCTTTATTATATGTCAGTCTCTCAAATATCACACATCACTTGAAATGGGTGGACGTCTATTGGAGCTTTAACGAGCATTGCCTTATAAATTTTGATTTTGATTTTTTTTTAGTATTTCCTCCGTAAAATTTGTCCATCATTCCTCTTCCACTTAGTTATCATCTCTAAGTAGGTTTACATCACTTTCACTTTTGATAGGTATTATATTGAAAAATGAAATGAATAATCTACTCTCAATAGCACTGATAATCATCAGTGAGGATTTAATAACTGTTGTCTTTTACTAAGTTTCTCTAAATGGTCTTTGAACCTATGCAGAGCTCCAATTCTAAATAAATAAGAGAACTGGGTACTCGATTTTGCTATTCTCTTAAGAGTTGAGAAGATAAAGATTATTCGACTTCGCCCGTCTTCTCAAGAGTTATGCTTTATGTATCGAGCTGGTTATTAACATTCGCCTGTTCTTTGCTCACACTTTTGAAGCACTTAAAGTATTTACACTCCTTACATTGAATTAGCTATTGTGATTTGTCTTCTTATTATCATAGAATTTCTAGAATATAAAAAGGTTTTGCCTGAAAAGAGTAAAAGTTCACCTTGACTTGGAGCAAGTCTCTAATAGTTTTGGTCGCCTCTAGGATTGTACCATATTCTCTATCATCTCTGTCGCCTACTCTTTTGAGTAGAAAAGGTATAGCACTACATACTATATACTTTGTTCCTTGGTCGAGCTCTCCTATATTGACCCAAAGTCCTTTACTTTCAACTATCTTAATGAGAAGTCTGTTAACACCAGTCTTACAAAGTTTTTTGGCCTCTGCCCTTTAACCTTATCTTAGTACTTGGAGTTTGCCTTTGCATTCTCTACCTCTTCGGCCCCTTTTACAACTAAGTGCTCTTCCTCTATGAGAGCAAGAGATCAATGACTCTATGAAAGTCTTGCCTCTACGATATCATGGTGCTACCATGCCTATGGCCCTAGCTCCAAGTGTTGAGTCTATCACTCCACGGGTCAGCTCTCTGTTGAGTCCAATTTTCATATTGGCTCTAAATGTGTCTTCATTTGGTGTTGCCTCGAGTTACTCTCCCACTTGATCTCGCAATATATCTACCAACGCATTACCTTATACAAAATTATATGGCAATTTCTTATCGCTCGCTCGACCCGTTGAACTTTGTGGAGTTGTTATCTTGAGGTATCCCTCCTCACCATGTGCGATCTATTGTATATAATTCTCCTTCTAGAGAATCAAGACTTATCTCTCCTAGATATTTATCTCATTGAAGCAACTTTTCTCTTTGTATCATTCCCTCTAGAAGTTTTAGAGACCATCATTCCCATAAACTACTCCACCTTGTTAAACAAACTATGCATTATTCCGCCCCCACGAATATACTTGTTAGATTACGACTCTTTGCTAATACAACTCTCGCTGCACCTTTTAAAGCTTAGCAACATGCTAAACTTGCTAAATATATCGAAGAGAAAGTTTTAATACTCCATGATATTAGGAAACTTAGGATAGCATCACATGCGTAGCGAAAGAACAAAAAGCAAAAATCCTAGATTTCCCATAGAAAGAGTGTGTATCGTGTCACACGTGCCATTACTCATATGATTGGCTTGCAGGGCACTTATAACTAGCAATTTTCTACTTGACCTAAAGTCAATCACCTATATGTCTGATCCCCATCAAACCCTTGTGACGCTCAAAGAAAATCTGAGACAATAGCTTCGTCAATGGATCTATTGTTGGAAATCATGGGGGGCGACATCATATGCGCAGCGGAAGAACAAGAAAACAAAAATCCCCGATTCCCAAAAAGATGTTCGTCGTCGTGCGAAGATTGGTGCGCAAAATCCGCAAAACACAAAACTGCGTATAGAGATTGTGTTACCTAGGGAGATCGTATATCCCTGTTTCCTTGCAGATCCTCAGGAGAGGGTGAAGGAGGTCAAGCGTCCTCCTCTCTAGCGGTGATCCACACAGCAGGGTTGCGACGACGCTCCTCAAAACTCCAGGCCTACTCTGAGGTGGAGAGGGAGAGGAGAATAGGAAAGGCAAGCAAAGACTCTAGCCTATGAGGCTGTGAATCCCTCCTATTTATAGAGATCCCGTGTCAAACCCTAATGGGTCCTTCCCTAGTGGGTATTGGATCTGCATCCAATAAGACAAGGGCTCCGTCGGATATCTCATATCCGAACCTCTACTCATCGCAATGCCTACCATATGTGTGTGACCCTCTAGGCCCAATATCGAGCTGGCCGTGAGTCATACCTGTCAGAACTCCTTCTAACTTAGTGAATTATTATCTCTGTAATAATTCACTCGACTCATCGACTACGGACGTACTAGGCCACTACGCCGTAGTCCCCAGACGATACAGGGGAATCCAATCCATTGGACCTGTCTGTCCTCAGTTACCATGTACCTATAATCCCTCATCCATCTAATATCCCAGAGACCGTATATCGAGCATGGTGTTGTCAGACCCATACAGTTTCTACTCGAGTCTCGCTCTAATCGGATTCTCCTGGAGAACTCTTTCTCTCTCAACCCGAATGACCCTGGCCAGGGATTTGTCTGAGCAAGAACACATGGGATATTCCTCTCATGACGCCGAGAGTGGATGATCCTCTGTCGACACTCAATAGCCCTCGTAAGGTCGACTACCACTCCCAATGACCAGTTGTACTAGATCTGGGAACAGCCAAACCTATAAGTCTGGTATCAAAGAGTGGAGCACTCATACAGGACATCCTTGGTGTCTCAAGTCTAAGAACCAGATACACCACTAGGACTACGGAATCGTTGTCTGACAATAAGGCATCATCAACCATCCAGCATTCCGTAAGCGGATCAATCAGTGAACTCATTCTCCAATGAGCACCTGTACTGTATCCCTAGTGTCCCTACACGAGCAGCTATGAGACCAGCTGCATCCATCATATGGACGGGTATACAGCACACCAGTCTATCCGGTTATCACGATGTCCCTCTCGAGTAACCTATGACTGGGATTATTTAGGATATGTGTTTAAAGGTGAATCGATCTCATTATCGTGATCTCATCACGATCCGATTCCCATTGCACAAATCCAAGGACATCACAATACATATGCATTTATGCAATAGTTATAAAGTGATATACGCCAAAAATATAATAAGCAAAAAGATTCTGTATCAAGTCACACGTGCCATCACTCACGTGATTGGCTTGCTGGGCACTTATGACTAGCAATCTCCCACTTGACCTAAAGCCAATCACCTATGTGTCTGATCCCCATCAGACCCCTGTGACGCTCAAAGACAATCTGAGACAATGGCTTTGTTAGTGGATCTGCAATGTTATCTTCGGATGGAACTCTTTCCACTGCTACATCTCCTCGGGTCACGATCTCTCTGATAAGGTGGAACCTCCTCAGAACATGCTTAGATTTCTGATGAGACCTAGGTTCCTTCGCTTGAGCAATTGCCCCGTTGTTGTCGCAATATAGGGAAATCGGCTCCTCACTATCCGGCACGACTCCCAAATCTGTGATGAACTTCTTCAACCAGACTCCCTCCTTTGCTGCATCTGATGCAGCAATGTACTCCGCCTCTATGGTCGAGTTATCAGTGGTATCTTGCTTGGAACTCTTCCAGCACACTGCTCCTCCATTCAAGGTGTACACATACCCTGAATTCGACTTGCTATCATCGACATCAGACTGAAAACTTGAGTCAGTGTAGCCTTCAACCTTAAGGCTATTACCTCCATATACTAGCAAAAGATCCTTTGTCCTTCTCAAGTACTTAAGGATACACTTTACTGCTTTCCAGTGCTCTAAGCCTGGATCCGCTTGATACCTGCTCGTGACACTCAGAGCATGCGCTATATCAGGCCTAGGACATAGCATGGCATACATGATAGACCCTATTGCTGAGGGATAAGGTATCATATCCATGTTCGCCCTTTCTTAGAATTTTCAATGCCAAACATTTTGACAATGGTTTCTATGTACCTGGACTGGGACAAGCCAAGCATCCTCTTGGATCTATCTCTATAGATTCTAATCCCCAAGATATATGATGCTTCCCCTAAGTCCTTTATGGAGAAGTGTCTAGATAACCAAGTCTTTATTATGGATAGCATTCCTACATCATTCCCAATGATGAGGATGTCATCCACATATAACACCAAAAAGGTGATAGCGCTCCCACTTACCTTCCTGTACACACAAGGCTCATCTTCGTTCTTAACGAAGTCATAAGATCTGATTGACTCATCAAATCTTATGTTCCAACTTCAGGAAGCTTGCTTTAGTCCATAAATGGATCTAAGCAACCTACACACCTTATCTGGGCAGTTCTTGGACACGAATCCCTCAGGTTGCATCATATACACCTCCTCCTCGAGGTTTCCATTGAGGAATGCAGTTTTTACATCCATCTGCCAGATCTCATAATCATAGTGTGCTGCAATAGCCAATAGAATTCTGATGGATTTTAGCATTGCTACGGGTGAGAAGGTTTCGTCGTAGTCAACACTTTGCCTTTGACGATACCCTTTAGCCACTAGCCTTGCTTTATTGGTCTCTACCTTTCCATCTACTCTGATCTTTTTCTTAAAGATCCATTTGCAACCGATGGGTACAATACCTTCGGGCGCATTAACTAGGTTCCAAACCTTATTGGAGTACATAGAATCCATCTCAGAATTCATGGCTTCTTGCCACTTCCCGGAGTCTATACTCATAATAGCCTCCTCGTAGGTCTGAGGATCAATATCCTCAACATCCTCTCCTCTAATATGTCCCACATATCTCTCAGGAGGATGAGATACTCTATCAGACCTACGTAAAGTTGAAACTTGTGTATTAGGTATCTGAACAGATTCGGGCTGTAGAGTGGTGCTTGAGCTTGGTTCTCTAACTTCGCTCAACTCTATCATTCTCCCACTGTCTTCGCCAAGAATGTGTTCCTTCTCAAGGAACACTGCTCTCTTAGCTACAAAGACCTTTTTGTCCTCGAGATGATAGAAATAATACCCACAAGTTTCCTTGGGGTATCCCACAAATTTACATCGCCCTGTCCTTGATTCTAACTTATCGGGGTTGTGTCTTTTAACATGGGCAGAGCAGCCCCAAATCTTAACTACTTTAAGATCAGGCTTCTTCCCTTTCCATATCTCATATGGTGTAGACACCACCGACTTAGTTGGAACTCTGTTCAGAAGGTAAGCTGCGGTTTCTAGGGCATATCCCCAGAATGAGATGGGTAGGTCAGCGAAACTCATCATGGACCGTACCATATCTAATAATGTACGATTTCTCCTTTCAGAGACACCATTGAGCTGAGGTGTATAAGGAGGTGTCCATTGGGATAATATCCCATGGTCCTTGAGGAAGTGAGTAAACTCTGTACTTAAGTACTCACCTCCTCGATCTGATCGAAGAGTTTTGATACTCTTTCCAGTCTGGTTCTCCACCTCATTCTTATACTCTCTGAATTTCTCAAAGGCCTCGGACTTGTACTTCATTAAGTACACATATCCATACCTTGAGAAATCATCAGTAAATGTAATGAAGTAGGAGTAACCTCCAATGACATGAGTTGACATGGGTCCACATACATCACTATGTATGAGTTCCAACAACTCAGTGGCTCTCTCTCCAGTTCCACTAAATGGAGAGTTGGTCAGTTTTCCACGAATGCAAGGCTCACAAGTTGCATATGACACATAGTCGAATGGATCTAGATATCCATCATTTAGCAACTTTTGAATCTTTCTTTCATGGATGTGACCTAGCCTACAATGCCACAGGTATGCACTGTTCAACTCATCTCGTTTCCTTTTGGACATATTTATATTCATGATATGTGGAGTGGTGTCTAACATAAATAAACCATTATGCAATGTTCCTTTCGTGATGATCTTATCATCTAATAATATCGAACAACCATTGTTCTCAAAAACAAATTTATATCCACTAACTGTTAAACATGAAATGGAGATAATGTTTTTGATAATAGAAGGAACAAAATAACATGCATCTAATGCAATAAAAGCTCCACTAGGCAGATGTAGGGCGACCTCGCCAACAGCTAAAACAGCAACTTTTGCTCCATTACCCATCTTGAGGTCCATCTCGCCTCTCTCTAGTCTCCTAGGCCTTGCCAGAACCTGCAACGAATTACATATATGATAAGCACTACCGGTATCTAATACCCATGTGTTATCATAAGAGTCTGACAAATGGAGACCGATCATGAATGTACCTGAAGCTTCATCAAGCTTTTGTTTCGCCCTTTCTGCAAGGTACTCTTTGCAGTTTCTCTTCCAGTGCCCATCTTTACCACAGTGGAAGCACTGGCCTTTGTCCTTTGTTGGGTCTTTCTTAGCAACCTTTGCTTTACCTTGTTTGCCCTTGCCCTTTCCCTTCTTAAGGGACCTTTCTGCTTTCCTTTTCTTTCTGGTCTCACCAGTGTAGAGAACTGGCTTCTCTTTCTTAATAGTACTCTCTGCCTCCCTCAACATATTGAGGAGCTCTGGGAGAGTCACCTCAAGCTTGTTCATATTAAAATTCATTATGAACTGTGAAAAGGAATCTGGTAGGGACTGAAGCATAATGTCCACACACAAGTTATCCTCTAGGACCATTCCTAGACCTGTGAGTTTCTTTATCCACTCAATCATCTTTAGGACATGGTTCTGAACCGGTGTCCCCTCAGTCATCCTAGCGCGGAAAAGGCTCTTGGATATCTCATATCGTTGAGTCCTTCCCTGTTCCTCAAACAATTTACGGACATGTAGGAGAATGGATCTGGCATCCATCTTTTCATGTTGTCTCTGTAACTCTGGAGTCATAGAGCCCAACATATAGCACTGAGCAAGAGTGGAGTCATCAATGTACTTCACGTAGCGAGCGATCTCATCCTCGCTTGCCCCTTCTTCGGGCGTAGGCATCACTGTATCAAGGACGTACACGATTTTCTCCGCTGTGAGAACAATTCTCAAGTTACGGAGCCAATCCGTATAATTTGGACCAGTGAGGCGGTTGACATCAAGTATGCCACGTAAGGGATTTGAAAGCGACATTTTTTGAAAATAAAGATGTAGCAAAAATGAATAACATGCAGATTTTGCAAGAAATAAACTATCAAGATATGGACTTCTATCTTAATATGCTCCCACTATTTTACTAACGAGTCACGCGACACCCTCAGCACGTGAAACGGAAGTCTCCGGCAGACTTCTAGTGGGGATCAGGATCCAATCAGCGTCTTAGTGTAACCTCGAGGGACTCGACCAATCACACTAAGCCTAAAAGGTAGACAACTCTTGCCGATCACAACTCCTTGTGATTCCCGTCCTGTTCGGCCTCCGAATCACCATGGCCTCGAGGGACTCGACCAACCATGATGCTCGGTTAAGTCAACACCTTCGTTACAAGATGAGTCTGATTTGATGATATACCCTCGAGGGACTCGACCAAGCATATCATGCCCTCAGGTCACCGGTGACATCTCTATGTCGTAAGCAAGATAGCGAATCGCGATATAGGTGAGTCTCGAGGGACTCGACCAACTCAACCTACACCGGGATTCGGTTCCTACTCATAACGATGGAAGGCCACGTGGGTCAATCTAATTGCCTCACGTTTACCGACTTAATATTATCGAGAGATGTTTCTATGATTTGGTCTCCTATTATGACATGTCACACATGTACATATTTAATATATATCTACATCGCATGCAAATATATATACATATCTAGTATGTGTATAAGCAATCACACCAGATGATCATGGACCACAACCTAATATGATTAGGCCCGAGCCAGTAGGCCTAATCACTCACATCAAGATCTATGTGTGCAACGGTGCATCTCCATGCCTTGTGATCGTCCATCTCGTCCTCGTTGGTTCCGTCGACATCTTGATGCATCTTCATGCATCACGATCGTCCGTCTCGTGGGTCCCGCTATGGCTTCCACGCTCCCGCTGCGCCTCCTCATGTGATTACAACTTAATCATAGGCACGCAGGCCCGACAATAAACGAGAAATATAATGGAGGTTCGCAGACCTCAATAATAATAATCACAAGTACACACATCACACGGTCCATGATCATCCGTCCACTCATCATACATCACATGTATAAATAATCGTCATTATGTAGGACTACTAGATAATAAAAATAATAATCAACTAAACCTTTTAATTAATTAATATTTTTTGAAATCAGGGATATATAGGGAATTTCTCAATTCCTAAGGGTATTTTCATAATTTGGACAAAAGATAGAAACTGGAATTTCTCAAATTCCGAGGGGCAAAACTGTCTTTTGCGCAGAAAACCCTAATACCCTTTCCCCTTTTCGCTGCTGCGCCGCCGCCGCCGCCACCCTGCTGGCGGCGGCCTGTGCGGCGAGGGCGAGGGCACTGCCCTCGCCTGCAGGTGGCACGCCCGCTGGGGTCGCTGCCGCTGCAGGTGGGCGCCCCCGCGGGCGCCGCCGCCTTCGCGGGCGGTTCTGCCAGCGAGTCAGCGCCCGCAGGTGGTGCTGTCTCGCTGGCGGCCGCCCCTGCGGGGTTTTTGCCCGTGGGAGCAGCGGCCACAGGCGCCGCTGCCCTGCGGTGCCTCAGCCCGCGCTGCTGCCCCGCGGCGCCTCTGCCCGCGGGCTCAGTGGCCGCAGGCGCTTCTACCGAGCGGGCTCCCAGCCCCGCCGGCCGCAAGCCTGCTGCAAGCAGATCGCCGGCCGGCTACTGCAGGCACAGCGCTTGCGCATGCGCCGGCGCTGTGCTGCCTGGCTGCGGCTGCGGCTGGCTGCAGGCATGCAAATCGAGGGCAGCAACTGTTGCTGCCCTTCCTTGCTTTTGCGTCAACGATTTTGACGTCAATATTCTTCTTAAACACAACACACGCAGTTCAAAAACCAATCATTCGCACGAACAACCTGGCTCTGATACCACTGTTGGAAATCATGGGGGGCGACATCATATGCGCAGCGGAAGAACAAGAAAACAAAAATCCCCGATTCCCAAAAAGATGTTCGTCGTCGTGCGAAGATTGGTGTGCAAAATCCGCAAAACACAAAACTGCGTATAGAGATTGTGTTACCTAGGGAGATCGTATATCCCTGTTTCCTTGCAGATCCTCAGGAGAGGGTGAAGGAGGTCAAGCGTCCTCCTCTCTAGCGGTGATCCACACAGCAGGGTTGCGACGACGCTCCTCAAAACTCCAGGCCTACTCTAAGGTGGAGAGGGAGAGGAGAATAGGAAAGGCAAGCAAAGACTCTAGCCTATGAGGCTGTGAATCCCTCCTATTTATAGAGATCCCGTGTCAAACCCTAATGGGTCCTTCCCTAGTGGGTATTGGATCTGCATCCAATAAGACAAGGGCTCCGTCGGATATCTCATATCCGAACCTCTACTCATCGCAATGCCTACCCTCTAGGCCCAATATCGAGCTGGCCGTGAGTCATACCTGTCAGAACTCCTTCTAACTTAGTGAATTATTATCTCTGTAATAATTCACTCGACTCATCGACTACGGACGTACTAGGCCACTACGCCGTAGTCCCCAGACGATACAGGGGAATCCAATCCATTGGACCTGTCTGTCCTCAGTTACCATGTACATATAATCCCTCATCCATCTAATATCCCAGAGATCGTATATCGAGCATGGTGTTGTCAGACCCATACGGTTTCTACTCGAGTCTCGCTCTAATCGGATTCTCCCGGAGAACTCTTTCTCTCTCAACCCGAATGACCCTGGCCAGGGATTTGTCTGAGCAAGAACACATGGGATATTCCTCTCATGACGCCGAGAGTGGATGATCCTCTGTCGACACTCAATAGCCCTCGTAAGGTCGACTACCACTCCCAATGACCAGCTGTACTAGATCTGGGAACAGCCAAACCTATAAGTCTGGTATCAAAGAGTGGAGCACTCATACAGGACATCCTTGGTGTCTCAAGTCTAAGAACCAGATACACCACTAGGACTACGGAATCGTTGTCTGACAATAAGGCATCATCAACCATCCAGCATTCCGTAAGCGGATCAATCAGTGAACTCATTCTCCAATGAGCACCTGTACTGTATCCCTAGTGTCCCTACACGAGCAGCTATGAGACCAGCTGCATCCATCATATGGACGGGTATACAACACACCAGTCTATCCGGTTATCACGATGTCCCTCTCGAGTAACCTATGACCGGGATTATTTAGGATATGTGTTTAAAGGTGAATCGATCTCATTATCGTGATCTCATCACGATCCGATTCCCATTGCACAAATCCAAGGACATCACAATACATATGCATTTATGCAATAGTTATAAAGTGATATACGCCAAAAATATAATAAGCAAAAAGATTCTGTATCAAGTCACACGTGCCATCACTCACGTGATTGGCTTGCTGGGCACTTATGACTAGCATCTATGATGTTATCTTCGGATGAAACTCTTTCTACTACTACATCTCCATGGGCCACAATCTCTCTGATCAGGTGGAACCTCCTTAGAACATGCTTGGACTTCTAATGAGACCTGGGTTCCTTTGCTTGAGCAATCACCCTGTTATTATCGCAATATAAGAGAATCAACTCCTTGCTACCTAGCATGACTCATAGATCTGTGATGGACTTCTTTATCCAAACTCCTTCCTTTACTGCTTTTACCATAGTAATATACTCCGCTTCTATAGTTGAGTCAGTAGTAGTATCTGTAGGGAAATCTAAGGGCGACATCATATGCGTAGCGGAAGAACAAAAAACAAAAATATCAAATTTCTCAAAAATGTGTTTGTCGTCATGTGAAGATTGGTGCACAAAAATTGGTAAAACTTAAATCCACATGTGAGATAGTTGTGTTTTATCGAGGGAGATCGTATATCCCTGAATCCCTATAGATCTTTAGGAGAGGATGAAGGAGGTCAAGCGCCCTCTTCTCTAGCGGTGATACACTTAGTAGGGTTTTGATAACGCTCCTCAAATCATTACTGAAATCTCCACGTCTACTATCTGAGAAGGAGAAGGAGAGAGGAGAATAGGAGATGACAACTAAGAAACCTCTGGCCTATGGGTCTTTGGTTCCCTCGTATTTATAGATGTCCCATGTTTACTTAACCATAATGGATCCTGCCCTATTGGATATTGGATCTTCATCCAACTACTCAGGCCTCTTAGATTAGTGGATCTCTATCTAATAATCTATTATTGACTCTTATTGGATCTCTAGGATCCAATAATTCAAGGGCTTATTGGATATCCAATAAGATAGGGGCTCCAACGGATATCTCATATCCGAACCTCTACTTGTCACAATGCCTACTACATGTGTGTAACCCTCCAGGTCTAATATCGAGCTAGCCGTGAGTCATACCTATCAGAACTCCTTCTAGCTCAGTGAATTGTTATCTCTATAATAATTCATTTGACTCATCGACTACGGACATACTAGGCCACTACGTCGTAGTCCCCAAACGATATAGAGGAATCCAATTTATTGGATCTATCTGTCCTTAATTACCATGTATCTATAGTCCCTCATCTATCTAATACCCCAGAGACCGTATATCGGGCATGGTAATATCATTCCTATACAGTTTCTACTCGAGTATCGCTCTAATCGAATTCTCCCAAAAAAACTCTTTCTCTCAATCCGAATGATCCTAGCTAGGGATTTATCTAAGAAAGAACATATGAGATATTCCACTCATGACACCGAGAGCGGATTATCTTCTATCAACACTTAATATCCCTTGTAAGGTTGATTGCCACTCCCGATAACCAACTGTGATAGATCTGAGACTTCAAAACCTATAAGTCTGATATCAAAGAGTGAAGTACTCATATATGATTTTATTAGTGTCTCAAGTCTAAGGGTCAAATACACTATTGGAATGACATAATCGCTATCAGACAATAAAGTCTCATCAACCATCTAGTATTCCGTGAGCGGATCAATTATTGAACTCATTCTCCAATGAGCACTTGCATCATATCCCTAATGTCCCCACACGAGCAACTATGAGACTAGTTGCATCTATCATATGGATGGGTATATAACACACCAGTCTGTCTGGTTATCTTGATGTTCCTCTCGAGTAACATATGACTAAGATTATTTAGGATATGTATTTAAAGGTGAATCGATCTTATTATCATGATCTCATCACGATGCGATTCCCATTGTATAGATTTATGAACATATATATATATATATATATATATATATATATATATATATATATATGTAAAAAATAATATAAAATAATAAAATATTAAATAATATAATAAGCAAATAGAGTGTGTGTCATGTCACACATGTCATCACTCATGTGATTAGCTTGCAAGGCACCTATGACTAGCAATATATTAGTTGGAACTCTTCTAGTATATTACTCATCCATTCAGGATAAACATATACCATGAGTTAGACTTGTTATTATCGACATCGGACTGGAAACTCGAATTCGTGTAACCCTCAACCATGAGGCTACTTCCTCTATATACTAGCAAAAAATCCTTAATCCTTCTCCAGTACTTAAAGATACACTTTACTATCCTCCAATATTCTAAACATAGATCCACCTAATATCTGCTCGTAACACTTAGAGCATACATTATATTAGGCTTGGTATATAGTATAACATACATGATAGATCATATCACTGAGGAATAGGGTATAAAATTCATATTTGTCCTTTCCTCAGGAGTTTTTGGGGATATGCATTTAGAAAGTGATATCCTTCATTGATATGAGACATCTCTTGGAATTTTCTATGCCAACTCTTTTGACAATAGTGTCTATGTATTTAAATTGTGATATGCCAATCATCCTCTTGGATCTATCTCTATAGATCTGAATCCCCAAGATATATGATACTTCCCTTAGGTCCTTCATGGAAATGTGTCTAAATAGCCAAGTCTTTACTATGAAGAGCATTCTTACATCATTCTCAGTGATGAGGATATCATTCATATATAGCGTAATAGCACTCACACTTACCTTTCTGTACACATAAGGCTCATCTTCATTGTTAATGAAGTTATAAGATCTAATTGTCTCATCAAATCTTATTGTCTAATTTTGGAAAGCTTGCTTTAGTCCATACATAGACTTAAGCAACCTGCATATCTTATCTAGACTTTCTTTGGACACAAATCCCTTAGGCTGTATCATATATAACTCCTCATTGAGCTTATTATTGAGGAATATAGTTTTTATATTCATTTGTTAGATCTCATAATCATAGTATGCCGCAATAGCCAATATAATTCGGATAGATTTCAGTGTATCTATGAGTGATAAGGTTTTATCATGGTCAACACTTTGCATTTGACGATACCCCTTAACTACCAGCCTTGCTTTATATGTCTCTACCTTTCCATCTACTCTGATCTTCTTTTTGAAGATCCACTTGTAATCAATTAGTACAATACCCTCAAGTGCATCAACTAAGTTCTAAACTTTATTGGAGTACATTAAATCCATCTCAAAATTCACAGTTTCTTACCACTTCCTAGAGTCTATACTCGTAAAAGCCTTCTCATAGGTCTGAGGATCAATATCCTTAGCATCCTCTCTTCTGATATGCCCCACAGATCTTTCAGGAGGATGGTTACTCTGTTGGACCTATGTAAAGTTAGAACTTGTGTGCTAGATATTTAAATAGAGTTAGGCTACGGAATAGTGCTTGAGCTAGGTTCTCTAACCTTGCTCAACTCTATCACGCTCTCACTGTCTCCACTAAGAATGTGTTCCTTCTTAAGGAACACTGCCCTCTTAGCTATAAAGACATTTTGGTCATCAAGGTGATAGAAATAATACATATAAGTTTCCTTGGGGTATCCCACGAACTTGTACCAATCCATCATGGATTCTAACTTATTAGGGTTGTGTCTTCTAATGTGGGCATGACAACCCCAAATCTTAACAACCTTAAGATCGGGTTTCTTCTCTTTTCATATCTTATATGGTATAAATACTACCGACTTAGTCAGAACACTGTTCAAAAGGTAATCTACGGACTTTAGGGCGTATTCCCAAAATAAGATAAGTAAGTCAACGAAACTCATAATGGATCGCATCATATCTAATAGCGTGCGACTCCTCATTTTCGATATACCATTGAGCTGAGGTGTATAAGGAGGTGTCTATTGGGATAGAATCTTATGGTCCTTGAGGAAATGGGTGAACTTTGTACTCAAGTACTCACCTCCTCGATCTGATCGAAGAGAATTGATACTCTTTTTAGTCTAGTTTTCTATCTCATTCTTATATTCCCTAAATTTTTTAAAGGCCTCGGACTTGTATTTCATTAAGTACACATGTCCATACCTAAAAAAATCATCAATGAATATAATGAAGTAAGAATAACCTCCTTTGGCCTAAGTAAACGTGGGACCATATACGCCACTATGTATAAGTTCCAACAACTCAGTTGCTCTTTCTCCAATTCCACCAAGTGGAGAGTTGGTCAATCTTATGGTCCTTGAGGAAATGGGTGAACTTTGTACTCAAGTACTCACCTCCTCGATCTGATCGAAGAGAATTGATACTCTTTTTAGTCTAGTTTTCTATCTCATTCTTATATTCCCTAAATTTTTTAAAGGTCTCGGACTTGTATTTCATTAAGTACACATGTCCATACCTAAAAAAATCATCAATGAATATAATGAAGTAAGAATAACCTCCTTTGGCCTAAGTAGACGTGGAACCACATACGCCACTATGTATAAGTTCCAACAACTCAGTTGCTCTTTCTCCAATTCCACCAAGTGGAGAGTTGGTCAATTTTCTATGAAGGCAAGACTCGCAAGTCACATATGACTCATAATCGAATAGATCTAGGTATCTATCCATCAACAACTTTTGGATTATTTATTTGTGAATATGACCTAGCCTACAATGTCACAGGTATGTATTATTCATCTCATCTCATTTCCTCTTGTAAACACTTACATTCATGATATGTGGAGTAATATCTAGCATAAATAAACTGTTATGTAATGTTCTTCTAGTGATGATCTTATCATCCAATCCAATATAATCGAATAATTATTATTCTCAAAAACTAATTTATATCCAATATGGAATGAAAATAATATTTTTGATAATAGAAGGAATGAAATAACATGCATCTAATATAATAATAGCTCCATTAGGCAAATGTAGAGTGACCTCGCCAATAGCCACTACAGCAACTTCTCCATTGCCCATCTTGAGGTTCATCTCACCTCTCATTAATCTCTTAAGATTTGCTAGAACTTGCAATAAATTACAGATGAAGACTGATTATGAATGTACCTAAAGCTTCTTCAAGCTTCTGTTTTACCTTCTCTGTAAGGTACTCTTCGTAGTTTCTCTTTAAGTGCCCGTATTTGCCCTAGTAGAAACACTGACCTTTGTCCTTTGTTGGGTCTTTCTTAGCAATCTTTGCTTTGCTTAGTTTGCCCTTGCCCTTACCCTTCTTAAGTGACTTTTGCCTTTCTTTTCTTTCTAATCTCACCAGCATAGAGAACTGGCTTCTCTTTCTTGATGGTGCTCTCAACCTCCCTCAACATATTGAGGAGCTTAGGGAGAGTCACATCAAATTTGTTCATATTAAAGTTCATAATGAATTGAGAAAAGGAGTATGGTAAGAATTGAAGCACAAGATCCACACACATGTTATCTTCTAATATCATTCATAGACCCATGAGCTTCTCTATCCACTCAATTATCTTAAGGACATGGTTTTGAACTAGTATCCCCTTAGTTATCCTAGCGCAAAAAAGACTCTTGAATGTCTCATATCGCTGAGTCCTTCTTTGTTCCTCAAACAATTTGCGGAGATGCAAGAGAATGGATCTAACATCTATTTTTTCATGTTGCCACTGTAACTTGAGTGTGGGCATCACTATAATAATGGATCTAGCATTGAGCAAGCATAGAATCATCTAAGTACTTCACGTAGCAAGCGATCTTATTCTCACTTGCCCCTTCCTCGGGCGTGGGCATCATTATAAGAACGATTCTCAAGTTATGAAGCCAATTCATGTAGTTTGGACTAGTGAGGCAGCTGACATCAAGTATACCATGCAAGAGATTTGAAAGTGACATTTTTTCAAAATAAAGATGTAGCAGAATAAATAATATACAGATTTTATAGAAAATAAATAATCAAGATATGGACTTCTATCTTAATATGCTCCCACTATTTTCTGGTAAAACACACAACTCGCTTCGGTATATGAATTAGAGACTCTCGATGGATCTCTAGTGGGGAGCATGATGCAATCGACGTCTTAGTGTAACCGCGAGGGACTCGACCAATCACACTAAACCTGAAAAGGTAGGCAACTCTCGTCGATTATAACTCTTTATGATTCCTGTCTTGTTCGGCCTCCAAATCATCATGGTCTCGAGGGACTCGACCAACCATGATGTTCAGTTAAGTCATCACTATCATTACAAGATGAGTCTGATTCGATTATATGCCCTCGAGGGACTCGACCAAGTATATCATGTCCTTAGGTCACCGGTGACATCTCTATGTCGTAGGCAAGAACTTGAATCACAATATAGGTGAACCTCGAGTGACATGACCAATTCAACCTACATCGGGAATCGATTTCATCCTATAATGATAGAAGACACGTGGGTCATGTTAGGATCGAGAGCACTAAGGGGGGAGGGGGGGTGAATCAGTGCAGCGGAAAACTTTCTACGATTAAAATCGAAAGCTGCGTTCAAATGATAAAAACAACTTCTGTATAAAAGTTGATACTAAGCAAGGTTAAAGTCAATCTATGCAGGCAGTTTGCAGCTATGATGAAAACCAGAATATCGGCGCAAACTAAAATCCGACGTTTGTACGAAGAAACTGATTTACGTCTAAATGCTGATTTGTAAATCACTTGATTTAGATAAGATGCAGTTTAAGTAGGAGTATAAAGGCAGTGTGCAGTTATGGTAAAGCTCAAAACGTAAACGCAATCTGCAATATGATGATCATACGAAAAAGCAGATTTACGTCTAAACGCATATTTACGTCTGAACCTTAAAACTCATTTGTAAAATCGCAGAGGGTAGTAAGATATTGAGAAGTTTGCAGTGAAGGTAAAATGCTCAAAGGAAATGCAAACCGAGATTTACAGTGGTTCGGTCAATCTTGACCTACTCCACTTTTGGCTTCCTCCACCGACGAGGTCATCGACGTCAACTAAAGGCCTTCCTTCAATAGGCGAAGGCCAACCACCCTCTTACAGATTCACTCCTTTTGACGGGCTTAGGAGACAACCCTTACAGAAGTTTTCTCTCCTCTCTTTACAACTCAAACTTTGAAGAACAGAAAGAGGAGAACTAGCAGTTTTGAGCTCTAAGAACCACAGAAAGACAGCAAGATTTCGAGTGTGTGTTCTATGCTTTTAGTGCTGAATGGGTGGGATATTTATAGGCCCCAACCCAGTTCAAATTTGGAGCTCAAATCTGTCAATTCCCGGAATTCCGGGATCAGGCGGTTGCACCTCCTGACTGAGGCGGTTGCACCACCTGGCAGAGCTCGAAGACTGAGCCTCTGGGCGGTGTCACCTCTGTCAGGGGCGGTTGCACCTCTCTACTAGAGCTCGAAGACTGAGCTCGGACGGTTGCACCTCCTGACTGAGGCGGTTGCACCGCTTGGCAGAGCTCGAAACTTGAGCTCAGGCGGTGCCACCTCTTGTCAGGAGAGGTTACACCGCCCAGTCTCGCTCGGAGACTGAGCCCAGGCAATTGCACCTCCTGGCTGGGGCGGTTGCACTGCCCAGTCTCGCTTGGAGACTGCCTCATGGGCGGTGCTACCTCCTACCCTGGCGGTGCTACCTCCTAGCACTATTTCAGGTCCGAATGGGTTGATCCATTCGGCCTAATTTGGGTCTTTCAGGGGCCCGATTGCCCCAAGATTAAGTTAATGGGATCACCTCCCATTTCTAACTTAATCATTATGCTAACTATGATTATTTCCTAAGACATTTACTGTAACTTGCTCCGGTACGTCAATCGCTTCTTCCGGCGAGCTTCCGGCGAACTTCCGTCGATCATCCGATGAACCCTCGGTGATGCTCCTGCGGACTTCCGACAAACTCCTGGACTTGCGACGATCCACTTGGCGAGTTCCGACGAGCTTCTTTGGCAAGCTCCTGGACTTCTCAGATTTGTTCCCGCAGAACCTCCGACGACCGTCCGAACTTCCGTAGAACTCTCGAACTCCCAACGTGATCATTGTCTTGACTCTGGCGCAACTCCTGCTACATGTCTTTCTTCCATCGTAGTTAATCCTGCACACTCAAAACAAAAACTTCGATCGAGACAATTAATCCTAAGCAATTAACCAAGTTGTCTGGCATGTCATTGGTCCCTCGACGCTTCGTCCGATTCTTCGGCGCATCGTCCTTTCCTGCAGCCTATTGCCCAATCGGCCAGTTGACTCCGTAACTCCGATATCCTTGGCATAATACCCGCTCTTCTTGGCCCGATGCCCAAGTCCACGGCCCGAAGCCTTCTGTCGATACGTCGACCGGCCCGACGTCCAATCTTCTGACATGTTCCTCCAGCACAACATGATTTTCCTGCTTTAATTGTCTCATCCTGATCGAAGTATCCTGCATTACTCAAAACGCAGATTACATCATAAACATATATCAAGTGGTTTCATCATCAAAATACGAGATTCAACAATCTCCCCCTTTTTGATGATGACAACCACCTGATGACGGAGTTAAACTTAACTCCCGGAGTTTAAACAAACTCCCCCTATCAATATGCCATATTGATAGAAACTCTTGGATTCAAAAATCCAAGCAACATGTCATCATAAACTTATGCATAACATGTCATGTCATCAACATACTTCTCCCCCTTTGTCATCAACAAAAAGGATAAGTACCACAATCAAGTGTTTGTGATATAAGTTTAACTCATTACATGAAAAACATAATATCTATTGTTATCATCATGCAAGTTTGCTATCATCAAATGGTAAGATATCAACATGTAAAATTGTGATTCAAGTTCTTGATATCTTAACATGATATGACATTCATAGCACCTATTCATATGAATGCTGCTTTTGATATCTCATCATAATATGGCATTCATGACATCTATTCATATTCTTCAAATATGGCACTCATAGTATCAATTTATATATTTCTCCCCCTTTGTCATCAACAACAAGGAGAATGATATAAGCAAATTTTAAATATAAGTGCGATGCCATAAGTTGGTTCATGTCATTTTCCAACAGTGAGTGATAGGATACCAATTATGCAAACATCTCGAGGAAAACATGACATGGAGATAGCTTTTATTGCTTCTTCATTTTTATTTATTATCTTTTTACATGAAGGAGGAAAGCTATATGTGAAGTTCAAATCGATAAGATATTAAAGCACACTTCATTTTTGCAAGGATTAAGATATGTAAGTGAGTCAAATCCTTGTATATAAAAATATCTTCCTTTTATAAGAGGGAATCATCAAATATGTTTCTCGAAAAATATTTTTCACATGATAAGTGCATTTGCTAGATGATTCCATATGTCAAAAATCAATGATGTGAATTAAACTTGATATGACATATGCTTGTTAAGTTCGAAAGAGGATAATGTATCAAGAAAATCCAATTGTTAGGATCAAGAAAATTCGAAAATGAAATTTGACACTTTCATACATTCGGACAGGGTTTTACTAGAGATATTCAATTACAATCATGAAGGTAAAACATGCTTATTATCATGAAAATTTTTGTATTCAAGCACATAATTTCCAACATGTAATCATGGCAAGTAATTATGTAAAATCATTATGGCAATCAAGTGATTTGATCATTCAATCAAAAAAGTCCGAAAAATAATTTTAACACGTTTAATCATTCGGACATATTTTTGCCATAGTTTTTCAAATATAATCATGAAGATAAGGCATGCTCATCATCATGGTAGTATGATAGCAAGTTTACCATATACAAGCTAGCAAAAAATTTCTACATTTTAAGGCCCGCAAGCTAGCAATTTTGAGATGTTCAAGAAAGCAACTCTTGCTTCTTGAAATATAAGTTTTGCTAGATGTGCAAATTAACTTTTTGCTTCTTGAGATAGGCAAGATAGCATTCCTTGGTGATGTTCAATATAGCTAAGTTCTACATCATGCAAGCTAGTGAATTTTATAACATTTTAGAACATGCATAATCACCAAAGCATCATAAATTTTAATAATGTGCAAAATTACAAATTTTGCATGATTGCATTTGTGTGTCTTGAGATTTGCAAGATAGCACTTCTTGGTGATGTTCAAGATAGCAATTTCTTCTCTTTTGAGAAGTGCAATTTTTGCTTTCTTCTTGAATTGTGCAAGCTAGCTATCTCCCCTTTTGTCATTGTCAAAAAGAAGGGAAAAACCCTTTACATCAATTTTTAAATCATGACAAATGTTAGTATCAATCTCATTTGTGCATCATTATATTTTCAAATTAAAATATGCACATTTTCAAAACATATAAACTCATTATTATATGCATGATTCCAAATCATCATTCATATTATTTCAATCATTGTTTCACTCATCACTATAGCTTATCATGCATAATATGTAAAACCATCTAACATGATATAAATATTTATTTATTTAATTTTTTTAAGCATTCATGATACACATCATACATTATCATAATAAAAAGCATATGCATCATAAATATTTCAAATCATTATGGTATTAATTTGTCACATTGCATCCTACCATGCATAATCGAAACTTCTCATTTGCATACATCAAAATAAATTCATGAATATCTCATGCATTCATATCATCACTTGAGGAATATTGAAAAGAAATAATTGGGTGATGAGATAAATATTTCATGAATACAAAGAATTGCATAAAAATTATATCATGAATACAAGGAATACAAGTCACAATCATTCAAAAGAAAAATCATCATTCATTTTCAATTCATTCAATTTGATAAATCAAGATCATGATTTTGATAAAACTCATTTCAAATTTAAATCATCAAAATCATTTTTATGGCCCACAAAATTTATAACATAAATAGATTCATGATTTCATTGATAATATATTTTCTCCCTTTTTAAGTGTTTCATTTTAAGTGGTCGATTTCATGTTAGCATGTCTTTTCATTTATGAAAACATGCATCAATTTTTTTAAAGCCACTGTTATTATCATGAAAATCGATAATCCATAAATATCAAGAATCATCATACATAATTTCAAAAATATATACTCATTAATCATAACTTCAAATTAAACATGATTTCATATACTCAAAATCGAGAAATAACAATGGAAATCAACATAATACACATTATTACTTCTCAACCACATATAGCATGATTTCATAAGGTATTTTTAATCAAAATCATTTTGTTTATCATAAACATGCAATTTTCATGATTATTTTCAAAATTACTAGAATGATAAGCATGATTCCTAATTGTTTGTATTTTCATTATAAAATTATTAAACATGCAATTTTCAAGAAAATTAAATAAAAAAGAAAAATGCTTTATGAAAAGCATCATGTAATTTCAAAGTAAAATAAAGGCATTTTGATTACCTCAGCGTCGAAAGGCGTAAAGACATAGTTTGCCACCTCACCTTTGTTGATTTTCTCCTCGTCTTCGGAGGAGCTCGATTCATCCCAATTTTTGTTCTTCTTCTTGCGTTCAAAGCAAGTAGTTCCATTCTTTTTACTTTTTAATTTTTGTTTCATTTGTAGTTTAAGTTCACCATCACTTGAGCTTATGCTCGAGTGGTCTTCAAATGTTCTATGTCCCAAATCCTTCCTGTTCTTTGGAAGGTGGTTCTCAAGTTCTTCATATGCATTGCACGTCATTTCATATGTGATCAATGAACCAATTAGTTCTTCAAGTGAAAAAATATTTAAATCTTTTGTTTCTTGTAAAGCCGTTACTTTTGAATCCCACTTCTTAGAAAAAGAACACAAAATCTTGTTCACAAGTTCAGAATTCAAAAAACATTTGCCAAGAGCTCTTAAACCATTGACGACATCCGTAAAACGGGTGTACATGTCACCAATGGTTTCGCTTGGCTTCATTTGAAAAAGCTCGAAATCATGTAGTAAAATATTAACTTTCGAGTCTTTGACTCTACTAGTTCCCTCGTGCGTGATTTCAAGAGTGCGCTAAATATCGAAAGTCGTTTCGCACAAAGAAACCCGATTGAACTCATTTTTGTCCAAAGCGCAAAATAAGGCATTCATAGCCTTTGCGTTTAAAGAAAAATGTTTCTTCTCTAAATCCGACCATTCGATCATTGGAAGAGAAGACTTCGAAAAACCATTTTCGACAAGATTCCAAAGTTCAACATCCATAGAAATAAGAAAGATCCTCATTCGGGTCTTCCAATAGGTGTAGTCCAATCCGTTAAACAACGGTGGACGAAAAATCGAAAAGCCCTCTTGAAAGCCATGAAGAGCCATTTCTCTCGGGCGTAAGTCCGAAATAATAAATACTGGGCTCTGATACCAATTGTTAGGATCGAGAGCACTATGAGGGGGGGGGGGGGGGGGTGAATTAGTGCAGCGGAAAACTTTCTGTGATTAAAATCGAAAGCTGCGTTCAAACGATAAAAACAACTTCTGTATGAAAGTTGATACTAAGCAAGGTTAAAGTCAATCTATGCAGGCAGTTTGCAGCTATGATGAAAACCATAATATTGGAGCAAACTGAAACCTGACGTTCGTACGAAGAAACTGATTTACGTCTAAATGCTGATTCGTAAATCACTTGATTTAGATAAGACGCAGTTTAAGCAGGAGTATAAAGGCAGTGTGCAGTTATGGTAAAGCTCAAAACGTAAACACAATCTGTAATATGATGATCATACGAAAAAGTAGATTTACGTCTAAACGCAAATTTACGTCTAAACGCATATTTACATCTGAACCTTGAAACTCGTTCGTAAAATCGCAGAGGGTAGTAAGCTATTGAGAAGTTTGCAGTGAA
Organism: Musa acuminata AAA Group; assembly: GCF_036884655.1. NCBI lineage: Eukaryota > Viridiplantae > Streptophyta > Magnoliopsida > Zingiberales > Musaceae > Musa > Musa acuminata. The sequence goes on from NC_088330.1 coordinate 9,925,350, forward strand.
GGTAAAATGCTCAAAGGAAATGCAAACCGAGATTTAGAGTGGTTCGGTCAATCTTGACCTACTCCACTTTTAGCTTCCTCCACCGACGAGGTCACCGACGTCAACTAGAGGCCTTCCTTCAATAGGCGAAGGCCAACCACCCTCTTACAGATTCACTCCTTTTGACGGGCTTAGGAGACAACCCTTACAGAAGTTTTCTCTCCTCTCTTTACAACTCAAACTTTGAAGAACAGAAAGAGGAGAACTAGCAGTTTTGAGCTCTAAGAACCACAGAAAGATAACAAGATTTCGAGTGTGTGTTCTATGCTTTTAGTGCTGAATGGGTGGGGTATTTATAGGCCCCAACCCAGTTCAAATTTGGAGCTCAAATCTGTCAATTCCCGGAATTCCGGGATCAGGCAGTTGCACCTCCTGACTGAGGCGGTTGCACCACCTGGCAGAGCTCGAAACTTGAGCTCAGGCGGTGCCACCTCTTGTCAGGAGAGGTTGCACCGCCCAGTCTCGCTCGGAGACTGAGCCCAGGCGGTTGCACCTCCTGGCTGGGGCGGTTGCACCGCCCAGTCTCGCTTGGAGACTGCCTCCTGGGCGGTGCTACCTCCTACCCTGGCGGTGCTACCTCCTAGCACTATTTCAGGTCCGAATGGGTTGATCCATTCGGCCTAATTTGGGTCTTTCAGGGGCCCGATTGCCCCAAGATTAAGTTAATGGGATCACCTCCCATTTCTAACTTAATCATTGTGCTAACTATGATTATTTCCTAAGACATTTACTGCAACTTGCTCCGGTACGTCAATCACTTCTTCCAGCGAGCTTCCGGCGAACTTCCGTCGATCATCCGATGAACCCTCAGTGATGCTCCTGCGGACTTCCGGCAAACTCCTGGACTTGCGACGATCCACTTGGTGAGTTCCAACGAGCTTCTTTGGCAAGCTCCTGGACTTCTCGGATTTGTTCCCGTAGAACCTCCGACGACCGTCCGAACTTCCGTAGAACTCTCGAACTCCCAACGTGATCATTGTCTTGACTCCGGCGCAACTCCTGCTACATGTCTTTCTTCCATCGTAGTTAATCCTGCACACTCAAAACAAAAACTTCGATCGAGACAATTAATCCTAAGCAATTAACCAAGTTGTCTGGCATGTCATTGGTCCCTCGACGCTTCGTCCGATTCTTCGGCGCATCGTCCTTTCCTACAGCCTATTGCCCAATCGGCCAGTTGACTCTGCAACTCCGATATCCTTGGCATAATACCCGCTCTTCTTGGCCCGATGCCCGAGTCCACGGTCCGAAGCCTTCTGTCGATACGTCGACCGGCCTGACGTCCAATCTTCTGACATGTTCCTCCAGCACAACATAATTTTCCTGCTTTAATTGTCTCATCCTGATCGAAGTATCCTGCGTTACTCAAAACGTAAATTAAATCATAAACATATATCAAGTGGTTTCATCATCAAAATACGAGATTCAACAGGTCAAGCTAATTGTCTCATACTTACTGACTTAATATTATTGTGAGAGGGAATTGTTTTATTCGATCTCCTAATATGATGTGTCACATATATACATATTTAATATATATCTATATCACATGTAAATACATATACGTATCTAGTAGGTGTATAATCAATCACACGTGACATGAGCAATCACACCCGATGATCATAGATCATAGCCTAATGTGATTAAGCCCAAGCTAATAGGCCCAATCATGATATATGTGTGCATCAGCGCATCTCTATGTCCTGTAATCGTCCATCTCGTCTTCATCGGTTCCGTGAGCATCTTAGGTATCTCTATGCGTTGCAATCATCAGTTTCAGTCTCATGGGACTCGTTATCACCTCTACGCTCCCAACGTATCTCCTCATGTAATTATAACATAATCACAAGCACACAGACCCAATAATAAACAAGAAAAATAGAGGCTCATAAGCTCTAATAATAATTATTATTATATCATATATATACACATCACATGGTCCATGATCATCCATTCACATCACATATACACATCACCATATAGGACTACTAGATAATAAAAATTAATTATATTATTTAATTAATTATATGCAGTATTTTGGGAACCCTACCATATGGTGCCTTATTAGTCATTAGTGCCCTACAAGCCAATCACGTGAGTGATAGCACGTGTGACATGACACGCGAATTTTTTGCTTATTATTATTATAACATTCTCTCACTTTATATTGCTTATTACATATATATTATGATGTTCATGGATCTATGCAATGAGAATCAGATCGTGATGATCACAATAATAAGACTGATTCATCTTTAAACACAAACCCTAAATAATCTTGGTCATAGGTTACTCGAGTGGGATATCGAGATAACCGGACAGACTAGTGTATTATATACCCATCTATATAATGGAGGCGACTGGTCTCATAGTTGCTCGTGTGGGGATATTAGGGTTATAGTGCATATGCTCATTGGAGAATAAGTTTACTGATTAATCCGCTTACGGAATGTTGGATGGTTGATGATACCTCATTGTCAGACAACGATTCCGTCGTTCTAGTAGTGTACCTGGTCCTTATACTTAAGACATCAAGGATGTCTTGTATAATTACTCTACTATTTGATACTAGACTTATAGATTTGGAAGTTCTAGATATAGTACAGCTGGTTATTGGGGGTGATTATACAGGACATCTTTAGTGTCTCAAGTATCAAAGAGTAGAGTAATTATACAGGACATCCTTAGTGTCTCAAGTATAAGGACCATCCGCTATCAGTATCATGAGAAAAATATCCTATGTGTTCTTGCTCAAACAGAAAGAAAGAGTTCTCCGGGAGAGTCCGATTAAAGCGAGACTCGAGGAGAAACCGTATGGGCCTGACAGCACCATGCCTGGTATACGGTCTTTAGGATATTAGATGGATGAATGACTATAGGTACACGGTAACTAAGGATAAATAAGTCCAAAGAATTGGATTCCCCTATATCGTTTGGGGACTACAATGTAGTGGCATAGTACGTCCGTAATCGATGAGTCGAGTGAATTATTATGGAGATAATAATTCACTAAGCTAGAAGGAGTTCTGATATGTATACTCACGGCCAGCTCGATATTGGACCTAGAGAGTTACACACATATGGTAGGCATTACGACGAATAGAGGTTCGGATATGAGATATTCGTCGGAGCCCCTATCTTATTAGATATCCAATAAGCACTTGAACTATTGGATCTCATGGATAAGAGCTAATAAGAGATGATTAGGAAGAGACCCACATATTTAAGAGACTTGAGTAATTGGATGGAGATCTAGTACCTAATAGAGTAGGATCCATTAGGGTTAAGTTAACTAGGGGCCTCTATAAATAGGATGGAACCAAAAGCCCATAAGCTATGGCTTTCTAATTTCCACCTCCTATTCTCCTCTCTCCTTCTCCTCCTCAAATAGTAGGCGTGGAGATTTGAGCAGCAATTTGAGGAGTGTTGTCGCAGTCCTGTTATGTGGATCACTACTAGAGATAAGAGCACTTAAACTCTTTTATCCAATCCCATAGATCTGTAAGAATTCAGGGATATATGATCTCCCTAGGTAAAAACACTATCTCATACGTGGATTTAAGTTTTATGAGTTTTTGTGCACCAATCTTCTCACAACTACGAACACCTTTTTTAAAAATTTGAGATTTTTATTTTTTGTTCTTCCACTACGCATGTTATGTCACCCCTAGATTTCCCAACATATCCCACATGGCAAGTAGTCCCTTATGCAGTTAGGAAACCCTAGCCATTGGGGACTCCTTTGTGGCCAGGAATCCTATGCCACAGGGCTGCCTTGTGTGGCTAGAAAACCCTAGCCATCAAGGAGGCCTCTTTCACCAGGAAATCTTGACTACAAGGCAACCATGGATGGCTAAGAAAACTGGCCACCTGCTTACCCCATGCAGCCGGGAATCCTAGCCACCAAGGCTACCCTTGCAGCCAGGAAACCCTGGCCACCAAGGCTGCCCCTTGCAGCCAACCCCCAGGTCGAGAGCACTTATGTTGCTCTCAGCCTTGATACTTTTGGCCAGGTCGAGTGCAGCAAGGTGTGCTCTCGGCTAAGGCTGCAAGCAACCTTCACCCAATCTATAGGACAACAACAGTTGCTGCTCTTTCTCCCCTATTTGTATTAATAATTTTGATGTCAAAAGCCTTCTCTAAAATATTTTTTAATAGACGAAATAGGTGTAGTTCAGATTTAAAAACTACGACAAAAATCATAACAATTGCACAAAAGTAATTCTACGTGATTCAATACAACACACGCAGTTTAAAAACTAATCTTTCGCACGAATAACTTGGCTTTGATACCACTGTTGAAAAACCTAAAGCAACATCACATGTGTAGTAGAAAAACAAAAAATAAAAAAATCAGATTTTTCATAAAAAAATGTTTCTCGTTATCATACGAAGATTAGTGCATAAAAACCCATAAAATTAAAAACTACGTTTATATAAAAGATGTGTTACCTATGAAGATCGTATATCCCTAAAAACTTATATTTCTATAGGAGAAGATGAAGGAGGTCAGATGTCCTCTTCTCTAGCGGTGATCCACATGATAGATACGACAAAAACACTCCTTAAATCGCTACACGATCTTTCTCTCCACACGCACCACATGATTAAACAAGGGCGCCCCTTCTTGCTATTCACACACCCCAAACTGGAGCTATCAGTTGAGGATGAGAGGGAGGGAAGAGTATAGGAGATGACAACCAAAAGAAATCTAGCCTATACCCCCTTTGGTTTACTCTTATTTGTAGAGGTCCCTATTAACTTAATCCTAATAGATCCTGCCCTATTGGGTATTGGATTTTCATTCAACTACCTAAGCCTCTTGGATTAGTGGATTTCTATATAATAATATCTCTTTGGCTCTTATTCACAAGATCCAATAATTCAAGAGCCTACTAGATATTCAATAAAATAGGGGCTCCGACGGATATCTCGTATCTAAACCTCTATTAATCGCAATACCTACCATATGTGTATGATCATTTAGGCTAATATCGAACTAGTTATGAGTCATACCTATCAGAACTCCTTCTAACTCAATGAATTATATTATCTTCATAATAATTCACTCGACTCATCAACCACAGATGTACTAGGCCACTATGTTACAATCCCTAGATGATACAAGAGAATCCGATCCACTGGACATATCTATCCTCAGTTACTATATATCTATAGTCCCTTATCCATCTAATATCCTAGAGACCATATACTAGGCATGGTGCTGTTAGGCCTGTATGGAATCTACTCGAGTCTCCCTCTAATCGGATTCTCCTAGAGAACTCTTTCTCTCTCAATCCAAACGACCTTAGTAATGAATTTTCCTGAACAATAACACATATAATATTCCTCTCATGATACTATGAGCGAATGATCCTCTATTGACACTTAATTGTCCTCGTAAGATTGATTGCGACTCCCGATGACCGGTTGTGCTAGATTTGAAACTTCCTGACCTATAAGTCTAGTATCAATGTGTCTCAAGTCTAAGGACCAGATACATAATTGGGATGACGGAATCGCTGTTTGATAATGAGGTATCATCAACTATCTAGCATTTCGTGAGCATATCAATCAATGAACTCATTCTCCAATAAGCACATGCACTTTATTCCTAGTGTCCCATACACAAGCGGCTATGAGACCAATCGCTTTTATCATATAGACGGATATACAACATACTAGTTTATCTAGTTATCTCAATGTCCCTCTCGAGTAACCTACGACTGAGATTATTTAGAGTTTGTGTTTAAAGGTGAACCGGTCTCACTATCGTGATCTCATCATGATCTGATTTCTATTGCACAGATTCATGGATATCACACTATATGCAACAAACAACATAAAGTTAAAAAAAAAAAAGTCAATAAATAATAATAAGTAAAAAGAGTGTGTATCATGTCACACGTGTCATCACTCACGTGATTGACTTGTAGAGCACCTATGACTAGCACATTGTGCTGAGTTTTAATCACCTTAGATGGTCACAAATAGTCCATCATCCACACATAAGCCCTTGTATAAGTACTAAATTCTTTAAGTTAGAAATTCCCCTCGGCTCTGTGAACTTTGTACAACTCTTTTAGTCACTGAGCAATCTATCTCACGTTACACGATCTCATCCTTTTCCAAGTGCCCCGCTTGCCTTCACTATCAAGTTTGGTTGCCAATATCGAGCTATAGCTCAAACTCAACCATCCTAATCTTTGTACGCTACATGTTCTTCTCAGCTTGCTTGTCCTCGTGGTGCCTCTCAATGCTCATTCCCCCCAGACGATCATGCCTGCTGACTATCCTCAACACAGCCTCGCTTAGTCCCCCATGTTTGCATGTCCAAGTATTTCTAAGTATGTTTGTCCCGCTCTAATACTATCTGTCATGGACTTAGTTGGTTTTACCTAAGTCGTGCGACACCCTTGCGTATCAATCTAGAAAGAGTCAACCTTCTTGAAATCTCTTATGGTTCCTTAAGAACCTACAAAAGAAAAGACGGGTTAAAGAAAGCGTTAAACTCGGGATCCATAAGTAATATTTTCAACAAACATTTTATAGACAATACAAATTACAAATATGAAATTTACAAGCTTTAAACGATCCGCCACAACTAAAAGTCCCCATAAGTACTCACATGATATTACTGTGAAACAAGATAATGAACTAACCCTGGATAATACCCCAAAGGCCTATATAGCCATGTGTCACCCGAGTAATTTTTTAGTGTTATACTAGTTGATACTCCGAACTATATTGCGAAGCTAAAAAGCCTCCCAAAATGACTACACCTGTTTCTAGGTAATTTTGTATTTACATGACAACTGCACACAACCTAATCATAAAAGTCAACCAAACATAAAAATAAACCAAATAGGGGTTACTAATCTCAACAGTAATATGGCAACGAAGCAAAATATACCTATGCAGTATCTTAAACATGTCAACAGTAATATCTCATTCTTCAGTTTTTATCATCTCAAGCTCTGCAGATCTCGAAATCTGAAAAAGAAATAAATGCACTGCTTTGAAAACTTGCAATTAACTTGTAAAGGTTGCACACATGATAAGCCAACCAAACCCACGCCAAAAACTATATACAAACATGGAGTTCCCGTAGAGAAAGAAGAACAGCGCAACAAAAACAAAATTTTAAGTGAAAAAAAAGGTTACTAATCTTAGGAAGGGCCCTACAAGATGTTTGGTACTTGTGAAGCAAGTTTTAGCTGCAACTCCTTGATCTTTGAGCATAGCTCAGTTTTCTGCTCCTTGTAGCTCTGGAGCAAGAAATCCTTCCCATCTATTACTTCCTTCAACTCCTGCACTTCTCTCTTCAACATCTCAATCCTCTCTCTCTCTGCTTTTGCTTTCTCTGCTCCAACACAGTTTACTTCCATGCCATCAACATTGTCAGGAAACCCGTTCATGAACCCATTTGTAGCCACATGATGCCATTGTCTTGCCTCTATGGGTTTCTCAGGCGAGACCACCTCTGCAACACAATGGTCAGCAATGACCTTTCTTAGCTGCTGGATCTCTCTTTCAGAATTAAACAAGTCTCTGCCAGTGCAATCTAGTTGAGCCTGCAGATGTGCCGATTGGGACAATTGAATGTTCAGAGAATTCTGAAGGTCTGTTATCTGGGCCTGCATTTCCATGATCATTTCATCCCGTCTCTTGAGCTGTTGGCGTAGTTTTTGGATCACCTCTCTCTTGCTATAGATATCAGATCCAGATTCTGAGATGCAAGGGGAGCCTGAGCTGTTTGAGTGGTGCAATGGCTTCCTGGGCATCTCAAGACGATCAGGCGATGATATCCACATCACACTTCCAACATCTTTATTTTGTTCTGCTGCAGGGATTTCTACCAGGGTAAGGGAGACATCTGCCTCGTGTGCCACTGGATTTTTGGGTTGCTTGACATCTACTCTGCCTTCTGAAGTACCTATAGCACATCAAACATGGAAAAGGCCCAGTCAAAGATTGAAGGCACACCGCAGAATATCTACAACAATGAAGCACAGATACAAATATAGGATGCATACGTCAATCATGGAAAAGGCCAGGTCAAAGATCGAAGACACACTGCATGATATCTACAACCATGAAGCACAGATACAAAAATACGATGCATACATGTATGATACAGCTGTTGGATACATGTAAATGAAAACTTAAAATTTCCCTTTGGTTTTGCCAGTTCCCCCAAGCCTTTTAGTCCCTGATGGGGAAGGAAAGAAAGGGCTTCCTTCACTTATAACTACTCATCAGCCTTTATCCATTTGGACTTGGAAAGAGAAGTGTGTTGTGGATTAAACTTTAATGAGCTTCTTCAAACAGCTGCACCGGACCAAAGTAGGCCAGGTTGATAAGGACGTGGGTTGAACTCAATTCAAGCCGAACCCTGTTTCCTAGACCACACCTAAATGGTTCCTTGGCTGTTTAACGTTTAAAAGGTGCCTCCATTGGACCTAACCCATTTGGAAGCACCCTTTGGGGCAGTCAACGGTTCTCTGACTTGTTGAATTCTCACTTTCTCTTTTCAACTTAACCTCAGTCCTTTTTGGCTTAGGTTTGAGTTGAATCAAATCGCATCTAACCAAGAGTTGATGTACTACCAATCAATTATATGATTCTGCTGCTACTTACAACCTGTGCTGCGAATCATACAATTGATATGAACTTGAGGTTAACATAAAATAGTGTATCCACACCTCGCTGATGAATGCTAATCAGAAAAACATTGGTAACTTGAATACCATCTTGGGATGAAAGGCGTTCCTTCAAAGTGGACTTATTTCAGTGCATTATTCACAAATGACTCAGCTCATGCCAGTTCATATATCATTCAGCATCAGATCCATTTTATATATGAGAACCAAGCTCGGACTCAATCTCAAGAGGAACCTTAATTTGAATAGGCTTGCTCAGGAGCAGGCTTGAATAGGCTCAATATATCTAATATTACTATAACACTAAACTTATTCATTGAGCATTCAATTTGTTTGGTTTCTATATAAGAATTATGGGAAAATTGATATTTCAAAAAGAAAAGAGAAATATATATGAAATTTATACCATCCTTGAAGCAAATATGATGGTTTTGAAAAGTAGAATGATCATTTAGACCTTGATTAGTTGTTATTAATTTTTTTTGTTAAACAAAACATAAAACTATATAAATTTGACTAAAGCTTGAATCAAGGTTGAATTTAGCATTAGATCAACTTGGATGATAAGATATGATCCCATTATTATGCCACTTAATTGCATAAGCTTCAACTTTACTTAAAATTGGATAAACTTAGGCCCAGTCAACTGCATATGATTTGAACATGTATTAACTTAAGCTTGGTCAATTGGAAAATTAACTGAGCATAAACAAAGCTTTCAGTTTGAATACAGTTTCACTGAGCTTGAAGGAAGGTTCAATAAGTATGTTATATTATTGCTTGACAAATGTAATGTATTTTATATTATCGGCTACATTTACATTGCAATCAATATATGATAAACGTAATGTATTTATTGATGAAGACACTACACCATATAATTAAAATATATGCCAACATGAATGTCTAAGAACACAGCTGTTACTGCTAAAGCCATTAGAGTTCAATTTAATGCATATTTTATTTAGAGAAAATGCCAAAAAATATCATGCACCATATATTAACCATGTCTAATACTTTAGGTTACTATATGAAAAACTCAATAGAAAGACCTTGACAGATGTGTAGCTTGAACTAATATTAGTTTTAGATGCCAAGCAAGAAAAGTCATGTGGCCTTGCTATTGATAACCAAAAGTAAATACATGACACTAATAAGTCTACTCACTATGACATCATCATTAAATCTGTGTATGGATATGCTGAAAAGCAGCCTATAGATGTGGTTGTTAAACAATTTGAGTTGATAAAAATTAGTAATTAAAGAGAGATAGATGAAGGCTTAAGAAAACTTAGCTAGAAGGAATAAAAGATATTATAATGCTCTTGATTTAAATAGAAATAATTACATTACATAGATTTTAATGATAAGAAAAAAAATATCCATGTAGCCAACTCCAAGTAGTTGATACATTTTAGCTTATTATTGTTGTTGTCGCTGTTGTTCATGTTCATGTGCCACATCATAAGAAAATGCACCAATCAAGAATTAATAATTTGGCAATTGCAATATCTCCATAAATAGACCATACAAATTTAAGAACTTGAGAGAAAAAGCACCTTTGTTTTGATACTTCGTCTATATGAAATTTGTAGAGGGTTTTCCAAGACAACACACCTGAGAGACAGTAGCAACATACTTCCTCATCCTGATTAAAGTGATAAAGACTTGAATGCAATTGGCATGCGCCTGAGCTTTTCTTGGATGCAGATTTTCTATATTCTGTGTGGACATCTAAAACATTTAATATTAAGTACATCTTTAAGAAATAATATGCCAATATAGCACTGGCACAGGTTAAACCTTTGTGGGAAGTATCTTGTCTTCTTATCTGAAAGGCCTTCTTGAGCTTACATCCTAGACTTACTGTTAGTGTGCTCAGCAATGCACTGCCTGCAATAAGAACCCAATTTGGCCCTTCCTGTCGTACATGATTCAGCTTTTGAACTCTCTGTATGGATGCAGTTGTTTTTGATGTCATCTTAAACCTGTGGCTGGAGGAAAAGTGATTGAAAAGTTTACTTGATCTGCACCAAAATCCAATAAGGAGGCTAAGAATCTAATATGACAATTATCGGAGAAGATACTCATTTATCGAGCTCCAAAATAATGGCTATTTACATTTCTACATATACATATTAGTCAAATCAATAAGAAACAAAGTTACCTCAGCTCTTAATGCACATATTAGGCATGAATACTTATCCTCCATCTGATCTTCTCTTCATTGCTTAGTTATTTATTCTTGTTTTAACCTTCATATCTTGCAAACAAAACCTTTGCTTTCAAAATCAAAACAAAAGAAATTTCTCAATATATTAATAAGACATCAAGCACATTTATAATTTTCCTAGTTTCTTTTTTCTTCTGTGCTCATGACAACCTTGATTACTTTCATATCTCTGATTATGTTCACTGACACCAACATGATTTCATATCTCCAGTTCATGCTAAAAATCTTGATTAGTCAACTGTTACAACAACAACAAAACCATAAGTATCAACTATTTGTAATCGGCTACATGAATTTTTGCCACAATTGAGACTTAACCAGTCAACTCAAAAACATAAATAATCAACACTACAATATTAGCTAAGGTTGGCCCCTTAATTATATTCCTATGACTGCTTTACACTGTGCTCTCATGTATGGATTACATAGGTATTAGCTAAGGGTAGCCCCTTAATTATATTGCTATGACTGTTTTACACTGTGCTCTCATGTATGGATTATTGATTCCTAAACAAACATAAAGAAACAATAACTGTTACAATAATATGATGCATGAATTGGGAATTTAATTCATGTACCCTTTTTTTAAATATCATTTGTTTAACAAATCACCTCTAATTATGTCTCTGATAGCAAGCTCCTAAGTTTCTGTAAAAGGACCGTTTCTGTAAAACAGTATCCTTTACAACAGAAGATATTGTAGCCCTAGACACAAGGCAAACGTTTTGATTTTTTTTCTATCCATGTTTGGGATCATTTTGATTACTATTATCTTCATATAACACATGTTGTTCATCATCGTTGCTCCGGTTTCACACAAGCATATAACTAAAATCTCAATCACCTGACTCAAACTTGGGTAATAGCATGGCAGAAAAACATAAACGTGGAGTGTTACTTCCTATCAATTCTTATAACCAATTCACTGGTGGATAAAGTTAATTATACATTAGGCCTTCCTCAACACAACTAAGTCCGATACACGAGTCTAAAACAAACGTGGATCAAGCATTTAGTTTGTTTCAAATCCTGCATGACATCCCTTCTCTTTCCAACACAAACCCTTCCTTTCCTGCAAATGCAACTATTTCTTTCCTATCATGATTAAGATAACAAAAGAGGACAATGAGAATCACACAGAAAAATGCTGCATCAACGTAGCTACCGCTTCCTAGTTCAAATAATATTCATAGCCAATTCCATAACCTTCAAGAAGAAGAAACAGAGAACAAGTTTTCCTTAAGAAAACATCACAAATCAACCCAAGTCAATCAAATACATTATCAATATAAAGACCCATCGATCGAGCACCGAGAAACGACACTCAGCCGCCCCATGGCGCACACAGAGGGAATCGATCGGGCAACATCACGAAATCAGGACCGGAAATAGAAGGAGGAGGATACGAATCGGTCGATCGTACCTCGTGGGGGCGGAATCGGCGGCTGCGACGATCGATCGGATCTCTCGCCCGCAGCAGTTATGTGTGTGTGGTACTTTCCGGTATGGAAGTGCTAACCAGTCGATGGAATCGCCTCCCTTCTCTTCTACTGAGGATTCAGCGGCGGTTTGCGCCCCTCCTCTTTCTCCTGCTGCTCCTCCGTTACGGCCGCGCATGCCGCCATATAGCTGTCGTCGTTGCCTTCGCCCTCGGAGACCCGATCTCCCGTGCGGGCGCCCGCATATAAATACCGGCCTCCTCCGGACCCGGGAATTTATAGCCCACTGGTAATATAAATATTGAGAATATCATATATATATATATATATATATATATATATTATTAATAGAAAACTGAAAAATTGTGACATTAATAATCATGACTCTAATAAAGTGTCAGATTGCAATTTAGGATTTGAATCCAAAGACCTATGATATTTTGAAGTATGCATTCTTTAATTATTTTACCTTATTAACGCTCTAAGAACATAAAAGCTTCTAATCAATAACCATTACGAACAGTATAAAGGGAATATTTGATTCATTGTTTAATCGAGCCAAATTATTTGATTAGTTGTTGAAGAGTTGGAAGCATGGTGTCTCTTTAAAACCTCTAAAACCTTAGTTTGTAATGTGTTTATAACAGTAAAATATGTTTATAAAACATATACACATGATAACTCTGTTTAATCTCAAGTCGAAAATAGGAGTCGACTCATAAGAACTCCTTGAATATCCTAAAACCTACTTGAATTTAAACAAATATTCTGGCTTAAACTAAGTTATTATCCTTCGATTTGTCGAGACAAACTCACCTGCAAATAACACAGTAATAATGAGCAAATTTCTTTGCATTAATGACTTGTGCGGAACTGGAACAGTAAAGTAACAAGGACATCAGTACTCACTTGTACAGTACTGAAGCAGTAGTACCATGGATGATGTTAATTGTGCATCAAACTTCACACAAGAAATGCAAGGCCTGCATTGCACCATACAAAATGCTTTGTTATGATGCTTTCTACAAGACCAGCAAATGCTATTTGTTTCTTACACAACTGGTTGGAAGTACATCAACTCTTGGGAGATCAAAATGAAATGCCGAAAAGACTGATCTCGACCACAAACAATTTCAGAGAAATAAAACCAACACATCTGATAAGTAAAAAAGAAAAGCAGGTTATAGCTAAAAAATGAATAGCTTTATCCAAAATTTAATTTGCCAAACTAATAATGAGATGCTTTGGAAACACTTTGCAACACAAACATATTTATTGAACAATCATGGACAGACACCAGAACCTTGTGCTTGCTTCCATTGCCTACTCGGTGTACAAAATCCCAGCTTTGCTAGGCATGTTGTCCATGATTTGATTATATTAGCTCCAACTATAAATACACTGATTGAAACTATATATATATATATATATATATATATATATATATATATATATATATATATATATAGACCTAAAGCAGAAGGTCCATTGTTCTTCATTGAAGAACAAAGTGGTTTTAGCCTGAACATGTGTGGAAGCTGTGGGATAATATTATCCTGATGCTCCTGCAGCTGCTGTGGATCCTTTTTCATGTTCGTGTTGTTCCTCTTTGGCAAATTCCTCGATTAACATCTGCTGTCTCTGTGTTAAATTGCTGTCGAAAAAACATAGTTCACCAGAAGTTAAACATAAACCATAGACCTCCAGATGAACGAAAATTATAAAGCAAAGAAAAGGTTAACACTGGATAAAATGAACTTACACTGGTACGGTTACGTTAAAGTGAACATATTGGTCCCCATAGTAGGAACTGTTCCTCATCTTTATTCCTGCAGATTAATCTCTTATATTAAGCTTCATTATGAAACCTATGTTACCTTCTCTTACATAGAAATGTGATAGAACAAAGTAGTCTTTTTGCTGTACGAATAGACATGCTAAGCATAATAAAGCTGTAGAACAAGGTAAATAATAGCATTTGCAGTCAATAACCAACAATAAGGATCCTCCCATGCAAAAGTCCAAAAGTAAAATACAATAAAATAATCCCTTTAAGACAACCTTCTGACCAGGTTGAGTACCAGGTTTAACCTAAAAAGTAGAAATCCAGCACTCGTTATATGATATTTATTGTATAATTAAGGTATCTCTTCCCTGCTCTACTTGAATATTTCAGAATTTGCAAGGATGGCAAACTGACCTTAAGAACTACGTCTCCTGTGAGAGTTGGCACTTGAATTGTCCCTCCTAAAATTGCCTGAGAATATGACATTTAATAAAATCCATCTTAAGCAAACAATTGTTTCCTTACCGTTTGCCTCTCCATAGGAATAACTCCTGCTTACAATCATTCAAAAGCTAGTTGTCACAATGCTAAGACACTTTAGCACAAGACCAAGGCCTGCTTTTATACTCTTGACACTGGATTTATAGTTCCATTTAAATATTGTCAGTCATATTATCATATGCATATGCCCCTATTTATCTATGTCAACACAGTCGAAGTATGATGTGAAAGACATTAGTACCAACTAAATAGAGCTGTGTTATGATCCTAGTGAAGGTGATGAGAATAATTGATCTAGAAAATGGGTGAAGGATTGATGTAAGTCAAAAATAGAACGCAAGAATGGGAAGGTTCACAAGAAGGCCATAACCTACGCTGATACAATTCTTACCCAAAAGAAGAGAACCAAAATAAGGAGAAATGACCCAATTGAAATCTAGAACTCGTGGTGATTTCAGATTTTGCTAGTAGGACAAGTAAGATAGTCAGATGCTTCATGTAACTCACCGGAAAAGAACCTAACCCAATTATTATCCAATTCATAAATCCAACCTTGGTACAAGATAAACATGAATACAGAAGAAGGTACCTGAGTGACACTTAAGACAGCATCAACATGAATGTCTTCTTTCTCTCTCCGGAAAACAGGGTCCTCCCTCACCTGAAAAAGAAATTGCAGTGTTTAGTGGATTCTAACGCCAGCTCATCCCAGTATACAGGAATAAAATTGTTCACCTTGATAGTAACATAAAGATCACCAGGTTGATTGCCACCAGGATCTGCACCCCCACTTCTATAAACTTACATAGCATCATTGTCATCCGCTCCTGACTATCAATGTAACAAAACAAACAAAGCATCATGCACACTGGACAATTAAGTAGACTAAAAGTCCTTGCTTAGTAGAGATTCTTTGTTATTAGAATAATGATTCAACATTATAGATATTCAAGTGCTTAGTAACAAAAGCACATTTCCGAGTTTCCAATATGATTTTTTTGATATTTTTGTGATATTACAATATGTATATATAATTATTACTGAAAACGAAAATAACATAATAGCACACGTTACACCAGATAAGTAGATATAGATTTGGCCTCCATAAATCTGTTAACAAAACAGTTAAAAGTGAATTTAAATTTGGCCTCCGTAGATCTCCTACCAGAACAGTTGTCAAACAAGAAATGGAACAAGAAGAAGCTTGGGTAGATACGCAAGTTCCAGAGTAATATTAGGAGATTAACAAATGTATGAGACATATTAAATACAAAAGTACAATGTCAATATAGCATCACAAAATCTAAGCTACATGTCAACATGTTTTCATCTTTCAAACATACCAGGTACCACATCCAGCTTAACTGACTTCACACCTTTCACAGCTCGCTGTCCTCTGCATGACTTGCATAGGCTCTGAAGAAAAAGAAAACGGTGGGCCCTCATCAGCAAGCATACAAGAAATTACCCAATATACCTAAAACTCAATAAAAAAGGACCTATGAACAGATGGTTCTAAATAATCTTTGAAAACACGTTACAGTTGGCCTCGATGCCAGGCTCTCAAATTGATGTCAAATACAACAAAAGTAATACTTGGAAACAAGGGTTTTCACAAAATCTGTAAGGTACAAATTTCCATCTTCAACACAAGATCTTTTGACTACATAAGAAGATGCCATCACTAATAAGGCATGTCTCCCTTAACTCCAATAAATATTTTGAACCTAGCATTGAACTCTTTCTTATTACTAGGCTTTAGTCTGGATAAGAATTCAATGCTCAGGCAATCAGTACCCAATTCAAAGTGAGAACATGTGCAATCCACAAGGGTAACCTTCAAGTCTTGGACGTGTGCATCAAAACTAAACCCAACTGGGTGGGCAAAAAACTCACGTAATTAAGCATGAAATGATCGTACTGACACCTCCAATAGGTAGACAAATGTTTAAGCTAACTATCTATATTCAGAAAGAGCTCAAAGAAATTAACCTTTTCTGGGTTCTTCCTCTTGCATTATACTTTTCTGAGCTTTCTCTCTCTTTGTGGCTTTCAATTTTCTATTATGAAGAATAATCATAAAGGAGCCTCACAATAGTCATCTCATATCTTTAACATCAATTAAAACTGAATTTTTAAACTAGCCAGAACTTAGCTTTTGTGTCGTCTGGCAGTTTAGCATTTTTCTATCACTACCATAACTTAGCTCCTGTTAACATTTCCTGGATTTCTCATTTCTATCCTTCCACCATGCAGATTGTTCACAACAGATTAAGTAGGAAAATAAGTAAGAATTCCAAGAATCTCTAGAAGCATGGGGTATAATTGCAGTAGATGCAACATACTATAGATGAAAAATAATCTTGCATCAAAAAATAAATACTTTGACAGCCCTCCCTGATCCACCACATTGTGAACATGTTGACTGCGGCCTGAAGGAGCCGTTTTGCATGAAAGTCTGACATGTGAAATTTTGATAATTTGTTTGAGTGAAAATGTCTGTAGAATAACAAAGAACCAAACATATAAAACAGAAGTCACATTATCTAACCATTCCAGATCTGCAGGCTCTACAGGTTTCAGGCTTTGTTCCAGGAGGGATGCCAGCACCACCTGAAGAAAATTCCCATAATGTCAAGGAGTTGGTAGAAGCTTCTATGATGATCGTTTTGAAATGGTTGGCTCTCTCAGAAGAATGGATTTCCATGTCAATGGACACGAGTCAACATGGTTAGAAACATGCTATTGCAGGAAGGTGTAGGCATAAGCACCATCAACTCATGTCAGCGGTGCTGACATATGGCAAGGCCAAGTTTGAGCCTATGCAAACTGGCACAAGGGTGTGTTGGTCAGTACCATACTGTGCCAAAAATGTATTGGTACAATGCATGCCATGATACTGCAATTCTTGTTCAGAAGAACATGTACTTTACCACATGATTCACAAGTTACAGCAGTTTGGAAAGTCACAATCTTGGAACACCCTTGAACTGCTTCCATGAATGAAATTTCAGGAGAAACCTACAACAGTAAAACGGTTGTGCAATATTTAGCAACTAAGTAATAAGCAGCAGCATAAGGGAAACATTAGAGGAAAAAGAGAAAGAAGAACCTCAACATCTTGTCCTCCAAATTCTCTCTCTCTGAACATGCTTCTGAAAAACTGGTTGCATAGGCATGAGACAATCAAATTTACATGTCAAAGCTGATAACACCAAGGACAACCAAAAGGTATAAATAAGTCATTCAACTTGTACAACTAAAATTGTTGATCAGAGCAATTCAAAGAGTTGTAGATTATCTGTGCAAGGAAAAACAACAATATGGATTTCGCTAATGGCATATTTTCCTGCACATATCCATTTGAAAGCAAGTGCTCATAACTCTAGTCCTACCATACACATTGGCTTAGACAAGCTTGGCTGGCACCTGCCATTCTGTCACAACAGGCCAGCAGTTTCTAGAATCTTCGTACATTAATTTCTCAATTCTTCATATTTGTATATTAGTTCCTGCATCCCCGAAGCATAGTGAATAAAGTTCCCTTATGGGTACGTAACTGCAACAATAATGAATATAATACGAATATCATTTTCTTAAATTCAAGTGGATTAAAGACTTTTCTAAATTTTTCTCTTTTATTCTTCTTTACAGATAAGATGAGAGAATTGTTTAAGATGATATGAGCATGTGTTTAAGAGACCTCAATATGTAATAATCAAAAGAAGTAAAATGATTAATGTTAGTGGTACGAGGAGAGGTAGAGAAAGACCTAAAAATACTTTAAGAAAAACTATAAATAAATATTTAAGTATTCTGAGCTTAAGTAAATATATGACTCTCTACATATCTCAATGGTAACAAAAATCCATATAGCTAGCCCCAAATAATTGAGACTTACAACTTTGTTGTTGTTGTTATCGTGCTATTTTCTTCTCCAGAAGACATAATCCATAAAGCTCAAAAGTACACCTTAGTACCCCATTTTAGCTCTGAACGCTTCTAAATAACTGATTGATTTTCATATACAATATGGATTACTTCTAAAAATGTTTAAACGTTGGGAAAAATATAATCATTATTGTAGGGTAATGATCTCAAACAATCCTTAGATTCAAAGATGATCCAGGTTGAAATGTTTAAGGTTAGAAAACAAATAATCATCATTACAATGCCGTACAAAATATCAGGTCACAGTTCAATGCAGTAACAGTCCATAATGCAAGGACAGAATTGCAACTAACATTGTCAGCGTCATCTAAAAACTCTACGAGACATAAAAAGATCTTCATATATCTTTCTTTCAGGTCACACCAAACTCTACTTTTAATCATCAAAAATGAAAATAACAAATTTAGTTTAATAGAATAAAAAGTACATCTCTCTACATACAGCAAACAGAGTGAAAGATCACTTGCAAAAGGAAAATGTACACGCACATCGTTGAATCCTCCAGCACCACCAAATATATCTTCAAATGGATTCCCAAACCCAGCTCCTCCAAATGGTCCATTAGGACCGGGACCACCTCCAGCTGCAACTTGTTCAAATGCATCTGGACCAACCTGCCAGATATCAGATAAATAATTCACCAGAGAGAACAAGGGTAACAAGAAATTTCAGAAACAAATTATTGATTGACAGTGAATTTAATTGAAAAGTTGCTCATGCCCATGCAGAAAATGTAGAAATATAAGCTAGATGTATCAACAGATAGCAAACTGCTGATTTAGAACTATAAATGACCATCAATCACTAACAAATGCTTGAGTTTGTCATACTGTCGTTTAGTTTAATTTTACTAGGCCTATATATCTTACACTTACAAGCTATATTTGAATCTAGCAACTAGTCAACACTAGCAATCACTAGAATTCTGACTCTGCATGCACAAACATTAACCACAGAGAAAATAAATCTCTACTTTGTAGAGTTATAGTCTTTTACAAAATAAATTTTAAGCCCATACCCACTGACTACTCCATATAAGCATAGAATTTTGTCGAGAAGATGTGATCTGCTTAGGATCAAAGGTACTAATGATGCAAACACAGGATAGGTTGAGGTCCTCCATTTTGTTTATGGTTATGTTTATCAGTTTATGTGAGTCCTAACTACAAAAGATTTGATCGATCTATTATCTCAAAAATACATTTCACCTTTTAATTCCCCCTTCTTACCTCTTTCCAAGAAGAAAGCTTAACAAAGCACTCATCATATTGAGTCTAAAACCTAGAACATGACTATAGGGTCATCATGAGTTAGTTTCAAGATGCAAGGGATGTTAGAAGTCAGAAGATGGATGGGTCTGCCTGCTACCATTAACTTGTTGAATCTCGGATTTTGATGATGAAATCAATTGATAAAGCTATGATCTAATATGCGTTTAAGTGATGCAGGACTATCTTCGATCAGAAAAGACAAATCATCAGAAAAGACAAATCAATTGAAACAGAAAAAATCGAACGTTGAGCCGGAGTGAACATGTCGGAAGATTGGACGTCAAGCCGGAGGTTTGATCGACGTGCTGGCAGAAGGACCTCATGCCATGAGTTCGGGCATCGGGCCGAAGGATTGAACATTGCGCCAAGGAGATCGGATATTGCGGAAGGTTAACATGCCGATTGGGAAATTCGCCGAAGGAGAGGACGATGCGCCGAAGGATCAGACGAAGCACCGGATGAACCAATGCAATACCGAACAACATAGTATTCTCGCTTTGTAATCATTTGTCTAGATGGAAGTAATTTAGGGGGCTAATTGAGTTAGTTTTTAATGTAATCATATTAACTCAATTAGGGACCAATTGGGCCTAAATTATGACTGATTTGGGCTCATTGGGAGGCCCATTCAATGACCCAAAAATTGGGTCAGGCGATGGCACTGCCAAACTGGCAGTGGAACCGCCTATGAGCTGACAAAGTCAAAAGCTTAGTCTCCGAGGCTGTCAGGTGATGGTACCGCTAGTGTTAGACTGGTAGGCGATGGTACCGCCCATACCTCGAAGACTCAAAAATTTAAATTTTTAGCTCCATTTTTTAAACCATTTGGGGCCTATAAATACCCCACTTGGGCAGCAAGAAAGGAGTAAGAATTCTTAAGGAAAAAACTGAGAAAACTCTGCCAAAACGGTGAGTTCCCTCCTCCTTGAGCTTAGAAGTTGATCAAAGGGATGTGTGTGAGAGTGACCTTGTAAAAAAGGGGTATAAAGGTTCTCTTCTGAGCTTGTCAAAAAGAGAAAAAAGTTGTAAGAGAGTAGTTAATCTTCGCCCATTGAAAGAAAATCGTTAGTGGAAGCCGGAGGCCTCGACGGAAGAGGAATCGGGAGTGGACGTAAGTCACGATGACCGAACCACTATAAATTCGGTGTGCTCTTTTTTTCTTATTGTTTACTTTTGTTGCTAATTGATTTAACTATCTACCACTTATGCTTGCACTCTACAATTAAACATCTTTCCGATACCCGTTTTGTCGAACTAAAGTTTTTCAAACCGACGTTTTTACGAAAGCACTAATTCACCCCCCCCCCCCCCTCTTAGTGCCGATTTCGATCCTAACATAACTTACGCCTAAGCATTTATTTTAGATCAATAATTCAAGTTCATCAAGTTCGTAGATTAGTTCTCCCATCAAATTAGGTCATGTCAAATGATATCATAGCGGAGTTAGTACTTTGTATAGTGATGTTTGAATCTGGGCGTACCCATTCATGGTGTGGGGAACTAGGTAACCAAAGTCACAATCAGAATCAAAAGGAAGTTCGTTGGATAAGTCCCAGAGGTGCTGGTTCAAATCTAGTTTGTAGCATAGTTATCTGGATAAGAATAAGAGCAGTTCGTATTGGACGAAGGGGAAGAACATCATGATCCATTGATAAGACTGGAGACACATCATGATATGAAGCCACCATTGGACTAAATCACATATGCTGCCAACAACACATGATTCGAGGTTAGGAGTTAGTTTAAAACCTTGACAAAGACTTCAACGCTAAGTGTCTTACATCTGAAGAGAATGAATGTAATTATGTAAAAATAGACGATTCAATTGTTATTAGCTTGGACTTAAGCATTTTATGTTGGTAGTTTAAAATCGTCAAGTAAATTCGTCAGTTCTCTCATGGGACTAGATTATTACAAAGGACCTTTGTAAATTTGAATTGATTTCCTTTTTAAGGTAAATTTTACATATTCAGTAATCCTCAATATTTTTTCTTTTTGGTCAACATTTTGATGTACTGCTCTCTTCTTCGTATAGATCTTTTTATTTAAAGTTAATTCCTTTTCTACAAAATTTTTCCTATTGCATTTTCTATTTTCCCTATGTGTTATTCACTGGAACCACTCATCTATTACATGAAAAAGTTATGAGAAACTAATGCTCCAATACCACCTAAGCACACACATAACAATAAAAGAAGTAAATGCAAACAAACAAAAATTTCAACACCTGATTATATAACCTTCGTTTATCCTCATCCTTCAAAACCTGAAAAAGGAAAAGAAAATTGTTTCATGTTCATAAAGTTAGAAGCAGAAGATGGAACAGTTCTACAATATATTACATCATATGCGCATTGCACTTCTTGGAATTTTCTTTCTGCACCAGCATCATCTTTGTTTGTGTCAGGATGGAGCTTCTTAGCAAGCTACACAAAATTTTCAAAACGAGTCAGCAAATTTCACAGCAAACATAAGCCCATGATATAAGAAAAAGGAGTTTACACAAAACATCTTTGTAAAATCTATTCTTGAAATCTAGAACAAACAATGGAAGAACTATATTAGTCTCAGATTTCAAAACAGATGAAAAATCAAGAACTTGGAATTTGAAGAGTCTCTGGATGAAGACCATGTCTTCGATGGCCATAGTATGCATTATTAGGTTGTTTTTCCTTATCTCTTAATAAAAAATTTGTCTTATTAGCTACAAAAGGCATGGTGATTGTATTGCACTTGGGTTGTGTCTGTAACCGCATTGCTCCATACCACACCAATGGCTGTTTACTTTTCTTTAAAACTCTTCCCATGTGTAAAGGAACTTATGACAATTTCTTCTAAGTGAGGTAAAAATGAACTAATATGGTACATCTGAACCCAAAAGTTGAACTCTTACATGTTTGGGTAAACCTCACTTATAGCAAATATTGCACCCTTAAAAAAAAAAAGAAGAGACAGCAACAATGTAGGACACGAGAGAATGAATGGCAACAACAAAAGAAGAAAATAGTAGACAGAAACGGGGGTGACACTGTAAAAGTGATGCATTCTCAATGAAGCAAAATCTTCTTATACAAAAAAAAGTCTGATTGCTCTAATCTAACACAATATGTTCAATACTAAAGAGAGAATCGAAAAGGAAAATGTTTCATCTCCCATCTTGACTTGTGACTAAGATCCCTGTGGAGGTGGTGTTTTGCACATACAAAAAACTCTGCTCCAACCCCACTGCGCTCCTCCCACAATCGGTACCAGATATCCCATTTGTGAGCTAAACTTATGAGTTAATTTGAAATGTCAAGCAGTGCTAATAAAAAGGGGTCAATTAGAATAACGGTCGATATCAATGGAAAACTATTCAGCAGTCCCTGAGTGAACACACAGAAGACCTAAGATGCAGAAGATCACAACATGCATGCCTCAGAAAAAAATGTTCTCTTATACATCCATCTGTCAGCTAATTTAGGTCATGGCCTGAGCCCAGAGACAAAATCTGAGCCTAATCTTTGTTCTTATAGTCTGAATCAGATTCCAAGATGCAATGTACAATTGAAAGTATTTATCATCACAAAACTTCTTATTTTCTAATTAATGTTAACATCGATTTCAGGAATTTCAATGGGTAATGCATTCTCATCAAGTCCAAGAGGAAGTTACAGTCCTACTAAGCTACTTATGAATTTGATGTATGACATGCATAAGAAACGTTTGAATTATTTGGTATCCGAACACATGGTATACTAGGTAAGAATGAAATGAAATGTAATGTGTTTGCGCTGCAAACCGAGAAAACCAATATCATGCACCCATTCACAAAAAGGATAATGCTTAGAAATGAAATTGACAGTTCATCAGAAAAATTACCGCATGGTAGGCTTTTTTGATATCAGAAGCGCTTGCATTCTTATTATCACCAAGTACATCATAGTAATCCTTTGCAGACACTGACCGTGTACCTCGATATAGAATCAGATGTACAATAAGAGAAAAGAACGCTCAACGGCTCAAGACATAAAAAATCCAAAATGCAAAATCCTCAGCCTGTCCTACTTCAAAATTCTACAATCGTTAATTCCTTCAGCTTCCATACGACAAGAGGGAACGCTATGCATACCATGAAACGACCTGCTCGGGACAAAGTGCCACTGAAACGCTCCATTAATAATCCCCTTCGTAAGATTCGCTGCACAATATGCAAGACATCGGTATTCAACCACAAAAAAGAATTCAATGTTTAGTATATTAGACGCTACAAAATCATGACTTTTCCACCATACACATGCCCATACCCACGTAACACATCGTACCTGCTTCGCAATTTTCGTTTACGACACTCCGAGACGAGCTGCAAGCCCAGGAAACGAACCGGGCCGATGCGCCGTCCAACTACAACAGCCCATGAAAAGGCTTCGAAACTCCACAGACGAATCAAAAACACAACAAAGAAAACGACACAAGAGAGGGGAAATCTCTACCGCAGCGGCGGTTGTCGATTCATCGAGGAGTTTCGATCCGAGGGACCTGCGGGCGAACCAGAAGCCGAGGCGGGCGGCGTGGGGCCTCATCGAAGGAGAGCCGGCTAGGTCTCAGGGCCTCTAGTTGCAGGTGTTCGACATCAAACTACGGGCTTAAAAGAGGCGGAAGAGAGGTGCGAGGGAAGGCAAGGTTGGTCGAGTTGAGGAGCTCGAGAACCGGAAGGGACCGCGGGGAGCTTCTGTGGTGGAGAAAGGTTAATTGGAGAGGGGCAATTAGGGTATACAAAATGGAAGACAAAACTTCAGTAAAATATTAGTGGGGAGTAGAGAATATATGTTCTGTTCTTGGGGAAGAAGAAAACGCTGGAGATGTCTTCCTGTAGTCTGCTCTACAGAAGATTGATAGATCAATTTTAATATTTTTAAAATACAAATAATTATAAAATATTATATCAGACATATTAAATATAAAAATTATAAAAAAAATATAATGATAAATAAGAATTGATCAGTTTGGATAAATCACATTTGGGAAAGATTATCAAGTAAATAATTGAATTATTAAGATAGATTTTAGGGTCAAAGCGAAGACATAGATCACTCATCTATATCATCGAGTGTGATAAAGAAGTAAAATTTACTATTTGGTTAGCCTATCGATGATTCATCAAACTCCCTCATCAAAAGTTGAGGATTTGAAACCTCATTTTACATCAAAAGTGAGGATACAAATTCTTATCATATGATTTTTCTTGGTTGTACAAGATTCACTTATCAAAAACGAACTCAAAATATTATGTTACATTTTACTCACTTAGCAGACATGATAAAATTTGGAATGACATAAATAGTTCACTTGTGACATTGATGACAATGATTATCTTCAAATATAATGGAAGACAAGGAGGCGAAAGAATTGTGGCAAAAGATAGAAGGGGAGAAAAACACATTGAGGACTGCACAAGGAAAAGAACAAATTGTTGATCACAAAACAAATTAATCAAGAAGAAACCAAACAATCATCCTATAATCAGTCATGTTCTGCAGAGTACAACCTTTTGTAATGTTACTACTGTGTCATCCAAACAGAGAAATATTCATATTGCAGTCTATTTATCTTAATCAATATTGTATAAAACATGCCAGCCAAAGAAGAAAGAAAAGAAACTATATGAGCCAACTCTTCTACAAGAAGAAAATGTTGAAAACCAAGCAGAAGATTATTGCTATCAAAGCTTCTTAGTCTACCTGTGATCCTGCCACACACATCCATGAAAAAGACAGCAAATGTGCTTGTTTTTTAAGGCAAGATAACTCCGATAGTAAGCATCACACTGTTAGTGTTCTTACTTTAGTAGTCATCCCCAGCAGTCTAAGTGAAACTAATGAGCTTTGCAAAATCTGGTTTACTAGTTCTTCGATATATTATCACACATCCATGAAAAAAATGAATGATTAAAAAAGATATTATGGCATTGTAATGTCCCTGTCCAATGAGATAATTATTTGTAAGCCTCCACTGACCTACAATGCTTTAAGTTTAACTTAATATCATAATCTCTTCCACTTAAGGCTTGACATCCTCCTCAAAACCTATACATAGCAATTACATGATCATCAAAATCAAATTCCATTAAAGATTATTGTAATACATAACAAAAAAATTTGTCAAGAAGCAATCATCATAAACAAGTAAAACTTATAGCCACATGCCCCCTTCGTTCTAGCATTAGCATTTGCACCACCCTCAAGTAACAACCGTTACACTGATGTGCCATCATTGTGCAGCCATATGAAGGAGCATCACACATTACTGGGTATACTCGATGATGGCAATTTGAATTATAGCTCTAGTAAATAGGGCATACTGAGTCTAATTAAAACACATTATTGATGGTGCACCAATCTGATCATAAGTAGCATAAGCGGTACACTTAAAATAAATAAATAAAACATGAATATCAAAAGTGTATGCACAGAATAAAACTTTTTGCACTGTCTAAGATGTCAACAATATATTGGTTATTTCTGCCATTTGACAAGGGTACACTTCTTCTAATACTATGGAATGGCTAAATGGAAGATGTAAACCAAAAGTCTAAATCTGTGAAAGGAAGATAACCTCTAAAATTCAAATTCCTTAAGCATACAGAGTGATTTCTACATACTTCCCACTAGGGAGGTAAAATTTGCAATTTTTCGCAAACCAAAATATGTAATTTACTAAAATAAAAACACACACATCACATTACGGCTCTCAGGTGTCAGGGCAGGAAAAGTTGACATTTTATATCACACTGATAGAAATTGGTACACTGGAGCACATGTATCATCCAGATTGTGCATGATTCTTGGTGCTTCAATGAGAGCAATTTTGGAACAATGATGCATCAAGTCGACCAAACCTGATCAAGTAATGACAAAATAAGGTGAAGGTAAAGGAACAAAGAAAATAACTTTTTTTTCATTTTCAACTCTTCAGTGGTGAGATTGTTCTAGCTCACGTTTAATTTTTTTGAACCAATTAGACAATTAAATATGGATTAAGAATTCAGTGGATGGCCTATACTTCTGTGCAAAAGAAAATAATCCAGTGTCAAAGATAATTAACTCTGTTATAATCCCATTTATCAACTATATCAATCTAAACTAATTTTTCCATTTTACAGTAGAATCTTAGGCTTTTCCTCTAATGTGCAGATGAGCATGCATTTCTTCCAAGTCACAAAAAGGCAAATTAAACTTCTAATAACACAATAACTCTTTAACATACTAAATAAGTGGACTAAATTATTTAGGCAGACAGCAAAGTACCAGTCTAATAACGCAATAACTCTAGACAGATAAGCATTTTTTGTTGACAACTTGAAATTTAAAGCTAATAAATGAGAGAAGATATAAAAACACCAACACCTTGCAGGTCACCCTTACTGGCACCAATGTGAAGCAGGGCACAACCCTTGTCATCCCTCTCCCTCAGCCTTTGCTTGAAATATCGTCAGCTACACAAGTAATTCTCCGAAGGCATACCTTACCAGATCAAGAATCAACCATGAAAACAAAAAAGAATAAATGACAAATTACCTCAAAAAACACTTTCTTTTTTCGAAAAGAATAAAAGGGAGAACCAACAATCCAATCCGAAAGCAAAATCAAGGCCATTTAGCAGGGAAGAGAGTAGTTCTTTATGCGAAAGGATGTGATCAGGGGCGAAGATACGGAGAATGCTGAGGGCTGAGATCGGAGCAATGATCCAAGAGAAAATAAAGAAGAAGACAGGAGCGTAATGAAGGCGCCTAATTATTCGATCAAATAGAGGGAACCCTAAATCAAAACGAACAAGATGGACAGAGAAAATAAGAACCATTAATTATCTTTTCGACAACAGTTTCATGACCTTTGATGAGGACAATCAATGATAAGTATTGTCAAGTTAAGCCTATGGTCATCAATCTAGTAGCTCGACCGGATCGACAGAATCTATACATAAGGTTCAACGTTTCCATGGTTTTAGGGAGAAACCTACCCGAAGAGAGGGGAGGAAACCATCATCAGAGCCTACAAAACCGCATCGATCAGAATAAGAAAAGACGATGAGTATTCTAACGTCAACGAAGAGACTCGATCCGACCTCGCGGCGTCGAGATCCCGCGAACGGGAGCCGCGGAAGAAGGAGAACGTCGTCGCTTTCCGCCTCCGATTCAGTTGGTGCAAGGCGGGAAGCGGCTCGTCCGCCGACGGATCGCGGCGTTCCCGACCTGCACCAAGCGAACCGGAGGCGGCATCGACTGCCGAATCGTAGCCATCGCCGGCGGCGGCGAAAAGAAATGTCTCCATCCCGTCGCACGGTGTGCAATTTATGTGCGAAATCAATGGACCTGATTGAGCCACGTGGTTTTATTATATACTGTTTGGGATCCGACGCTCATCCTTGAAGATTGAAAACAAAATTATTTATTTAATTATCGGAAAGACGCAAAATATGAGTTTTTTCTGAATAATCTCACCTTTCTATTTTAAAAATATATATCTTCCTTTGTAAAATGATAAAAATACTCTCCTTACCAAAATTCAGATCCAATGGTAAATTGGATTGATTACAGTATCTCTGAACAAAATTATATTGTTTTGATTCAATAACTTAAAACATTATAATTAAGTAAATATTTACTTTTTTATTATAATCTTTTTCAAGATATATAGACTTGAATTTAAGATAAATGAGAAGAAAAAAAGATGTATCATGTTTTATTCTGATACATATGTCAAAGCCTTCCTTATTCCTAAACAAAATTACTCAAAACTCTCAAATATATCATTTAATGAGACTCTAAAGCCCATAATAAAACTGATGATTATAATTGGCTGAAATTTGAATCAATTAAAGGATATTATTTTAATATAGTTATAATGTATTGGTTCAGTAATAAGAATCATTGTAATCATTATGATAGAAAAAAAAAATATTTTTTTAGGCAAAATGAGCTTTTTGATTATTTACTAAAATTTTAGAGAATTTTTTAAATAAAATAAGGCCAAACACTGTTCCACTAAGTAATATAGTATATATAAATAATAAATTATATTTCCTGTGCACCAAAAATGCAATATTTTAAATTTAAGTTGGTTATGAGAATGAATGAAATATTTTTGTAAATGTTTTACTAAATTTTTTTTGTATTTTTTATTTTATTACAAAGAATAAATAAAAAAATATGGGATTCCATCCCACAATTTTACTGTTTACAGTCAAAGGTGTTTCCCTTCTTTAGTATTCTTCTCACCCACAAATCTACACCCTGTCCAAGACAAGGAGAGAAGTGCTCTGATAGCTAGCAATCATTCAAGCATCAAAGTGATTCACCAAACTCACTTAGCAGACTTGCAGATCCATATCATGCAGACAATGTCTAGAATAAAGGCATGAAGCATGATAGCAACAACAATAAATAGACAAGGGGGAAGTGCCAAACTCTGTATTCTTAATAGTACTTTCTAGAGTATGATTATATTAAGGAATTTGAAGAGCACATGCCCTATGCACACATATTAGTAAGGAAATTAATTTCATTTTTATGCTTCATCCATCTTTCAGCATTTAAGGGTTTGAGAAGATGAACCCACATTTCAATAGTAGACCTATCAACACTTTATTAATATTTCGGATTGATCATCCATTGATATGGTAGAGTCAATCCGACTCGACTTATTTCTTAAAAAAAAATTAGATCATAAAAAAAAATATTTTCTTTTTAAGTTCGGATCATTTGATCGAAAGAGTCATTAGCACAAGTGTCACCTGCAAGAATTATCCAAGTGTAATGTAAGAGAATCTTATATTTATAAAAATACTTTTGAAATAAAAATTTCTTCTTTAAATGATATTAATGTGATAGTTCGAGTTGATTGGAGGGCATGGCGAGTACCGAATGACATAAAAGATTGGCTATGTCTGTTCCATTAAAGATGATCTCTCAGTTCATGGGGGCAACAACATTCAAGCATGCCTGTCCACCAAGAGACATGCACAGGAAAGGACACTGTTCACGGAATTAAGCGTCACTGTTGTTGGATGAAGAGGTTCGCCAAGACACCCTTCATATGTCGTTTCTCCAACGAGGAAACCACTCAATTACCCAATCATTTTGCACTCTCATTTGACACCTCCTCCGCAGATGGAGTCCATGTTCAACCAAGAGGAAATGAAATGATGGAGTTGTGATGGAACTACTGGAGGTCACTGTTCTTCCGAGTGTTTGAACCTGTGAGAGAAACCAAATAGATTCCTCTTTGCCACTGTTTGAGATAGGAACAAGGCACAGTGGTGCATCCAACGCAGCTCATGCCATGTCTCAACTTGGTCCTCTGGACACACAAAAGCAGAGAGAGTCTGTCCTCACTTGTGCAGTTCTTCTGAGGCAGAGCAAGAATCTAGCAGTAAGTCGTGACATTTTCCACTAGGATGGTTGTGCTGTCCGAGCTCGAGGAGGAATAATTGTCCTGCATGTCACATGGCTGAGGATTTGGAATCGATGAAAAGCATCTGACAGAATTGTGCGAGCAAGGTTATGTTCTTCTGCCTGGTGATCACCGACTGTGTTCAATGATTGAAGCCCATTAGAGTGGGAGATGCAGCAGCTTTGGCTGCACAGACACCCACTGTTCTTAGGTGAAACAATGTATCATTCTGGTTATGTTAAATTCTTGTTTCTATATGGACAGACAAGTGTATGTGATTCAGAACAAATGGCTAACAATTTCTTACTTGAATATGACACTCTGAGAAGAACAGTCGGTGACGAGTATACCATGCAAATGGATTCTTTGGACAGATTTTCTTACATATAAAACCTGGAAGATATCGGCATGATCATTTTGGTGATGATCCGATCAATAATTTAACATGATATCAAAGAAAAGTTCACAAGTGAGGGAAGATTTTGTTGATGATCGACAGTGGTGTATAATTTGACATGATAAGATGAATGGTTTTTGGAGCAAGTCTAACATTGAAGATCAAGGTAGTGAAGAGAAGGCAAGATATTAGGAGGTGACAGATTCATGACCAATCTTTTCTGTGGCTTCTGCCTTTCATGATCCAACACAGAGAGCTTGGCTTCTCCCCTATCCAGGCCATGTGGGGCTCCTCTGACATCTGCCATCATGTGATCAACTTGATGACAAATTTGCTTGGTTTGATCCAGTTTGTGCACTAGTTCACTTCAAGCAACATGTTACTTGATAACAAAACTCAATCTGACTTCGATACAAGCATATTCTAACCAAATGGTGACTCTGTTTGACATAATTATTGCAGCATTTTAGTCAGTAACATCACTTTACATGAGGATATTACTGACTCAATCCATCAAGTTTTTCAGCATGGCAAGTGCTCTGAGTTCTTCAGTTTCCTCTCCAGATACAATATCTGTTAATGGAAATAGAACAGTACTAAACTTTTTATTTGTTCTTCCTTTGACTTTTTTTCTTGAATGGTTAAA
The DNA here is from genome assembly GCF_036884655.1 of Musa acuminata AAA Group. Taxonomy (NCBI): domain Eukaryota; kingdom Viridiplantae; phylum Streptophyta; class Magnoliopsida; order Zingiberales; family Musaceae; genus Musa; species Musa acuminata. The sequence goes on from NC_088330.1 coordinate 9,956,706, forward strand.
ACAGTGTGAAATCAGTTATCATGTTTGACATATGTTTAACAAGTGTTTCTGGTTCAATAAGTTATAATAAATTCTCAATAACTCTCATCTTGTTGTTCATCATGGTCTATCTTATTTCGAGAATATTAACAAAACAAAAGTAATATTTTATATTACTTGAAAAGAAACAGTGTTTCTTAGTTTCCAATAGAAATAAATACTCTTAGTTTTCTTCAGTTCTGTTTGATTTTCTTGAAAAGAAATAGTGTTTTAAGGAGAATTGAATCCATTATAAATCCTTTTTTCTTCCCTACCATCATTTGTTCAAGGATTTCTCTCTCTCTCTCTCTCTATTTAGTCACTCATGATCTCTGCCAGTGCTGAAGAGCTGAAGCTACTCCTGTTGCTGCACTATCAATCCTCTTAGGGCCAAAATGCCTAGTACAACTTTTGGAGTGCTCATAAATTTTGCATGATGCCATGCATCTCTTTTGGTATGTTTCATATAGTGTTTGGCCATCTATTTCATGCAATCTTTATGGCTTTGCTGCCAACATGGCATGAGCATGAATGAGATTCCCTACACCTAATTGCCGTGCCATCATCAATATTTGCCACCAATTGCCATCAGTGAGAACTTAATTGTTGCCTTCAACTGCTAATAGTGAAAGCTGCACACTGACCCACCTAAACATCAATGGTGATGGCCATACAAGTCCACGCTGTGGAGGGCAGAAGAGGCAACAGCAGATGAGTGATGAGCTTCATAAAGAGAAGGAATTGAATGTTAGCTGGTGTTGCAGTTGAATTGCAGCAGTGCTGCTGAAGAAAACCAGACAAAAAAGACCTGCTAAAGTTCAGATATGCAGTCACCTTCAACTTCACTGTTGCAATTAATGGTGCTGATGTAAAAGGTTATAAGATTAACCCTAAAACCTAAACCTTTCATGACAGTGGAATGTGAGAACCAGGGTTTGTCTCAATGGCAGTTTCATGACCTAGGAATGCGAGAACCTTCCACTAATGTGCTTGTGTTCATAAATCATTCTCCTAACAATGCCAATGGCATTAGTTCCTTGTAAGAGTTCACTACTGCAAATGGCCTTTTGGCATGATGAGTTTGGTAGTTGTCTTTGCAGAGAGTATAGGCTGATAGGCAATGCTAAATTGGTATTAAGGCCACCAAGTTTGTGTGACAAAGAAGTGCCTGAAGGCATTTGATTGTGGCCAAAAAATGATGACTCAGTTAATAAGATTGGAAACAGATATAAGGACTTTATATATACATATATTTATATATACCCCTCCAAAATAAGTGGCTTTACTATTTATCCTCTAAATTAAGTATAGAACGTATATTCTTACAAAACATTAAAAGATTATATATGTCATTGTGGTTAATCTTCCTCGGATATTATCATTTGAATGATGATTGAAATTCTAATACCCTTTAGAAACTTATTGTTTTAGGTATTTAAATATTTTTAGAACTCCATCAGCTAATGCTTACTGCAGTTAAGTATGATTAACCTGAGTAGTTTTTGGATGGATGTGAACATGAGGATATATGTGAAAGATCTTAATCTTTGGAGGAATATATATGCATATGCAATGTCAAACTTTGAATGCATAGATATGTTAATACCCCTCATAGTGTCTATCTTAAATTTCTAATATGAGAAGTGCTGTGCTTTTCTTCAATCTTCTATTTCATGGTGGACTCAATATTCTCATGACTGTTCTCAGGAATTTATATGTTACTAGTAACAATTCAATGTAGTTGCACCCATTATGATCCTGGATTCCTTTTGTAGGAAAATATGGGCCATGTTTCATTTACTAGAATTTACCTAATAATCCAACATGCAAGAACTGCTATAACAATGATGCAATTTATGGTGGAAGAACAAGGAAGATGCTGTTCTTGTTTCGTTGGCTAGAATGCAAAGCCTGGCCATAACAATGATGAAATAACATCGTATGAATGGTCGTTTGATTCACAATGTGCTGTATACAACAAGGATATAATAGCTGTTAATGTTAGCTATCATGTTCCAATATTAATGTGATGGTGCGCTGCATCCATCAGAAACTGTGATTGTCGCTGCAGTACTTTCTGTACGTGCTACATTGATTGCTATTGTCTTTTCGATGCATTATTGTTGTTACAATTACATGCCACTCATTGCCCATTTGATGTTTGGGCTGAGATACATTTCAAGGGCAGATCAGTCTTACGGGCTCTCCATTGCCTGGGCTCGACGAGTCATGGCATTGGCAGAACCTCGATGGAGGTTCATTGTGCAGTGCTGGTGCCTGACGTGAAAAGAACCGGCAACAGCACAGCTTGATTTCATGAACAGTGTGTCGGTCATCCATCACCTGTTTCATCGTTGATGGGTTCCCTGTATTTGTCTCAGGCATACATGTGAATTGCGTAGACGAAAGAACTGTCCAAGAGCCTTAAAGAGACACAGCTTCTTTGTCTTCCATTCTGTGCTGGAAAACAATCGCATTTATGGTGGCAGGTGCACCGGTGCAGTCCGAGAAGATGGTCTATGGTCAGCCGTGCATTTACCTCAGTCCTCACGGGGCACTCACTAGTATATGTAGACGCAAGCAAGGGAAGTGTGCTCACCGAAACTGAGAGAGAAAGAGAGAGTTGAGGTATCACAACATACATGCTTCAGTTTTTGTTTCCGTAATCTTTCTTCCCTTCACCATTCCCTTGTGAACGACTCGGTACTTGACAGCGCATGCCATGGCCGACCCAGAAGAGATGAAGACATGGAAGACAGTGAGCCAGCTGACACATCCAAACCTGATTCCGGAGCGTCTGAAGGAGTCACTGGCGGCTGTTTGCGACACCCTCCTCCCTCAAGTCGACGTCTCTTCCGTCGGGGACGAAGGGCTCGTCGAGTTCTACGGCACCTCGGCGTCCATGGTTGGCACTTCTGAGCACGTAAGATATACCACATTGCATCGAACAGTGTGTAGAATACTTGCAGCTTCACGACCGAGTTCTCGTTGTGACTCTCGTTCGAGACTTCATAGATTTAACTTACAAGACAGCAAATAAGACGTATGTCGGCTGTTGTCTGATACATATATAGGCATCTGCTTTCAGATCACACATGAAACATATCGACTCGTATCTTTACACACAACTTCTCAGAAACTATCGATGGATTTACACCACACAGGTAATGAGATGAAGTGTGATGCAGATCGGAGGACTGCTCTCCGGGGGACTGAAGCACCCGGCGGCCGGGCTGCTCTACTTGGCCCTGTGGTTGCTGTCGACATGGTACGGCACCTTCGCCATGTGCGGAACCAGAAGCTTGTCGAAGCAGTTCCCCTACTTCCACAGGTTCGCCAAGGTGGAGAGGACGAAGCGCGAGCAGATCCTCCTCTCATGGTCGCTGGGCTCATTCCCACTCTATGCCATGCTCTTCAGGTGCCTCAAGTATCTTACCATGCGCCTCTACTTCACTCAGGTACCATCTCTGTGATGCTCCTTTGCTCATCTTTGGCTACTTTTTCCTTCGATAATTGAGCTTATTTACAGTGATTAAACTTAGCATTGTAATTTTGATTATCCGTGTTTTAACAGTCATCCACGTTTCTAAATAGATTAATTGCATTCTTTTCCAATTGCTTGCAGCTCAACGATGACCGCACCAACCCGGCATGGAAAGCAATGGGCTACTGTGGACCGGACCCTGACTTGGTTGACCAGAGTCAACATTTGGGGACCCCACAACCCAAGGAAAAAGACCCGGTCGACCAAGAAGACGACGTCTTCGGTCCGCTGCACTCGGCTCTCCTTCACATGGAGAAGCCAAGAGATGTCATCACACGAATGCTACACAAAGCTGGCTTCCCCGCCCCTGCCACCTTCCCTTCCTCCCCTCTCACCCTGTCCTGCGACGCCGCGGTCATCGGCTCCGGCTCTGGCGGTAGCGTCGTCGCTGGCGTCCTCGCCAAGGCTGGCTACAAGGTCATTGTTATCGAGAAGGGGGACTACTATCCCAGCAGCCGCCTCTCCCTTCTCGAAGGACCGGCCTTGGGCGCCATGTACGAGGGTGGCGGCCTCGTCGCCACCGACGACGTCGGAGCCCTGCTCCTCGCCGGGTCCACCGTAGGCGGCGGATCCACCGTCAACTGGTCGGCCTCCATTCGCACCCCGGGGCATGTCAGACGCGAGTGGTGCGACGAGCACGGCCTCGAGCTCTTCTCCAGTAAAGCCTACGATGAAGCCCTCGACGTCGTGTGCGAACGCATGGGAGTCCAATCCGACGTCAAAGAAGAAGGCTTCAACAATATGATCCTGCGAAGAGGGTGCGAGAAGTTGGGATATCCGGTGGCCAACGTGCCATGCAACGCCCCACCTGATCACTACTGCGGGTGGTGCCACCTCGGTTGCAAGAACGGGAAGAAGCAGAGCACCAAAGAGACGTGGCTCGCGGACTTGGCAGACTCCGGGAACGGGTTCATCCTCCCCTGCTGCAAGGCAGTGAGAATCTTGTACCGCAAGGGAAGAGGACTCGGCCGAAGCGTCGCCAACGGAGTCGTCGTCACGTTCGGAAACGAAGAGTTCACCGTCGAGTCGAAGGTGACGGTGGTGGCAAGCGGCGCCCTCAACACGCCGAGTTTGCTAAAGCGGAGCGGCCTCAAGAACGTGCACATCGGGAAGCACCTCCACATCCACCCCGCCGTGGTGGCGTGGGGTTTCTTCCCGTCGACTAGGTGGCCAGAGGAATGCCGGAAAAGCTACGAGGGCGGGATACTAACCTCCATGTGCCCGCTGTCGTCCTACTGCACATTGCTGCAGACACCAGCTCTGCACCCCGGCATGTTCGCGACGGTGACCCCATGGCTATCGGCCGCGGACTTCCGGGAGAGAATGACGCGCTTCTCGCGCACTGCTCACATATTCGCACTTGTCAGAGACAAAGGGTCCGGCACGGCAGACTATCCGGAGTCGGTGGTGTACCGCATGGACGAGGAGGACGAGGAGAAGCTGAAGCGATCATTGGAGGCTGCGGTGAGGATACTGGCGGCGGCGGGAGCAGAGGAGGTGGGGACGCATCACGGCAAGGGAGAGAGGGTGAAGGTGGGAGGAAGAGGAGGAGGAGAAGGGGTGGAGGAGCTGGTGACGGAGGTGGTGAGGAGGGGGCTGAGGGACGGGAAGACGCCCATCAGCACGGCGCACCAGATGGGGAGCTGCAGGATGGCAGCGGACCCGAAGGAGGGGGCGGTGAGCCCGCGAGGGGAGACGTGGGAGGTGGAGGGGCTGTACGTGGCGGATACAAGCGTCTTCCCCACTGCGCTGGGGGTGAACCCCATGGTCACAGTGCAGGCCATCGCTTACTGCACTGCCCAATCCATACTGCAAGTGTTACAGGGCAGCAACAACAGCTCTTATTAGCCTCTGCAGTAACACCACAACTACTAGTGCTGCATTTGCAACATTCCGCTCTATATATAGTGTGTGATTGTTGTTCTATCAATGTCAGTGTTTTGATGAACTCCATCATAATAAATTTGAATGTTCTAAAATATGCTTGGGTTGGAATGTACAGGTCACAACATTTACATGTTTATGCTATAAGATCATCTTGATTATACTGCATCTAGTTGTGTTGTCAGACTTGAAGTTGTCAAAGCAAGGTGGTGATCTTTTACTTCTGTGCTACCTTGGCCTGGAAATCTTCATGGTGTGGATGAGTTTGGATATGTGGAGGCTTCTTAACTAGCAAAACTGGATGCATGCATGCTCTGGAAAAGCTACAGCTTTGTTCAGTGTATGATGCAGGGGTTTTCTTTGTAACTGATGTATATTAAGTAGCTAAGAGACATGGAAAGAAGCAGTTTGCATGTTGATGTTGCAGTCCATTGTTCCAGGATTATTGACAAAATAAGCTGCCAATTATTGGTGGAATTGCTCTTCCTTACATTGGCAGAAGTCTTATGAACTGTGGATTGTAACTCCTCAGAAACTATAATTCGACTTAACATGCTATTCTAAATAGAAGAACTACAAGCATTCAATGGTCTTATGAGGATGAATACATGCCCAACAAAATGGTTGTTCTCTTCTACTGCTCTTGTCTCTTTGCCTGCAACATTTAACTGGAAGCTAAAGGACTGTTTGATATAATTAATTCTTATCGTCTCTCCCTCCCTCCTTTTCTCTGATGACTTGTGAGGAAAAAACTAACTCCTTGAGTCTCAATCCCTCTCATCCACTTTAAAGATCTGAAGAACCCTTCAGTTTGAGTTTGACCTGAAATCAGCATGTAAGAAGAGAATTGGAGTAGGAAGACAGGGCACAGATCACTTCTGATACACTGCCATGGCCTTGAATCACCTCCTCCTTTACCTCCTCTCACTAACCATCTTATCTTCCACACTTGATGGTGCAAGCTGTGAAATCCAGGAGGCTGTGATCACTGCTCAAGTAGGCAACCATGCATCCTTCAAGATGGGAGGATTAGCTTCTGCCAACTTCTTGCCCCAGGGAGACATTGTGCCGCCTTCTGGCCCATCAAAGAGGCATAATGGTGTCACCAGTTCAGCTGTAGCTCATCAGGATGTTGCACCATGAAGGATGCTGCTGCTGCATGCAGTGCAAGCACATCAAAATCTGACATTAAAAGCCAGTGGGATCTGAACAGACTTCAAGCTTCAGATGTTTTTTGTGTCAGATTCAGTCTATTATTCATCTTAGGTTTCTGCTTCAATTATTGTTTAGTAATCTAGCTCTTGTTTTCTGATCTCACTCAATGGTTCTCTCTCTCTCTTTCTCTGTTTCATCTCTGTGTTCAATGCAAGTTTTGATTATATAAATACTGCTTATAGCATGCTGGATTTCAGACTAATAAATAGAATATGTTATTTACTAGTGCATTTTCTTCTCAGAGTAGCTCATATTTGATGATACCTTCTTCTTATTCAAATTTTACTTCCACATAATAGTTAACAATGGTAATTATATCTTAACATAAATTATTTATTGCTGCATTGGACTATCTTCTTCTGTTAACTTTCTTTTCATCAAATGATTTTTTTCTGACAATGGTTATAAATGCTTGACAGAAATTTAAAAAAAAGGGCCATTTTAATATATTCTGTGAAGAACATCTGCAGTGAGGTTTAGCTAATTCTGATTCTACTCTTGAAATCATTTATTTTATGGAATCCACTTGCACACAGGACATGCTTGTTTTTGGCTGGTGAATCAGAGTATGCCAAAAAAAAAATCTATCTGATGCTTCTAAAGGGGAAAATATGTCGATGAAATCTAACAATCTCGAAGTTCTACTACTAAACACAAATCTCATGATAAGATTACTCTTTTACAACTTCGATAATCAAAGATATAGGTTTGGGTATGATTTTTTTTGTTGTCTCTCCTATCATCTCATGTTAGCGGGTGTGAGATGATTGAATTGGATCATTATATTTGATGCATAATTTATCACTCCATATCTTGGTTGAGTCCAATAATATTAGTAAATAAATTAGACTACACGATTATCCACTCTATATGCATAAGAGTATTGACTTAGTAAAATATAATATTCAAAATTTATCCATGATCCTTGTGTTTCTTGATAGGATGAATTTCATATCACGAAGTCTTCATTGTTCTTCTTGATAAAGTAAATTGGACACTATAGAATTTGATTCTACTTAAGCTCCTTCAATACCTTGTAGTGTCTCTAAGGTCATAGCTCCAAGGGATTGATTTTGAGAATGGGACCTTCACTTTCAATTTGAGATTCTTCAAATTCCTATTGGATGGAACAATGCTGCCAAATTCTTTAGATGAATCTAACAATTCTCATTGAATAATTAATTAGATTAGTTATTTCATATTTTTTTTATTTTTCTCTTTTAGTAGAACGGTAAAAGAAAAAAAAAAAAGACTAAGCCTCTAAAATCATCATGTGTTCGTTTTCTCTAATCGAATGACTTCAAGACCTTGGAGTAAGTATGATATTTCAATATTAAAATAATAAATTTTATCTTTGACTTCAGTATATTACAGAATAGTATGATCTTTCGATATCAAAATAATAAATTTAATCTTCAAAGTATACCTTCAATACATTCAGATATTTCTATCTTTGATGATTGATCTAAATTGATGGTGATATGATAAATATTTATCCCCAACATAACTGCAACATAATAAATAATAAGATATTAATTTAAAATAATAATTCAGAAAATATTACATGTATATCCATACCGTAGATGGAGCTTACAAAATGTTACATTATAAATTGGTAATATTATCCATATCCATATTATTCACCCATTTGAATTCACTTGAAAACCAATTGGAGCTTGCAAATTATATTATAAATTACTGGTAAAATAATTATTTGTTTCAAAAATCATGCATTAAAAATTATATAATTTAAAATAGACACACACACAAAAAAAAAGAGTCCATCCAAAATGTTTCCTTTTGAGGCAGGACGCATATCACTCTCAAGCGGAAGGTGGCGTCACCGCTTTACCTTCCTCGGCCTCTCACTCGCACTCTGAGACGAAGCAGCCATGTCTCTCCTCCCAACGCCTCCTCCTTCCCTTCGCACCATTCCGGCCACCTCCGCCGCCTCCTCCACCGTTGCCCTCCGCCCCGTCGTCATTCTTCCGGTTGAGCCCTCTCCGTGCTTGTGTTGAACTTGGGCCACCTGATGAGGTAATATGCGATCCCTTATTGACCTGTTTCGTGGTCTTCAGGGGCTGGGGAACAACACCGGGGACTACAAGGATATGGCCATGACGCTGAGAGAAGGGTACGGCATCCCCTCCGTGGTCGCCAGGGTCTCGCGCGTCGACTGGCTTCGCCATGCCGCCGCACTGCTCAGCCCCGGCTTCTGGAGGGGCAGTCTCCGCCCTCGGCCCCTAATCGATTGGTACTGTACCGTTCTCGCGGCCTTGACTCTGTTTACTGCAACGGCGGAGTGGCAGTCGGAACTCTCGGCTTCTTTCTTGCCGTCTCGGCGCACTAATTAGCTTGTCGTTGTCAGGTATCTTGAAAGAGTCGCCGAGGCTGTTGCAGAGGCTAAGCTGCATTTGGAAGATGGTAATCTCATCAGACATTGTGAAATTTCAACTGAAATTTGATTGAATTGAAGCTGGTTGATAGTGTTCTGTGCGTTGTAGGCTAACCTGTTCTTTCCTAACAGACGCAAATCTTTCTGTCTTTCAATGAGGATTTAATGTGTGAAATAGTGTAAGATTCTGTTGGCAAGCTTCACAGAATCTGGATGGAGAGTTGGTTCTCCTAATATTTTGGTAAATTTGTTTGATTTCAGGATGAATTGAGCTCGAGGTTTTGGGTATCGTACCAGTTTCAATGATCTGGCTGGAGCGGTATGTACCAGTCGGTTCAGGTGTTTTGGAGAGGAGAAACCAGAGTAAAAGAGGAAGGGGCGGTGGAAGAAGAGGAGGAAGGAGGAAGGAAGGAAGAAGAGGAGATAGTGGAGGAAGAGGAGTAGGAATTGGGAGGAAGAGGAAGGAGGAGAAGAGGTGTACTTGTGAGAAGTGGCACGGTGGAGGAAGAGGAGGAAGAAAGAAGAGGAGATGGTGGAGGAACATGAGAGAGAAGCAGAAATATGATGAAGAGGAAGAGGAGAAGAGGGGTACACATAAGAAGTGATTAGGGCAAAGGTGGTGCATGGTGATGGTGTGTGACGAGGTCCTAGCATTCATGGGAAGCGGAGGTCACATTGAGAAGCATAGGTTGCGGTGTGCAATGTGCGTGAGAAGCGATTAGGGTTAGGAAAGTTTCCTGTTTATATGAGCGGATTGAACCGCCTAAACCGGAGCGATCTGCATATGGATTGATGCTTAGACCGGTACATACCGCCCGTTTCATGGTTTTTTATACAATTTGCTTTTGTTCTTATTTGTGTCCAAGTGATTAGAGTTAAGCTCGAGTATCAAAGTTGGGATTTTCATGGAACACTACAAAATCTAGACCTCTCTTTCACATAGTATTTAAATCTGTCACTACTCTGGTTTTGAGGTCAAAGAACTTCTCAACCCATTTACAGTGTGAAAATTTTTTGCTGACAAGTTTCATACAATGCATCTGTATAGTTGTTTTTCCTGAACTTCTTGGTTGATCTTGTGGCATGCAAGGGAAAATCTATCTGTTTCTCTTTACAAATTTCTTATGTTGAATGTTAATTCCAACTTGCATATTGTTGTTGATAAGCTTGACATTGTCATTTGGCATTCTGTGGTTTGGTTTGGGACGATGAGAAGTAAAACTTTGTTTTTTAACATTATTTAGGTGGGAGCATATCGCTTGTAGGTCACTCGGCAGGAGGATGGCTTGCACGTGTATACATGGAAGAATTTGGGATGTCAAGAATCTCTTTACTGCTAACTCTTGGATCCCCTCACTTGTATGACCTCTTTGTGGTTATTTCACTAATTCACTCAAATGATAAATTTTATAGTTGTGGAAACTATTTTCTCGATACAATGTGATTCTAGTTTGTCTTCCTTTTTTTGTTTTATCAATGCAATGTGATACTTGGGCTTTAATCCGTAAGTGATAATTTTTTCCAGGCCACCACCAAAGGGTTTGCCAGGAGTAATTGATCAAACTAGAGGCTTACTGGATTATATTGAGAAAAATTGTGCACCAGCTGTTTATACACCAGAATTGAAATACATATGTATCGCTGGAAGGTATGTCCATCATTATTGCATAAATTTGGTGCATCTGAAATATATCATGTTCTCTTCATGAGTGATACGAGTTCACCACTAATACAACCTTCAAGATAATCTAATAAATTATGCAATGAGATGTGCATTTTTTTAGAACTTGTGTTAGAACTTTTGTAGATTCTAAACTTAGGGTTGATCTCGTTAGGGGATCGGCCTCCTTGGAACTCTATAGGAGTTTCTCCCTCCAAGTTTGCTGCTCAAAGGCTGTAAAAAAGATTCATCTATTACCTATGAAAAGAGGAGAAATATATGGCTATTTATAGAGCTTCTAAACCCTAACTCCTAATAAGACTCCTACTCAAGACTCGTACTTCTAACCAACTCATAATAGGACTCCTACTCAAGACTCCTATTCCTTTATAACTCCTAATTCTTCTTTAAGAAACAACCTCCTAACCCTAGCTGGCCTCTTCACCTCCTTAATAGGGGTCGGTTTAGGTAGGTTTTACATGAATGTCCCTCTCAATTAGGACTCTCCTAGCTAGAGTCCTAACAGACCCGCCCTCTTCAAATCAACTTTGTCCTCGAGGCTAAAGATTCATGAATTCTAGGAATTTGATATTTAAGTCGTCATAGTTCTCCCAAGTGGCATCTTCTGTTGGTAGGTTCGCCCACTGTATTAGCACTTTAGTAGTGGGTCGTCGTCGTTAAGTCACGATCCGTCGATCAATAATGAAACTTGACTGGGTTTGGAGTTCTCCTTGGGTAGTCATATTTGGTGAGTGGCTTTGGGCTGTCTCCAAGCACATATTTACAACTTTCGTCTGGCTGTCGGTTTGTGGGTGATATGCCGTACTCCTTTTCAATTTAGTACCCTACATATGGAATAACTTTGTCCAAAATCTGCTCGTGAAGATGCAAGTAGAATTTGTCACAAGCACAATGCGTCCCTTATAGCGTAATTCTTTTGAGTCCCAATTGTAATGAGCCATAGAGCTTGGTGCTTCCTCCAATTTTTTTGTGATCTTACTGGTCTCCGGATCTTCCTACCATTCCCTCTTAATATCCTTAAGGACATCACTAGTCAAAAGTGAAATGGCCAAAAATTCAGCTTGCATAGGTAGCCGTGAAAGCGCATCTGCAACAACATTCTCTTTCCCCTTTTTGTAAGTTATTTCATTATCATATCTGAGTAGCTTTGTTACCCATTTTTGCTGCTCGGGGGAAGATATCTTCTGCTCCAAGAAATATTTTAGGCTTTTATGGTCGGTCTTGATTTAAAAGCATCGCCCGATTAAGTACGATCTCCACCTCGTTGCTGCGTGTACAATGGCGAGCATCTCCTTATCATATGTTGACATGTTTTGATGGGAGGGAGACAATGCCTTGCTAGTGTATGTGAGTGGTCGACCATCTTGCATGAAAACGTCTCCAATTTCGACTCCAGATGCATCGGCCTCAATGATGAAGGATCGGTTGAAATCTGGTAGCGCTAGCATCGGCATCGTCGTCATGGCTGCCTTAAGTTTGTCGAAGGCAATGGAGGCTTTGTCCGATCATTGGAAGGTATCATTTTTCAGTACAGAAGTGAGTGGTGCACTAATCTTTCCATAGTTTTTCATGAACTTGCGGTTGTAACCTGTTAAACCGAGAAAGCCACGTAGCAATTTTATGTTCCTCGGGGTTGACCAGTTCTGCATTGTTTTTATTTTGGAGGGGTCCACCGTCACACCTTCCTCTAATATGATATGCCCAAGATATTTCACATTTTGTTGAAGAAAGTAAAAATTCGTAGTGGTCGTTGTGTGTTCGAAAGGCAGTTTTCGGTATGTCTTCTTCGCACACTCGTATTTGATGATACCCGGATCGAAGGTCCAACTTTGTGAAGATTTGTGCTCCCTTTCATCTAGCAATTCATCTACTACTGGAATAGGGTATTTATTCTTGATGGTTATATCATTGAGAGCTCAATAATCAACGCATATTCGCTATGTTCCGTCCTTCTTGCGTACAAGTAGCACCGGTGAAGAGTAGAGGCTACAACTTGGCCGAATAACTCCTGTTTCGAGCATCTCTTTTACAATACTTTCTATTTCACCCTTCTGGAGATGTAGATACTGATATGGCTGAGTATTTGCTGGAGGTTTGCCTAGAAGAATCGTTATATAATGATCATACCGACGGGTAAGAGGTAGGTTGTGCGGTTCGTCAAATATATCTGAAAATTCAGCAAGCAAAGGAAGTAGGTTTGGATCTTCAAATTCTATTGGCTCTCCCTTAGTTTGCTGCTCAAGTTGTACCAAAAAGCCGTTGTATGTTTTATGCAAAACCTTCTCCATTTGTTGTGTGCAAATCGTCGTTACGTCACCCCCACGTTTCCCGTGCAATATCACATGTTTCCCCTTACTATAAAATTTCATAATTAGTTTCATAAAATTCTAGGAAACATCACCTAATGTTGTCAACCATTCAATTCTGAGCATAGCCTCATGATCATCAAGAGGGAGAAGGAAAAAATATGCAATTATCTCTTGGTCCAACAGCATTAGTTTCACTCGCGAGCGCCTACGATCATACTTCAAAATCCATCCGTCGGCGACCTTAACGTCAAACCTGCTGCAATTCTCGATATGTAAGGCCATCTGGACAGCAACCTTACTGTTTATGAAGTTATTAGTGCTGCCCGTGTCGATGAGAACAATAATCGGTTGTTGTTTGAGAAGGCCTCCAACTTTCATCGTTTGCGGGTTTGAGTAGCCGGCTAGTGCATATACCGTAACTTTGGTCGGTTGTGGCTCTTCTTCTGCATCTTCTTCTTTATGTTCAAGGCTTTCTTCTGGATGTTCAATGACCTCTTCTTCTACTGGTTCAATCATAAGAAGTCTTCCTTTACTACAGCGATGCTCATGGCTCCACGGCTCGTCGCAATGCCAACATAACCCCTTTGCAGATCGCTCCCGAAGTTCTTCTCTTGTCAAACTTTTTAGTGCAGGGACTCGATTGATAGTAGGGGGGGCTGAGGGCTTCGATATTGCTGGTTGGGGAGCAACCCTAGTCCTCCGGGCTTCATGGTTCAATCGCTCCTCTTGAAATCGTGCGAAAGAGATGGCTGTCATAAGCGTATACGGTTGTCGCGCTTTAACTTCTCCCTGGATCTCCGGCTTCAAGCCCTCAATGAAGGTCCCCAATAGCTGTTTTTGAGACCAATCACGAGTTTGATTAGATAACCTTTCAAACCTGGTTTGGTACTCTTGAATAGTGGAGGTTTGTCGGATCTTTGCTAGTTGTCCGTCAATGTTCTCGTAATCGGTTGGTCTAAAGCGGATCAACAGTCCTTCTTTGAATCGTCGCCATGAGAGGACTCCATGAGTGTGTTCAAACCAGTCAAACCACTGTATGGCATCCCCTTCAAGATGTATAGCTGTAATTTTCACCATAGATGCATCCGCGGTTTTGTGGTACCAAAAGTATCGCTCTGCGCACGAGATCCAACCAACTGGGTCTCCTTCTTCCCATCTAGGGAAGTCCACCCTCATACGTGGATAGTTGGGGTCGGTCATAGAGCCTCCCCTCTCTTGGAAGTTATCTCTTCGGGCTTGGTGCGATTGGTTTGAGCTCTCTTGTTGATGTGATTTCTTTGGGCTTGGTGGTCGACCCAAACTGAGTTCGGTAAAGAGAGTCCGAATCTTATTCTCCATTCGGGCCTCGAGTGCTTCGAATTTAGCATTGATTATCTCCTCAGATGCCATAGTATATGCCTTCAAATCTGTGATGTTAAAATCTCTCTTTTGTTGGCGGGTTAAAGGTAATGTATAGGTTGAGAGAAGTGATGGTCGAAAGGGTTGGTGGATTGGTGGATGTAGGCTGCGGTTTAGGCTTGTTTTGTGACTGTTTTGGGTGTTGTTTGAGGGTGTGGTTTGGTGGAGTTTTAGGGCTGTGGATGAAAGTTTTGGATCTGTGGCAAATGGTAGCAAAGGTTTGATAGAAATCAGTGGAAGTTGCTGCAAATATGTGCTGTCTTGTAAGAGTAGAATTGTCGTTGAAGAAACAGCGGTTTCTCGACGAAATTTCCACCAAAAACTTGAGAGATTTGAGGAGGGAATCGATAGCAAAATCTCAGTTTATATGACAATAAGGATGTTCAATTTAATCAAAAAAATTTCGGCAGTATAACAGCAAGAAAATTGGTGCAAGTTGCGATAGCAGAATTTTCGTCGAAAAATTTCAGCGGTTTGTGACGAAAATTTGGAGCAATACAAAATCGTTTTTAGAGATGAATTCCTCAATAGATCAATATTAGATGGAAGTCAAGATAATCTATGAAGTGTATAAGAAATTTCATTCAAAAAGGATTGCAAATAGATCGGTTAAGGCAACAATATGTGGTTGAAATTTTCTGCAGATTTTCAAGTATAGCAGATTGGACGTAAAAGATTAGTGGTTTGTATTAAAAAATTTTTGACGAAACGAAAGGGAAATCCACTGTTAGGAAGTGTCAAAGCTATCATAAAAATTTCGTAGAGATTTGGACAGAAAAAACGTAGTAGCAAGATCACAAATTGTGCTTTGCGGTTGGAATTTTATAGTGCAGATTTTTAAGTATAGCAGTTTAGACGTAAAAGATCAATGATTTATATTGAGAATTTTTTGACAAAACCAAAGGGAAATCTGCTGTTATGAAGTGTCAAAGCTGTCATAAAAATTTCATAGAGATTTGGATAGAAAAAACACAGTAGCAAGATTAAACAGATTGTGCTATGCGGTTGGGATTCTGCAATGTATCTTTCGTCGTAGATATGAAAACTTTGCGATGAAAAGTTTATACAGCAATTTTGGAACAATTTTTTTTTGGATTTTCGAATAAGGATAACTAAATTGCAGCAACAATAAGGTAGGAAATCAGAACCTGTTGCAATTCACGGAGAGATCAAAGGATGATCTGCGGTGGTGGAGATGACAGCGGAATTTGGCGACGATCTTTTAAGCAATTGTGGGGATTGCTTTGGGCGGTTGTGGAGGGCTGATGGATAGCTGTGGAAGGGCAGCGAGACGCCAGGAACGCTGCTCTGATACCAGGTGTTAGAACCCTTGCAGATTCTAAACTTGGGGTTGATCTTTTTAGGGGATCGACCTCCTTGGAACTCTATAGGGGTTCCTCCCTCCAAGTTTGCTACTCAAAGGTTGCAGAAAAGATTCATCTATTGCCTATGAAAAGAGAAAGAATACATGGCTATTTATAGGGCTTCTAAACCCTAACTCCTACTTCTAACCAACTCCTAATAGAACTCCTACTCAAGACTCCTATTCCTTTACAACTCCTAATTCTTCTCTAAGAAACAACCTCCTAACCCTAGCCGGCCTCTTCACCTCTTTAATAGGGGCTGGCTTAGGTAGATTTTACATTAATGTCCCTCTCAATTAGGACTCTCTTAGCTAGAGTCCTAACAACTTGACAGTAAGGTTTGGGTGTGCAATTGTTAATTTGAATACTGTGGTCTTATGTTTCATATATTCTGCTAAAAATGTTCATATTGGACTATAAATTGTCGACAATTCTAGTATGGTAGTTTTCATGGTGTTATATATGGAAAATGACAATTCCTGATCATAGATTTAAAATGATATTTATTTTATTTGAACGATTGATCAATTCCATCTTGTATATCATTTTCAGGCATACACCTATGTATCACTTGGTTCTTCTTTGCTCAAACAGATATTAGGCTTATTGGATAAGGTATGAGGAGTCTTGTGATATCACTAAGAGAAGTCCCACATGCGATGTGGGCTAGATGTAGTTTTATGTAATTACCTTCACCCTGAAGTGCAACTCCTTTAGAAGGATTAGAAAATTGACAGAATTTTGTTCAATAATATTTGACAGTGTGACAAATCATTAGATAAAAGAAAAAATTATATACTAGCATGGCTGCAAATAGCATTGGTTCTAACATATAAGGAGCTTCTGTTGCAAAAGATTTCTACTTTCCACAGGTATATCCAAGGAGCTCCTTTGTTTGGGAATTCGAACGACCCTTCTTATGATCCAATGCTTGTCGGTGAGGAGCTGAACAAGATCAAGTTGCCTGCAAAATACAGCAATGACAAGTCCCTCTCATCTGCACCCAGCTTACATGCTCGCTTCGTAGGTCAAAGTTATAAGCAGGTATACGGCATTCTTTTGATTAGCAGATAATTGGTTATCCTTTCATTGAAATGTTTCTTTGAAGCCCAACTTAAACCCATGCATCCAATGGAAACTCAAATTCTTTTCACCTGAAATTTGGATGACTAGGTATTTTACCAATGAGGAATCATCAAGCAATTCTCGCATCTATTCACAGATTTATATGCTTGCTCATTCATGTTCTGATTGCATGGTGGGTCAAAAGCAAAAGAAACCCCCACTCTGTAAATCAAGTTGGCAACCATTGCAGAAAAGAAGCTTAGCTTCAGATTGCTACATTTCAATTGATAGGTTGGGGTGGTTGTCATTCTTTCTTTCTGCCAATTTTCATTTTCCGTCATTTTTGCAGGTGTGCGGGCAAGCAGATGTTTGGGGAGATGGTGTTGTTCCGGAAGTGTCTGCTCATCTTGAAGGTGCACTGAATATAAGCTTGGATGGTGTTTATCATTCTCCAGTTGGTTCTGATGGGACAATAAGACCATGGTTTGGTTCTGCATCTGTGCTCAAGAAATGGGTCCATCACCTTTTGACGTGATGACAGGAAAAAGAAATTGTGTGTGCAGATTTCTGTCGATAGCAATGTTCATCAGCAGTTGAACGACCATCGGAAACAAAAATGCCTTCCTACAAATTCTGTGGATTGAGTGGTGACATTTGACCAGAATCAATAAATGAACATGAGTTTTCAATAGTAAGATGGATTCCTCAACTAGTAGGGGATTTGGCCCTACTTTCTTCTGCTCAATAAATCTTTTTCTTTAATGTTTTGATCATTATCCCCCCCATATTATTTACGGTGTCACTAATCTTGTTCTTCTTATTAGCAATTGATGTAATCATTAACTCATTGTTCTTTGTTCAAACCTGTAATTTCTAAAAATTTCAGCTTATTTTATTCCAGTTACCGTTAATTTTACAACCGGTTTTCACTCCCAAATTCCTATCACAATAGTTCTTTGATGGTAGAAAACTAAGACACGGGTCATTCATGTGTTTACATATTTCTATATTTCAATTGTCTATTTATCATAATCATATTATACAGTACTCTCTTCACATACCGCAAGATTAATTATATATTTTTTAAATTAATTTTTTATTATTCTGATTCTTATATTTTTTATAAATTATATTAGAATTCCTATTTTTACAAAAACAAAATAAAATATTAATTATATATATTAAAAAATAATTTTTAAAAATAAAAATATTAAAATATTAAAATAATAATATTAAATATTTCACTTTCATAACTATAAAAATCTTAATATGATTTTTTTAAAAATATAAATATTAAAAATAACTAATTATAAAAAACAATTTATATAATTAACCCCATAAAACATAACTTACAACCTTACTAACTTCAATTTTGTTTTCTTTGTTCTTATCCTGATTCTAGGCAAGATAACAAAACAACTAAATTATAACCTTCAACCAAAATGCTTGTGCACAGCTTTGCAAGCATGACTACAATGGCGCAACAGAGTGAAATGCAATGACCAGCCAATGCACTAACATCTGAGTGAACTATAAAACAAGACAGAGTTACTACAGCATGACTAAGAGTTCTACCACAGCATACGCAAGAACACACTTAGAAAAGATGGGGAGCTCTCCACTGCTACAAATAAAAGTCCTAACACTGCTGACACCAACAAACGTAGATCAAACTGCGAACATGAAAGCAACAGCACGATTCCTTCGTTGATTTCATTTACGTTTGGGGAAATGAGAAGCTATCAGTCCTGAAATCTCAAACATCTGAACCTTGTCTCTACCATCAAGTATACTCTTCAGCTTATCATCGCAGTGAATCTCCCTCTTGTTTGCTGAGTCCTGAATTGAATGATAAACCTAATTAGCAAAGAAACAGGACAACGGAATTAACCTAGTACATACAGAACATATTTACAGCACAAATATGTAAACATGATACTAGGTTTTTACATGGCTCAAACTATAACCATGACTGTAACCCTAATACCTAATACATACAGGCTTTCAAGTGCTAAACAAAGAAAGACTTCCAAACAAAATCCCAGCAGGTTAGCATGATTATTTTCTCAGATACTTTTATAAGATTACAGTTCATCTAACTAAAATCCTGTTCTCAGCATACTGCTTATATGACCATCTGATGGTGCACCCAGCTTGCACTGCCCTCATTTGATGGACTCATGTGGCCTCTGCAGTGAATTGAGACACACATCAACAATGTTCTTTTCATTTACAACTCCATAATGTTAATCGAGACACACACCTTTTTCCCTACTGTCTGACTAATATATTATATATATGGCAAAAATCACACGAAATCCCTAGTTAGTCCTGAAGAACCATGTGAAAACTCGATAACTACTAGTTTTGCTAGCTAAACGGAATATATAACATCAGAGCATAACGAATCCACTACTGTGATTTGTTAAGCTAAAGTAAGATGCTTGCTGCATGGTTGTTTCCCATGATGAGGATGTTCAAAAACATTTAAAATGAATCATTATCGATTTATAATTCATAGTCTCAAAAAGTCTCCTAGAATCCCACCCTATGTATAACACCATTATAAGATTTGTAAATGAGTTCCCAAAAAACCAAAAGCTCATTGGATAAAAGCAAACATCTTGCTTCATCGATTACTATCGCAAGCAACATAGTGCTTTCTACGGTTGTCTTACACCTCAAACAACCTCACATCTCAACTAGACAATTTGCCACAACATTCTACACACAGCATTTATATCCTTCTTTTGTTGCTAGTTCGAACGGAAGGGGGAAATCATGAAAAGTTCTGAAAAAGAGTGTCCACTCTTCTGAATGTTGTGTTGAAGACATTATATGATGTAGCAGATGAATATAACATCCGAGCATGAATATTCCTGCACACATACTGTCGACATGAACATGCAACTCATTTTGCTGGGAGAACTGCTGGTAACTTTGAAGGTACATAAAAAGGTGGATTGGTGTATAATAGACAATATTTGCCTTAAAAAGTGTACGGGACTCTTATTTTTAAGCCCTGCTGCATCCTAGCAGCTCAATCGACCACAGTTATGGAGCTTCTTCAAGGAATACAAACGCCAGTGACGAACATATGAAACGCAAGAGCATTAGTAGCACAAACAGACCCAAAGGAATAGCCGATGTAATACTTTTCTTGAGACAAACTTCGACCTATATAATGGCATTAATGAGATCATAAACAACCCTAAATCATCCATTCTTTGAGGCAAATGAAACCATATCCTTCTCGACACAATATTGCCACAACCAACTACAGGAATATTGCAGATAGCAAACAAAGTGCCTTTGCAGAAGAACGGATAAGAGTAGAAGCCAATAGACAAGCCCAAAAGACGGTAAGAAGCATCAAACCCTCGGCAAAGCAAAGGGGAGGAAACGTTGATCGACAAGATTCGGACCTGAAGCTGGTTGAGCTTGATGTGCTCCCAGATCTTCTTAATGGCTACGTTACGCGAGATCTCGGAGGCGCCGACGAACTTCTGCATGGCCGGGGAGATGGGGTGCGGCTTGAGGAAGCCGCTCTGCATCTTCTCGGCCGCCGGGGAGGCAGCCTCCGCCTTGGCCGCCACCATGAGGACCCTGCACCCACCAAAAACCCTAGACATGTCTCCCACTCTCACCTTGGAATCGATGCGCAGAATGGGGCAGAACTGAGGGTTTTGATTTCTCCCGTGCCTTCTTATGGCGAGGCGCTGCCTCACACCGTGACTTAAGTCACGTAAGCTACGCCCCTCGTTTCGGTTTCTCACGTACGCCACGTCAGTGGATCGTGTGTGAAAGTCCGCGGCAATTTTTGAATTCGAACACATTTGCTATACTGACAATTAGCAACCCACTAATGAGGATTGAGCAAAAAATACAAAGATAATACTTGACATTCATATCGGACTTAATATTATTTTTGGATGATTAAATCTGTTAACTAAAATTCTTTTATCTATAATTTGAATTATTTTCCATCGTGCATCACATAAAATAATTTTGCCTTCATTTTTATATGTGTGAGCCACGTCAGTCAATTGTAAAGCGTCAAATGAGTGGATTCGGTGCGGTAGTTGTGGGCTCAATTTAGGCCCAAATCTGGTCTTTATTGGGCCCGATTTAGGAATTATTACGATAGATAATGAATGGATTAATAGATATAAAGAGAATTCTCTTACGCTATCATCTCATTTTCCTTTATCTATTATTAATATTTTATTTCTACTATTCAAGAGAAACATTATAAGCATTAGTGGTGCAATTACATCCTGAAGCAACGTATTAATTATTTGTTAGCTAAAATTATCAATACAAACACCCGTAATTAGTTTCACATTGGTGAGCAAATATTAAGATTGGATTATAAGAGTCTGATGAGTGGATTATAATAGTTTCAACTTAAGCATTTTGATTAATAGTTGAACCAAATAAGAGATATTGGCTAATTAATTTAAAATTTTTATAGTTTGAAAATATTTATCATTCTTTTTTATGTTAAAATATTTATTATTAGATTAAGATATGTTATATGAAGCTTTTAAGGGATCCTTCAATCCTCTTTAAAGGTTTATTTGGATTTAAATACAATGAAGTTAATGTTTTATATATTGAATACATGATATTTGATTCTTCTATTTGGATTAGGAATGTTATTTTCACATTGTAGTTTACCTTTTAATCTTATTTAGATTAAAATATACTATGAGTAGTTTCAAAAAGAAAAGAGAGTTTATTATGTAAATATGGATAATAAAATACTGATTTTATTATTCTTTTTATAAATATGGGATGTGACAAATTTATCAAAGTAATGATTTTGAGGACATGTTGGAATATGTGATCCTAAGGTTAGAATATTAGATTACTCAATTAATTTTTAAAATTTAGATTTTGAAAATTAGATTATAATGCAACTAAAACATGTATTTAAGATATTAGGATCATTTTAGTGAGTCAAATATAGTTTCTTTATAAAAAAAATAATTGATTAAAGATGTCATAACCTTGTTAAATGACTTAAAATCATATTATTGAGTAAAATACCAAAATTTTATTTTTTTCACTAAATTAAAATAAGTGTTGTATTAGTTTATCTTATAAACTCCCATAAGTTTTTATATTTTGAATATGATTTTGTTATTACCCTTTGGTTGTTAATTTAATTATAGAATGTATTATTTTCCTTTTGAGATATACATGATAAATAAATATTATTAATTGACTTAGTTATTCATGAAGATGCACATATTAGATTTATATCTAATACTGAAAAATAATAATAATAATTTGGTAATCTAACTTAAAATATTATATGATGGTTATATTCACTATAAAATATTTAGAATTTTATTTTATTTTATAAAAAAATAAATAAATTAAGTTTATTACACAAGCCTTATAGCATTTATTATTTTGATCATATCATTTTTATGTTAGGGATCTAAAATTTATTCATATAATTTTGTTATAAATTTAAAGTAGATTATAATGAAGGAAGTTTGACATAATTTATATTATAGTTTGATATATTATTTTTGTTATCCTATGTTCTATAATGTTATTTTATTTATAATTATGAATAGGATAAATTTAATAAAACATATTTGTTACTATATGGATTCTTTACTTTCGATGATTAATTATCTTTTATGGTTTTGTCTTAATGTTTATAGTTAACATATCTAGTTTTACTAATTGAAGATTATACTAAGTATCAATTATTCTCTCGGATGTAAAAGTTTTGATAATTTTAAGTTTAAAATTTTATAAGATATTTTAAAAATATAAATTAAAAGTATTTACCTTTATATTTTTTGTTACCATATATTATTCTTAAAATTGAGATTAGATTTGACATGTGCTAAGATTATTCTTAAAATTTAGAAGTTATTATTGATATTAATAAAAAATATGCCTTTGAAGTTGAATAAATTTGATCATGACTAGTGTAATGAGAATTAAATATAATATTGTTTCTTTGACACATATAATATATAAATCATTTGAAATTATAAAAGAATATATGTGAAATAGTTGGATAAGTTTTCATCATTTTAATTGCTTTTGTTTGTTGAGTTGTACCTCAATTTATATTTTACGTCAACAATCAATTAATTTTTAAAACTTAAAAATTTTATTGATTTATTAGATATAGAATTTGATATACTTGTTATGGGTAATTAAAACCAAACTTATTCAATAAGTTTCACTAATTTGTCATATATTTTATGTTAAAAAAATATATTTTTTTTAGCTTAAAAGTTTTCGAGTGATATATTTAATCAAAATATTTTTCAAGTTAATTTAGTTTTATCTTTTGACTTAGTATTTCAAAATCTAACTATATTGATTAATGTTATTTTTAATCAAATTTGGGAACCAAATATCTATTAAGTGGGGGAGAAATGTAATCACCGATAATTTCTCCCTTAACATAAATTAATTACTATAAATGATGTATTGCTTTATTATTAACTTTTATATTGGTGTACTATAGTTAAGGAAAATGATTATATTTAGTTTTCTGAATCATATGGGTAAATTATAAATTCTACTAATCAATCAAATTATTAATTGATTTATTTTCTAATGAATGATTTGATTTTTAGGAAGTAAATAATTTATATTCCATTTTTGCGTGTAAACTATAAGAAATGAATATTATATTTCTTTTATGAAAGTAAAATAAAAATAAATTAAAAATTAAATTAAATTATTACTTTCCTTTCGGGGAGACGTTATCTTCTCCTATATAAAGGGGACTATTCTTTTCCTTTTTAATTAGCTTTGATTTATATTTTAAAATCTTGATGTTGAGATTATTATAATTTTTTATGCATAATGATATTTTAATTTTAAAATTCATGATTAGTAAATAATTATAACTATTTTGTGATGTTAGAATGATTATTTGATTTATATTGATCTCTTAAGCTTAAGTGAATTTTAATATTAATTTTTATTATTTTTAGATTAGTATAATAGTTCTAATTTATTTAATTATATATATATATATATATTTCAAGAATTATGTGTGAATTTCTATAATATAATTAGTTTTGAAATTAAGATCATGAATTTAAAATTTTAATTTATAGATTTGAGTCATTCTTTAATAATTTTAAATATTAAAATCTAATTTGATAAGAGGAGTCTAATTGGGGTCTGACTTGAGCCAAGTTGATCGATCAACTCGAATCGACTTAGCCCATGTGATCATGTACGACCCAGCCCATGTAGTCAAGTACAACCTAGCTCATATGACTAGGCATGACCCGGTCTATGTGACCAGGTAGGAGCCAGCCCATGTGGCCAGGTACGATCCAACCCATGTGGTCAGGCATGATCCAACTTATGTGGTTAGGAATGACCCAACCCATGTGGCTAGGTATGATCCAATCCATGTGGTCATATATGACCCATCCCATGTGGTAAGGTACGATCCAACCATATGGCAAAGCATAAGCCAACTCATGTGGCTAGGTACGATCCGGTCCATGTGATCAGATATGACCTCAATTCATATATCTATATGTGACCAACTCGTGAGCCAAACATGACCCAGTTCAATGGTAAGGCTCAGCCAAACTTATAAGTGAGACTTAGCCTAATCCATGAAGTTAAGTTTGCCTAACTATGCAATTGATATTAAATACATCGTCACTCCTTTATCTAGTCCGTTATACCTCAACTCAACCTATTACTTGGAAGAGGTATATGCAGTGTATATGACCTGTCCAAGACTCAGGTGGGTTGGTTCGATTTGGGTTAGTACTATACAACATAGTCCAATTTCCTCTCTCTCTATTGGTTTAAACTTGTTAATTGACTAAATTAAAAAAATTTAATAGGTTAAAGCCAGTTTAGGGTGATTCCAAACTAACTTGACTAGTTCATACCTAAATGACATAATTAAGATCAATCAAATCTAAATTAAACAAATCTAGGGTGATTCCATACCGATTTTATTAGGATTTGAGGTTGGTTCCGTTAGATCATAATCGAATTGAGTTTGATTTAAATCATTTGAGATATTACAATTAGGGTTTTGGTTGATTGAAGATTATTGAGAGATTGATATTTTATGCATTTATGATTTGATGAATTTAAAACTGAAGATGTCATTTGAAAATGATTATTGATTTTCTACTTTCTTAAGTTTATGATATTGATATGATTATTATTATACAGTAGATGTGACTAGCCTAGTAGTTCACATTGGAAGTGCAACCTATGAAAGGGGCTACAGGCCCATCATAGTGTAGAGCTACCAATGAACATAGTCTAGCATATTTACATCTAGTATGATCTTTCATAATTTTTAATCATATTGATTTTTTGATGTATGCGTGAGTGAATGGATGAATATAAATGAATGATCATGGATGTTTATGTATCCATGTCGAGGGCAAGTATGGTGATTCCCTTCGGATATTAGCGGGCCGTCAGACGTGATGGTTAGATGGTTCCTCCATCCACTATTGGGAGGAACGTGTCTCCACTTGGGCGGATGAAGGATATTACTCCATTCGTTGTTGTTGGGAGTGCAATATAGATTATCTCCATCCGTTGTTGGAAGTGTAATATAGATTATCTCCATCTGCTATTGGGAGAAATCTATCTTGTGAAACATACGTCTTCATCCGCTATTGGGAGAGTGCATCATCGGATGTGATGTATGTCTTTGTTATCTAATTATTATGTATATGTTGCATGTGGTTGATGCATGATTTTGTTTATTATGTAAGAAATTATTATCAATTTTCTGATGTATAAGTTTTGTGATGAATAGATATATTATCATTTTTTTTATTAAATTATTGATATTTATTTATATTACACGAATATTGAAGATTATTTTTATGATTTTTTCGAGGTTCCTATCAGCATGTGTGGTTGCTGATATGTTTTTATCTTATATTTATTTTCAGAGTAATCTACTATTTTGTAATAGATGTGAAGCTTGGGTGGAAAAGATTTGTAATTCTATCAAGAATAAAAAATAGTAATCTATTACTTTGTAATCTACTATTTTTTATGATTTTTTAGTTATTAGAACATTTACTATTTTAAAGATAAGGATTTGAATCGAAGGAGATAGGAAAAAAAAAGTTTATTATATAAATTATCAATAATAAAATATTAATTTTATTATTTTTTATAAATCTGGGATGTGAGGATGTGAATGATGTTGTGGCATAAAGATAAGATGATGGGACACTTTTTTTTGATATGGCATAAAGATAGGATTGGTGAATGAGATAATGGTCCCTAACAAATAGATTGGTGAGTGAGTGACATAGCATGAGTGAATCATGGTTTGATGTGACATGAATGACAGGATAAATGGGAAAATATTTGACGTGGCATATAAATGATAAGGGCATGAGGATGTGTCTGATTCTAAGTAAAATTATCCAAAAGCAAGACACAGTCATTGCTCATTTTTTGGTTCTAATGATTTGTTATGGTTTAAAAGCTAAGATAATGGCATTAGGTAGTTTTTTTTTATTTTATAGGAATTTATATGCTAAACTTACATTTGGAGGAATGAATACAAAAAATATTAATAAATTTCATGTTTTCAAACTTGCTGATGAGCATAAAAAACTTTCAAGCTCCAAAAAGAAAAAAAAATACAAATAAGAAAGAGACAATGGAAGAACAAATCTCATCCAAATTATAATTGGCATGGAGTGAAATGGATAAGGATAAGAGTTGTAGTGTGCCTATTAGGATAGGAGGATTCCTTATGCATTATTTGGAATGCTGAAATTATCTAAAAAAAATTAACATCAACCACAAATATGTTGGAAATAAATCCTATCATGAAAAATATTTGGATGTTGCATTGCAGGAAAGATCATAGTGACATGTTTGACCAAAATGGAATTTCTATAGATTAGTTCAACAGTCACTTTCATCTCTTGTGGAAGGTTCAAATGAGGACTGAGGTGAGTTGAAGCCTCTGTATTTTGTGAGTAGTTTAACATGTTAAAGACTCAGGTTGAAAATGTTGAAGTAATTCAATTGCATGAGATGAAGCAGAACACATCCACTAAAAATATTTAAAAGGACAAGATAAATGACCTTCACTTTTTTTTTTTTTGCCAATAAAAACAAAACCAACTTTGCAAGCTTAAAAAAAATATATTATTAATTAATTTTAATAATAATCTTATCTCTTAAAAATGAATTAATTAAAAAAATGAAGATATCACGAGTTTTGGTCTTCACTTAATGCAATTGATGAGGCTAATGGATAAGGACAAGATGGGGATGAGGATGGAAACACCACTCGTACCTATCTTATCCCATTGATATCCCTTGGTAAAAAAAAAATCTAAATACTTGATAATCTTATTTTAAAAATTAGGATTAGGATTTGCTTATTTAACTCATCTCGTCTCTACGTTTCATCATCTATTAATTAGGATTTGGCTATTAACATGATGATGGTATACCAGTAAATATATGATTCCAAATCTTATTTTAAAAATAGTAAAATATATCAGTTAACCTAATTAGTATAGAATTTTACAATATGAAAGCTAGATTCTAGGATTAATTTTTATCTCCATCATCGAACTATAATAACAATAATAATAATAATAATAGTAATAATAATAATAGTAATTATTAATTTATAAATTTATTTTAATAATATTATTATATATAAATTTTATAAATATTACCATTATTTATAATTTAATATTAATAATAATAATTTTTTAAAAAAAATAAATTTAATTAGGAGAATCGGAAGACCTCGTGAAATCTTGTCTCCTCATCTCCGTGATAGCTTATATTTGATAAAAGAAATTTGAAATACATGATAATCTATCACAGACGACCAGTTTCATACGTGGTTGGTGGGGATCCCTTCCACGACACGAATCATAAAGGTGATTTAGATCATGCATCGATAAGGAGGTTTAGTTTGATTAGGTCGTCACGAAACAACTTATCAAATAAGGCAGCTCTCGTTGGACTTTTCTACCCCTCAGTCGACGCAAAAGACTTATCTCGGTCAACACGTTTGACCGTGGAATATTGATTCGTCCAAAATAATTATCTTAAATGTTTCCATCGAAAGATATTTCTATTGAAATTTTGCACTCGTATCAGTTAATTTCCATCGAAAAGGATCGATGAGAGAGCGACAATTTACACACGATTACCATATTCCAATTGCCGAATCCATTTCCCAAGATGCGGCATGGCGTGGGGTCAACGCCTTGTCCCTGAGGCGTGCGAATCAAGCCGTAGATCTCGGAATGATGGGAGCGAATCCGACATCTCGCGGTCGGAGCCTCGGTAGCTTGCGCACACGCCAATGCCTCCACTGGCGCCGACGCGACCGACGAGGATGACGCAGAAAGCATTAAAGACGAGCTATCCACGTTGTTTCTCCCCGTTCTTATCCGCAAGTCTCAAAAAGTTTCGGGAGAGAATACAGTACTGCGTTGCAGTATCCAAGAAGACGAACAGGAAGGATGGCGGTGGGAATGGCGATGCGGGGGAACGAGGTGTTGCGGGCGCACCTGGGGATGGCGCTGGTTCAGGTGACCTACGGCGGATACCACGTGCTGACCAAGTCCATACTCAACGTCGGCATGAACGAGGTCGTCTTCTGCGTCTACCGCGACCTCGTCGCCATCTCCATCCTCGCTCCCTTCGCCTTCCTCCAACACCGCAGGTTTCTGGTCTTTCCTCTTTTTCTTCTTCTTCTTGTATCGATCATTTGTTTACCTGACGACGATCTGTTTCTCTGTAAATAGTTTGGTTCAATTACTTGTCGATCAACAGAGGTTAGGGTACGTGTTCCTCTATTTGATGTTTGATGATGAGGTAAAACGAGATTAATTGGGCTGTTTGATGTGCAGAGGATTAATGGAATTTTGGGATTGGATTAGGAGGTTGGACAAACAAGAACGGTATCGAGGAACAAAGAATTCAGATGCCAGCAAAATAAACGATTGAGAAATTAGGGGATTTGGAGTGTAGCCCGTTCAAGAAATCGATCGTTTTCGAACATTTGGCTGTTGCTTGAAGATCGGGAGAACCAGTAGATTGTTAACGCAAGGCATTGACTTATTGGTGGAAAAAGACGGAAGACGCCATAAAGGAGATTTCGAGTATGGTTGGGCAAATTGTTTATGCCATGAAAAGATTCCTAATACAAGCCACCAGCTTCCGTGTTTTGCGTGAGTTCGTTGTGATTCATGATCCCACTGGAAGCATTCAAGATTGATTATTAGATTCCAATTTCCTTGCTTGAAGGCATGAAACAACAGAAGCTGCTAGTTGCTAAACTTTGACACTCGATCCAAACAAGGATGATGTGTTTACGATGAAAGCTTACAGAAATTTCCTATGGTTGGAAGAGGATTTAAGGTTGCTTCATCGAAGTTCTTCAACATTTTAGGAGTACTACCTTTTACCTAAATGATAGTGTAATAATTGGTTTGCCACTACAGGACATACTAATCTGCTGAGCAAGAATCATGGAGAAGGTTGGAAGATAATTTTGTGCCTTCCATTGTGGAGTAATTTGGTAACTGGGAAAAAGAAAATGGGGAAAATAAAGGTAAAGGAATTTGGTAAGTATGATGAAAGAAGCAAATTCACTCGTCAATGTGCTCTAATCATTTGGTATTCTATCCTTGGGAAGGTGCATGAGTCAGTCAAGGTTACATCAGTAGAGGGTTTTGTTTAGTATAAGGAAAGAGAAAGATGCGGTCTAAAGTCTAAACCAAGGCTGCTTGTTAAATTGGGACAAAATTTCTTTTTAAGTTTAGACAAGAAAGAAAGAAGCATAGCCTCTCTAATTTGGTTACTTGAGCTGAACTAGCCATCTCCACTGCGTTTCAACCCTATACATTGTAGCCGCTGATGTGTGTTGGGGCTGGATCTTAATTTATCATCATATGGTGCAAGCCAGGGTGTAAATTGTTCCACTTTGTTCATACTTTCGTCGAAGATGTTCTTCGGTTGTTTGTTGAGGTTATTTTTGATAAGCAAAGAGCTGGTAGTTAAAACATTATGTTGAAGGCAATATGACTATATAAGGACTTCGTCAAGTTTCTGATTGACTTCATCAAGTCTTTATTCATTTTATTGAATATTACTGCTTCTTTAGATGGATTTCTTTATGGTTTTTATTTTGTTTCATAGAATGATAAGGATGGTTGGTTAATAAATGTGGTAACATATTTGACAGAAATGTTGGCCTTCAAGTAACTCGGCGCCTCTTTGCATCTTTTATCCTTCTTGGTTTTACTGGGTAAGCTCTGTCGTTCACTAATTGACTTAAGTTTGTACTTTCTTGACATGTTTTAGAAATAAGATTTTGCTGCTTCTGTGGTCATGAGAATAATCAGATCATTTTTGGATATTCTTTGATCAGGATATTTGCAAATCAGCTTTTGTTTCTTCTCGGCCTAAGCTACACAAACCCAACTTATGCATCAGCTATTCAGCCTGCAATACCAGTCTTTACGTTCATCTTGGCTGCAGTACTGGGGTGATTTTCTTTGCAATTTGTTTGAAGTTTCCCTAATATCCACTTAACATTCTACTTTCAGTATTGATTTAGATTGTCAATGGTTACAGCATTGAGACAATAAACTTGGTCACAAACGAAGGCCGCATGAAAATTCTTGGCACACTTGTTTGTGTTTCTGGTGCAATATTAATGGTCTTCTATCGAGGTCCAGCTATAATTGGATCCGGAGTTTATGATCTATCTGATCATGTTGCGGTAGGCATGAAGCCTCAGCCTGAACCCATTGGTTGGTTAGCATCTGGTCTTCTTGGAGTTGGACTTGAGAAGTGGCATCTTGGTGTTTTGTGCTTGATAGGGAACTGTTTTTGCATGGCTGCTTATTTAGTTTTACAGGTATGTAAATGTGAACACCATAGCAATCCTCGTTACTGAAATCTAGACATTGTTTTATTTATAACAAACACAATGCTAAAGTGTCAAGTATTTGATAGATCCTCCATAAATTAATATATGAAAAGTGTCTTGAAAGACACAGGTTTTAAGTTTTGCATCTGGGGATGGTTCTGTTAAACAGTATCTTGCTAATGATCTCCACCTCCTTTTCTTAGCATGTTCTAAATTAGCAAAGTTTCTCTGATACAATCTATTGAAAAAATATATAACCTTGAAACATGCGAGGAACATAAATGATAAAACTATAGCTACTATCACCGAGTAATTTCGGTGATTCTTTTTCCTGTGTTTCTTCTGTTTATGTTTGTTTTTTCATTACATATGGTAATTTTCTTGTTTGCTTATGAGATGTTAACTCTTTCAGGCCCCAGTGTTGATAAAATATCCTGCCAGTTTATCTCTGACAGCATACTCGTACTCTTTTGGGGCTCTGATGATGGTATTGACTGGAATATTTACCACAAGTGGCTCCAAAGAGTGGATTTTGACCATACCAGAGATAGTTTCTGTATTATATGCTGTAAGCCTCAGATTCTGATTCTTTCAAGTGTTAATATTTTACAAGCTCGGCCAATCAAATATATACTTTGCTCTACCTTTCATAAATTTCTCTATCTTGTACATCTACAACTGACATTATCTGCCCTTATTACTTCTATTTCATCTTTGAAGGTTTCATATGCTTGATAGAAATCTACTTAGTTTGATGTTGAGTCCGCACATAGTTTAGCAAATTCAATTAGAATATTTTTCCCTTTTGATATACTATTGTATATATCTTTTACATGTTCATAATCAGAAACACAAATCATTGAAATATGGGAAAGTTCTGTTTGTATCATTGGATTTCCTTAAAAGTGTCATATTGACAAATGTACAACCATACAAATTGCCTATGGATCTCCTGGCTACGGTTCCCCTCTTCCACTTGGATTGAAACTTCAAGATTAACTCATAATAAACTATTTCTAGACTGTACCTTTCTTTCTATCTTTCAGTGCACGGTCCCATGGAAAGATGCTGTGTCTTATCACTTGCTGTAAGAATGAAAATTTCATTAATTCTTATGGACAAACCGTTCATTTGTCAACTCTACATAAACCCGCACCAAACCTTCCCTTACTACTGTTGGCATACTACACATGTCTGTTCATTGGCCAAAACATGATATTGGTGAACCTTGATGAAGACAACAGCCTTTTTACATCATTTAGGAACTTGCATATGACTTTTAGTTTTTATATATAGTTGTTGCACATTTAATAAAGTTTTGTGTCTTGCCTCTTTTGTAGTTCAAACCACACAAAAAGCAACCATATATGATGATCTTCCGTCAGGACTTTGTTGTAGTTTTAGTCTTTTTGAAAGTTTAATTTACCAATCCTGTCTATCCCATTCCTCATGAGCTTGATTCTAATTTCAAAATTGTTTTGTCCGAGGAAATTATACATGCAAAGTATAATTACAAGTAAATATAGTTAAATTGGATGGACAAAAAATCTTTTTAAGTAAAAGTTTTAGGTATTGAATCAATTATTTAACAAGATGGAGATATCGATAAAGATATTATTCATTGAGTAAAAATATGATGGTTAAAATGATGAGAGGTGTCAGGATTCTTGTATGATCATCGGATACCTTTGAGATTCAAAGGAAAATTTTGTAAGACAATTGTGAAACTAATGATGCTTTATGGATCTGAGTGTTGGGTAATTAGGTAAAAATATATCCAAAAAGTCTATGTTGTTGAGATGAATGTGTGGAGTTATTAGGAAAGATATAAAAAGAAATACTTTAATTTGTGAACAAATAAGTATCGCTTCGATAGATGATAAGATGAGAGAAAATTATTTAAGATGATATTGACGTGTATTAAGGAGACCTCCAGATGCGATACTCAAAGGAAGTGTTAATGTTAATGGTACGAAGAGAGGCAGAGGAAAACCTAAAAAAATTTTAATAGAAACCAAAAAGAAAGATTTAAGTGCTTTGAATTTAATTAAACATATGACTTCTTATAAATTTCAATGACGACAAAAGTTCCATGTGGTCGACCCCAAATAGTTGAGACTAACAACTTTGTTGTTGTTATTGTTGTTATAACTTTAGACGACAATATGATGGATTGATGGTTGACTTTTATTTTTAATGTGTGGCACTTTGTTCAAGGGAATCACAATTTTCATGGTTTTTGTGCATCAATTTTTGTCATAGTGCTTGATACCAGATATATCAACAACATTCAAAATATATTGCCTGCATAACTTATTACTGCAACAAATAAATTATTTTTTTTTTCAGGGAATTGTTGCATCTGCTATGAACTATGGGATAATGACATGGTCCAACAAGATTCTAGGGCCTTCAATGGTTTCTCTGTACAATCCACTTCAACCAGCCATGTCGACTTTATTGTCGACCATTTTCCTTGGAAGTGCGATTTATCTTGGAAGGTACTGCTCCACCTAGATTTTAATATGATTGTTTCCTAACTTTTCCTCTAATCTTCTTCTCAATTTTGCTTGTCAAAATTCAACAGTTCTATTGACATGCATGTGACTTGTTTAAAATTTGCCACTCAAAAAATGTCTTCTTTTATGCTATTTCTTATGATTGCTCGAGATCTCTGCATCTACTACACGCTGAAATATATTTGTACTTTCTTGATAAGTAAATCTGATATGATATTGTTCATTCATTTGTGTAAAGCAACATATCATGGTTGCTCAATGTATGTCAACTGCTATAGTATCGTTCTACCGAAACATCCTTGTAGAGGACTTTTTTCCCCTTTTATTTTTTTTCAAAACTAAAGGTGGAAGGCCCACCTTTCCTGTTTACCACATGAAATATATATTGAACTTCTCTTGATAAGGAAATTCCATAATCGACCTCTCATCTTTTGTGGTAAACAGCATTGTAGGAGGGATTTTGATCATTGTTGGCTTATACCTAGTCACTTGGGCTCGCCACAAGGAGGCAAGATCATCCACATCGATCCCTTACGTAGACCATCATGCGCCTCTTCTCGAAGAAGATGAATCGCTTATGAAGAAGCATGAGGCTTCCTCTAGCCATTCTGAGATTCCTTAGGCCAAGGATTGCCTCATGGATCACGATATGTTGCACTTCTTATCTCGCTGTATTATTTTTTCGTCGGATCATGCAGATAACAGTCACATCCATATTCAAGATTCTTTCTGCACAAAAAATTTCTCGCTCGAGTGGGCAAAAAGGCTGTGGCTAGTCCTCATATTTCCAAGACCTATCGGTCATGTAACCTTTTCTCAGTTATGTTTTCATGAGAAGGGAACTACAATTACTGTCCTCAGAAGAATGTTTCAGCCAGTGAAGCTGAATGTGATCTATTGTGACTGTCATGTATACTATGTTTTTATGTGGAATAGCATTTGATATATGTGATCAGAGGCTTATATTTAATGAAACATTGCTTTATGTTATTTGAGTTGTGATGGAGATGATTGCTTGTTAGACAGCAGCAACAGCAAAGGAGTTAATATCTTGTTGTGCTGCTGAAATTGACACCATCTATGTTATTCATGCAGTTATATATTCTCAAGGATATACAGATGCTATGGCATCATGCTATTACTTGATATGTTGTCAATGATCAGATGATATGACATCAGTGCTTCCAGTGACTTACATGTTCATAGTAGTAGATTGCAGTCTCTTCTGGTGTGAGTATGGTTTGATGAACTCAGTGACAGTTGCAAGAAATTTGATGAACTGCTTACAGTAGATGGTGAGCAGAATTCTTTTGTTCTTCTTCTTTTTTCCTTCTCTCTTTTGGGGCTAATTCATCAAATTCATAATTTGTTGTCATTAACTCACTTTCTTTTCTCCATGGAATTGTTTTTTCGCTTCCAATTGGAGACCTCAAGATGTTCTCACAAACAATTCTAAGTAAGACAAATGTTCTCATAAACAATTCTATTCGAAACATGATTGTGCATGCTGAGTAAGACTTATCCTAATAATCATTCCTCGGCCTCTCAATTAAATATTGTGAACAGTCAACTTAACGCTAATTGCTTCTACTCTGCCCAATGAAATCCATCACCAAATTTTATTTTGCTAGTTTTGCTGAGGTAGATTCTGAACTTGCATTTCAATATTAATTACACTAGTAATATTTTGAGATTGGATATCTCATGATCTATCTGTAATCATTTTTTTCCTTTAGTTAACAACTAATATTATACCTTGAGCATATAATACTTAACATGTTTGCTACTTTTAAGAAAGAGAAGTCTCTACATCATCACTACCCATCCTCAAGATGCATGCAAGGGACATAGAACAAGGCTTTGTTGACATGAACTTGTGCTGAGAATAATGGATGTTCATCAGGAGATCTTGAGGCACCATTGAGTCAGCTTTTGCTTGGCCCCAAACTGCACCAAATCATGAGGCACAAGGCATGGCATGGGCACTGCAAGCAACAAAAGAAGTGGCCTCTTTTAAGGTAAATGTTGATGCTAATCATGATTGTTGCCACTACAAGCTAAGTGCTTCATCTACACATTACCTAACAAAAGTTCCCAACTTTTTTAGGTAAGGATAAGGAACTCTTAAAGACAACAAGATGTCTGTCCACAGAATCAGAATAGAAAAATCCCTTCTTTATCTTTTTATGGATGGATTGTAAGTCTAGATTGATCATTTCAAACACAAAAGGCAACATGGTCTTTATCACCTACAAGTTGTAGATAGTGCATGCATGACTTAGAAATCTATATCAAAGTAGGCCATGGAAAGCAAACCAGTTTGGTTCTTGTCATGTCATTGATCTTTTCTATCCCATCCCCCCCCCCCCCTCTTTTTTTTTTTTGCCTAAAGTAGTTTGATAGAGAAAATCAAAAGGCAAATGAGAAATTTAGGAACTTAAGATATGGATCAATTTTCATATCTTAAGAACTTAAGACACACTTGAGCAATTATGAGAACAATTGTTATGTAGGCAAAGAAAAATGTGCTCTTACATGCATCAACATAGAAGTAGCATCTCCAAGATGATTGAGAGACTAGTGGACCAATCCTAAATCATCTTTTTTTCTTCTTCTTCTTCTAATTTTTATGCATAAACTAGCTCTTTGGTTGATGTGATTTTCATAATTAGCTTTTGCATCATGTATTAGCCATGCTACATTAACAATTTTCTATTGAGTTTAAGCTACTTTATGAAATTTTGATGTGGATGTAAATTTGGTCACAAAAATTGCATTTAGAGTTATGTGCAATTTATGAATGTTAATTGTGACATTTATGAGTCCAATAATGGATGAGTAAGGTAAGTACATTTGGGACCCACTCTCCCTCCTTGTGTGTTGAAGATTTAAATCATTGATGGGTGAAGACATGGATGTCAAAGGAAATGATTTGTGTGGCAAATGGATCTAAAAGATGAAGCCTTCCATTGCTCTTCCTTTCCTTGATGGCCAGTGGGATACCCAACACATGTTTTCAATTGTGAATGAGGATGGACAAGTAAGGTTAATCTTTTTATCAAGAAATTGCAAAAGAAGTCCCAATTCTGATCATGTTAAGTCATACCATTGAAGATCACTAGTTGTTGTGAAAACTAAATAATATCATAATTATGTAATGATTTCTGTTCAATATATGTAATTTTATTATTATAAGTAAAGAAGATGTTTCAGAACTAATTAGTAAAGACACAGAGTTTCACATTTATTTCTAAATAATTATTATGTTTATTCTAGTCCTTATTTTATCAAATCTTTTCTAACCATTTAAGGTCAAAACACTATTTGATATGACATAAGCAAACTTTCTCTTTTACATATAATATTATTTTATTACATCGAGTATATTCTGAATTGAATGTCGAAAAGAACTCATCGATCATATGCCATCGATATTAGTTTTATAGGAACCTTAGACAACATTAAAAAATTAGAGATTTTATCCGTCTTAGTATATTTAAACTAACAATAAAAATTGATATTAACAATAATAGATTAGATTTTTTTTGAACATCCAAATCTATTAAATCCATTTATGTTAGGTTGAGACAGGTTAAAATGAAAGAAAAAAAAAAGGTGTTGGAATTGAATTTTCTTCAGATATCCATATCTGCTAAATCAATGGAAATGTCATTCCTAATTATGACAGTGGAAACAGCTATCACTTGTAAGAACAAACCCTCAGCTGCTCTATGGTGTGGTGGGTAAGTCTCAGGAGAGAGATTTTTTTTGTGTTTTGGCTGAAAGGGAAAAAAGAAAAGAAAAAAGAAAAGAAATGTTAAAGGATGCAACAAAGTAGTCTCTTCTCCTCAAAAGTTTCATGAGGAAAAGCACCTGAATTCCGGGAAGCTCTTGCTACAAAGCTTCCTTGTTCTTACACTACTCCTTTCAAGTCTCCCAGTCCAAGAAAAAGCATGGTTGTTCTGGCCTACATTATAATTGCCCAGTGTTGTTTGTTCATCATCATCACTTCTCCTTGAATTATGGATTTGATGCCAAGGTTTTGCTCCATGGATGGTCAGGTTGAGACCAAGATCTGGACAGGCACTTGGAATGGTCACAAATGCTCACCTTGTATCACTTTCTTTTGAGGAAAAAGTAAGTCATGAAAGCCCCCCCAAGATCATCTTGTGTGTACTTTTAACTCAGTCTCCGTAATGATAGCCTGCCTGTTCACAACCATGTGCTAATAAAGTAGTTCCATTCTGGATTCCAAGTAGTAGGAGTAGTATATGAGGCCTGCACACAGCAAGATTTGCTGGTCAACCCTGAGCTGACAGATCCAGGTGGAGATTGCCAAATCTATTGGTTTGTAGTTCTCTGTTTCATCACGTCCGAGTCCATCTGAAACAAGTCAAGTTTGGATGAGTACGGACGATGGTATATCAGGTCCAAATCTATGCAGTATTTTTGATATGGTTTGATATCTTAGCAAGTGAAGAAGAAAATTCCAAGAACACTTGTCTTCCTTTATTGGAGAATTCCTCTGAGGAGTAATCAACAGAGATGTCACTTCCTCCAATAAGTTCCTGCCACTGTTGGGTGTCAGGAATGCATGTGCTGGCTGCTGTACCAGGAGGGGGATCTAAAACAAATCTACCTTAGATTCACTCTTCTTTTTCTTAACTATTGTTTGATTGGATTCAGCAACAAAGAAAAAAGAAAAAAACCATTTTCTCTTACTTCCTGTCCTGCATGCAGGCTGATTCAGTGCGGTAAAACAGTAAAAATCTCCCATGTGGGTAACAGAGCTTGATGATTACTGTTTCACAGAGTGTTGCTGTAGAGAGAGAGAGGTGATTAAAAAGATGCAATGGCTCACTTGTCACTGAATGGATAGCCCTGTTTGACTTTGGAGTTTGGCCTTCCTTGGAGACGACAGCGGCGCAGGTGCGATGACTACTTCCCCTCCTCTCAGGGTTTCGTCTCTTGGTTTCTTGCCCATCTGCTTTAGGTCCCATGAAATGCTTTTGTTTCTTGCTTGTCATGCTGTGCGGTGGTGCATGAAATCTTGATTCTTGGTTTCGATTGTCTTACACATGAAAAATCTGATCTTTTTTGCATCTTTTCTTTTGGGGGGCTTGGATTCTTTATCTTGATCTCTGCTGACCGATAGCGCATGCGATAGTTCTGCTTGGGCGATGGATTGGAATGCGAACGCTTCGCTGCTGTGGGATTGGGACAACCACGCGCCATTTGGTGGGAATTTCAAGCTGTCGGGCGGCGGCGGTGCTTCCTCTGGCTCTGAACTGGGGACTGGTTCCTCGTCCAAGAGCACCATCTCTGCCTCCGTTGATTCCTCGTCCAAAGCAGGAAAGGAACCTGAGTGGGTCGCAAACCTGAAGAGCCACGGCAAGAACCAACTTTTACCGGAGGCTGGTTCTTCCCTGGTTGCGGCGTCGGTGGCTGGATTGGAGGAGTCACAAATAGGGCTAAAACTTGGTAAGAGAACCTACTTTGAGGATGTTTCTGCCGAGAGCAGCGTGAAGAACCCTTTGTCATCTTTGGATTCTCCGGCGGCATCGACTGCTCTGGTCAAGAAGCCGAGGGTGTCTCATCAAAGTGCACAGAGTAGCTGCTGCCAAGTTGAAGGTTGTAACATTGATCTTAGTGGAGCCAAGGATTATCACCGGAAGCACAGGGTCTGTGAAACCCATTCTAAATGCCCCAAGGTCATTGTCGCGGGCCAGGAGCGCCGGTTTTGTCAGCAGTGTAGCAGGTTACTTGAGATCGAACAATTTAGTGTATATTTCTAAGAAACAAAATCAAATTTATACAAGTTATTCTTGCTAATATTGCTTGCATCTGAATTTTTTTTGGTACCATCCCAATCATTATGCAACAGTCATTCCTTATCTTGCATGCTCTGATTTGTTCATGTTTAAGGTTCCATGATTTGTCCGAGTTTGATCAGAGAAAGAGAAGCTGCCGTAGACGTTTATCCGATCATAATGCACGGCGTCGCAAGCCACGACCCAACATAATCTCCTTCAGTTCAACAACTTTTCCTCCGTTGCTTTATGGTACAAAAGAATTCTTTCTTTACTGACAGTTCTATTTCGAGTTTTGTTTTCTTTTTTTTGGTCACAATTCATGCTGTGCTGCTTTCAGACATTTTTTCTCACATGAAATGGAACTCTAAAAGGTGCTTTGTTTTTTTCTCTTTTCTTCAAGAAGACTTGCATTTCTTGATCGATGTGTATGCTTTTGTAGCAAGATCAACTTGTGACACTAAAAATACTGTGTTTCTTTTGTTTAACTAGTTTACTAAATTAGACCAGTGTTGATGGCAAAACATCTGCCTATATATATTTATATATATATTTTTTTATTCACCATCTTATTGCTTTGTAATTTTATGCATGCATTCTTAGTTCTTGGTAGGCCTAAAGTCAACATCAACTACTTGACTTGACTTTATAGTCTATGACCCTCTTTTATCTTCGGAAAAAAAATAAGACTGTTATTTTGTGTCTAAGATAGTTTATAGGTGTCAAATCTGGACAGTCAAATGACTGTAGTAAGGAAACTCCAAAGAATGATCTTCAACTGACTGCTCAGGCACATTAATTTGGATCATTATCAATTATATTTGCTTCCTGTTGCTTTGTGGTCTTTGTATTTGGGCTTTTCTTGTGCTGTGACCCAAATTTATAATGCTACAGAAGAAATTGCATGGTCACACTCATCAAGAAGTGATTGCTTTATAACCTACTGGATTTACAAAATTATAAACTTGTGGAAATACGTCTGGCACTACCGTTATTCTCTAACAACAGATAAAGCATTCTGATATATTTTGTGTATGAACGTTCTAGTTTGAGATACGAAAGATCTTTAGTCACTGGATGGTTTAAGAGCCATTATCACTGGGAAACCTATACTGATGACAGCCCAGAGGTCTAATGAGAGCATCTGATCCTTCACTTCACTTTCTAGGTTGATCTTAGAGTTTTGATATAATCATTGACAACACTTAGTTGTACATCCTCGATATTAGCTCTTCTAAAAGAGTAAGAACAATTCGATGACAACTTATTAAGACGGTGATCAAAGTAGAAGTGTAACTTTGCGGATTAGCTCCCATTGATTGTGCCATTATACTAATGGTGATTGAGTGCTAAATAGTTTGTTTGTTCAATCTTTTGATTGCATGGGGTACTTGTATCTGACCAACCTATTTTATCTTCTGTGCACTTCTCCTACTGTTTGTTAACAAGATACTTAATGTTTACATGAAATGACGTTTCTGTCGCACTGCAGTTCTCATTGATGAAAGTTACATGGCTTTTGCAGATAATAAGCATCAGATGAACTACTTGTGGAATAACGCTCCTTTTGGTCACATGAAACCCATGACAAGCAGCAAAAGTGAAGGCTCTCAAACTTTCAAGCTCACACAAATTAAAGCGCCATGGATGAAATTAACAAAAGAAGTCAGCATTGATGGGCAGCTGCATTTGCCAAACACTCAGCTATCAAATGGCTTCCCCGCACTTTATCATGATGTTGACAAGCTCTTGCCACTGAAAGGCACTGCCACCGAAGTTCTAAATCAAGGTAAGTGAAGTCTTGATGCAAGTTGCTAGTTTCAATGATCTCATTCATGCGCTACTTATGTCCAGTGTTCTATGGAGATTCCTCTACGTTCTGGATTGTTCTCCTCACAATTGAAACTCATATTTGCCAGATATGGTTGCAGAGAAGTTATCTGATGAAAACATATATAATTGTAGAAGCAGTACTTTACATATCAGTCTTTGTTCTCTGATTTAACTTTCTTTCTCATATTATCTAGACATCTAATGTCTTAAGAACACTGTCAAGCTTGACATAATTTTACAGCACTTCGAGGCATTTTACATTATAACCCTTTGCCTCTGAAGCGAAGTTCAACAACAAAAATATCATGAAGAAGTTTTTTTTTTTAAGCTTAAGATCTTCAACCTTGGGCATGTTTTGATTTAGTAGAGTCTCAAGCTATATGTTTAAAGCAAGTAAAAACCAATATTTGTTGCTAGGATCTCATGGTTTATTTCTAAAGCAAGTAGACTCCAAGATTGTTGATTGCTGTTTGTTTTGATTTGGTTGTATCCAAGTGACTTGTTCTGCATTAGTTCGGTTATTTCTGATAAAGCTGACCATGTTTTATTAGGTAGTTGATCCTATTTCCTTCTCGATTAAGCAAAATAGGGCATGTTTTGCCTCATTCTTATTCATGTTTTGTCTACTTGATTGTTCTGCATGATTGTTAATTTTCTAAGCATTGCAAACTTGTGGTCTTTTACGTTATCTAACTAAACCGAGAAGGTATTAAACCACTGTAGAAGGCCAATGCCTATTGATAAAACACCACAAAAACCATAACAAGCCTGTCAATGTCTAGATTAAATAGTCATTTTTGTTGGTTTAATTTGTTGAACGGTTAACTTCTTATTGATTTTTTGTCTACATCTATCTGAGGACTCTGCTAAAAAGGAAAATACAAGAGCCTCAAGGAAATACAAACAGATTCTCCCAGAAATGGGCATCAATGGAAGTCTAAATTTCTTACCCAAAAGCCTCTACAGACCCCTAAGTAAAGCCTCAAGATGTGATGCATTCCACTGCAAAGTATACTCTTGCCGAGTTACCAAATAGCCATTATAGGCTATATCAACAGCTTGCAATTGATCTTAACAGGTTTTGGTGGTCAAAAAAAAAAAAACCTCAAAACAAAATCAAAGTTTGGTGGTCTGCACCCCTCACAAAGCATTGTGTTGCTTACCAAGATTGACCACAAAAGCTTATGGTCTAGTTCATTTTAGCACACGTGATTAATGGAACCTAGACAAACTGCAAAAAAAAAAATACGCCAAAGGAATTTTCAAAGCATAAGCTTCAGATGGGTTTTCTGTCATCGTTATAAATTCACCTGTCACAATAACTTTAAACTGATTCGACATCCATTGTGCAATATCAAGGTAGCTTCATCATATAAACCTAAACTTGTCTCTAAGTGAAGTCAATAGAAAATTTGGTCAATGTTATGTTATCGGTTACACAGAAAGCATCTATTGGGAATGTCTTCAATCTCTTTTTTTGTTTTTGTTATATATCCTAGAGACAGAACAGTCACATTTTGGTACTTTCAGTGCACTATACGGATTGTGAGCCCATCTTAGTTAGCATTTACATTATAGCTGGACTTAATATTGTCCTTTTTTTAGTTCTGTAGATTGTTATCTTTTAAGATACTTCATGCATATATCTGATTGAGAATTTGACTTTTGCCACCAATTATGGCAGTAATCTTTCCAAATGTAATAATCATAGTTGCTAGCGTGTGGCACTACGTCACCAGTTTATACTATATATACCAGTGGCATCTGGAGTAGATTTTCTTGATAAATTATTAATTTTCTTTTCTTAAATGAGCATACACCTGAAAACTTTTTAGCACTGTTTCACGAGTTTGTTTTCAGAAAGAAATGGCATCAGGACTAGGGTATCAAATATCCAGGTGTCCGAAAAGGACTCAGCCCAGGAACCTTCAAAGTGACATGGGAACACACCTAGCTCATGTGGTTCCATATGCAAACCCCATTTGCCATATAGGTACCCTAAGCTTGTCAGACTGTCTCATAATTAATTTAAGTTGATAGAAGGTATGGATATTGTGATTTGAGATTTGATGGCCTATGCAATAACAAGAGTTTTAAGTTCTGGATATAATGGTAATGGTTATGGGATCAGAACTTATTGTAGACCAACAGCATCGAGGTACTTGAATTTTTCCGAAAGATTCCGACAGTCAGCATGTATCGTCATGGGTAAGAACTTAAAAATCCAATCATCCGGGTAATACTGGTCCTATATCTTACACAAGTGTTGCTGCTACCATGATCTTCGTTCAGGCAGCTGCCATCTATTTTCATCAAAGCTTGTGCTTCTGGCTGCAACCGAGACATTGTCTTTCTGTAAACCGACAAACAATTTCCTTCTAAATCCTTCATTTAGAACACAGTTATCCTTCATGTTACAAACCTTCCAGATTGGTTTTGCTAATACACGCCTCTTCTCTCTTTACAGGTTCAGAGGCATCTGCAGGAGCTTCGAACTTGGACAGAGCACCGGATCTTCGGCGTGCTCTCTCTCTTCTGTCAACCAGTTCTTGGGCTTCTCCTGACCCCAGACAAACTCCCCCTGTCACCGAGTTCGTGGATGCTAACTCCTCAAATCACTGGATCTACGGGCAGCCTCTAGCTCAACAAGCCCAACTGCTTCC
Source organism: Musa acuminata AAA Group (assembly GCF_036884655.1). Lineage (NCBI taxonomy): Eukaryota > Viridiplantae > Streptophyta > Magnoliopsida > Zingiberales > Musaceae > Musa > Musa acuminata. The sequence goes on from NC_088330.1 coordinate 10,000,325, forward strand.
ATTTATCATGCGCAGAAATGACAACCAGCCCCAGGAGTTCCAGCTGCAAAAAATCCCATACCGGGATACTATATTCGATCCTAGTCAGATATATTGACCTCGAGAAGTCAATCGACTGATACTTGGAATTTAGATCGATGGTTGGTCTTCTGTTCTTGAGTTGTACTCTTGCCAAGACACAGCAGTTTCTTCTAACTTTCATCTCAAGCTGCTGCTGCTGCATGGTTGTGAAGGACAGCTATATGTGGTGTTCTCATTTGTTAGGTGTTGGTGGATCCAAGGACATGATCTGTATAATGTTCACTAGACTATGAACTCTTGTGCCTTGTGATGTACTTTCTCTCACATTTGTTATGGTACTCTTCATTTAGCAAGAATTCCTTGCAATATATCTTTGCATCAATCTTGGTGATGCTGATTCCAACTTTTGCTCATGGATGAAGATAGTGTATTTATTCCACTTGAATTTGAACTGCCAAAGTTCCTGAACAGTACATTAACACTGCTTTCCTTGACAGATGAGGATTGGTACATGTTATGCAAATTACACAAAGTCAACATCATCTATATTGGGTCAAACATGTGTCATTCTGACATCAAAAGATCTCCTGTGGACATGGTTGTGTTTGAGATCAAAACCTCAACAGAACCTAACCTTAATGGAGTGAAACTATTCTAACCTTAATAAACCCAAGTAGTCTCAAATCCAATCTGATTAGATTCACAAGTCATCAACTTGGCAGTCCTTATTGTTTTAACTCTTTTTTTTATTAACAAAATATTATTATTATTATTTTTCTCTTTGTAGATTCCAATTAAAGTTTGACCACAATGATGAGCCACAACATGGCCCACTCACAACATAGAACCAACTCAATCTCCACCACCTTCCCTTCCCATGGTGCCCCCTCCCTTTTTTTGTTGTGCCCTTTCCAAGTGGGTCCCACCACAACCTATATCCAAAATGGCCCCCACCATCTTTTGGATCCCTCTTTGCCCTTCTGTTGGTGTTGGGGTCCATCATCCCCCTCGAGAACTCCCATCAAGCCTCCTATTTGAGCCACCATGTTTGAGAAGAGTAGATCTCAGTCATTATGTTATTGGCTCTTCCCCAAAAGCTCCACTACACACCTCCCTCTCTAACACTCACCTTTTGCATCTATATATATATAGATATATATAATTCAATTATTTCAATAAATATCCTACATTAATTCGTAGGAGATTCATTGGTAATCCTAATTACTAGAATATCAAAATACTTAAAATAACTTTTAATGTTCTCGTAATAACAATAATAGTTATACCTGAGGATATTAATATCAAAAAGAGTTTTCTTTTTCTAAAGGTTAGGAAGTGAAATATGAGATCTAATATGATGATCGTGTTGTTACTAACGAAGCTTTGTAGTATCTTCAATTTCATCACATACGAAGGAATATATATAATATTCAAATTAACATTATGATCATGTTATTATTGACTAAGCTAATTAATATCATAAAATTCATTGCATTCGAAGGAATATATACATATATATATATATATATTCTAATATTCCTTCTTGGTCTTTGTTGTGATTATTATGAAGGACGGCAATTAATGAGGCCGCATCTGCTTTGTTGTTCGTCTCCCCAATCCAAAGTCGCATCTTGGAACGAAGACTACTCCTCCCTCTCACTCTCTCCCTCCCTTTTCCTTTAAACCCCAGCCTTCCTACCGACGAGATCGCGAGGGAGGGGACTCGAGGAGGAGCTCGAGGGGGGTTCCTAGATTCGTCCTCTTTTTCCTTCTTTTAGAAGAAGTCGGACCTCGAGATCTCGGCTGCAGATGGCGACGACGCAGCAGCCGCCGGGTCGTATCGGTATCTCCGGTTCTTTCACCAGATTTATGGGTTTGATGTGATGTTTTCTTGTCAAGTTTCCATCTTTTGCGTGTTTGAATCCGAAATATGTGATCTTTGCTTGGTTCGATTGGATCGTTTTGGTTTGTGCGTCGTGTCGGACTTGGGACCTCGATAAATACGTGATCTTCTTGTGTTTCTTCTGTTTCTTTTTGCTTTGTGTGACAGTGCTGGTTAAGGAATTGTGTAATCTAGAAGCGTTGATGATCTGGAGGCTTCATTTGAGGAATTTTCTTAGATCTCCCTATAAATCTTTATGTAAGCTCGATATATTCGCCTTCTATAGTAGATTAAATAGAAAGAGATTGCATTGACCTTCAACATGGGTAGATCCACGACTGTAGTAACATTTTGCTGATGACATGTCCTGTTTATAAGTTTCTTTACTAAATTGAGAATATGCATTTCTTCTTCTCAAGATTGTGCTCTCTGCATCTATTATTTTGGACTGCTCTGGATTTATGATGCTGGACACCAGAAAGCTGGTGTCCCGTAGCCTCCCACTTCATCCGGATCAAGTGCAGTTGACGTAGCAAAGAGGATGTTTTCCGATTTGGATTCTGATATCTTTTTTATGCTTTCGACTGCTCACGTTTGGAGTGAGTCATAGTATCTTTGTTTTTTTGTTTATATGAAGGGACCGCAAGGTGATGATGATTGAGGGGGATTTTAGTTGGTCTTAATGGTAGTCACTTTTGTAGCGAGCATTCTGATTTAAAATTACGGTGATATCGGAAGTGTTGGTTTTATATTTGATACGTCTGCTACTGTTTGTAGTGCTTTTATAAAAGACGAAAAACACCATGCCATATGACCTTATAAATTTAGAAAACAGATTTGTAATACTTAGTCAGCTAATTCTAGGGCTTACTGATATTTTTAAGTAGCATTATAGAACAATTGTAGTTTAACTTGGGTGGATCTTCATAGACTTTACAGCTTTCACCATGGAATATATTATCTAGAGACCCATATGAATCTTTCTGTGTTGGGAGGAACGAAGCAATTTTGGAAAACAAATTGTTGGAAATGTTTGTTGCGCTTTGTAAATGCCAAGTTTTTGTGCCATAACGATCATGTATCATATATATTAGGCTATTGTTGCTCCTTACCAATTGTGAGAACTAGAAATGCTTATGAATTTAAAATTGATTTATAATCTGAATTTAGATCTTCGGTTAGTTGTAGTACCGAGTTCAGATGCTTCAACAACTCATATGATTTGTTACAACAGTGAAGCCATTTTATCCATTATTTGAGGTTGATTATACAAATCCTTTCCATCATTGAGCTTCGCTGCCCATGAATTGAACAAGTTATATCAAATGACCTACGGTTACCCTAGAGAGTAATCTCGGAGAATTAAGCTTAGCAATTGTTGGATTTGGCCCAGCAGAATTGTAATTATTTAATCAGATTACCTTTGTGCCAAAAAAGGGTGAGAACAGATTGAGCCTTTGGCATTCCCTTAAGCTCATTTTAGCATTTGACTGAGATTTTTCTGAAGTTAGATTCTGTGACTATGGGTGTTGATTTCATAATTTTTTAGGTTCTTAATTCTTCATAGATATAGGTTTTTGGAAAGGGCTTACAGTTCTGGAGGTTTTTTCTAGAATCTTTTTACTTCAGTAATTTAGAGCTTTAAACAGAGGTCTTCTATCTGATGCAGTTTAACATCTTATTGCTTATAGAATACTGTTCCATACTGCCTGAACAACTGATATTTGGATGAGCAATTGTATTCAAATATTATGTTGAATTTTTTTTAATGTTAACATTCTGGTTTTTGTCCTTTAGTTTCCTGTTTCTAGGTGCCGCTTGGGATTTGAAGCTTTATATGTACACACATACACAACATATCCACTATATATTTGTATGCATGCAGTTATCCACATAAATATCCATATGTATGTATATATGTTATGTGGATGTGACATATATGTCTACCTATACATTAGCTTTTATATAGGTACATATTTATATGAATGCATACATAAGGATGGGTATAGGCACTTGTATTTTACTTGCATATTGTTATCTAGTTGAATTAACAAATTCTTTTGATAATTCTTTTGGTAGACTCATTAGAATCATTGGGATCATCAACCACAAATGCTGATCTGAAACCTGTCAAAGTTGAAAGCCCGAACGAACAGGTAATTTCTTCTTCAATGCACCTCTTTTTCCTATATTGAACTTCTTGTTAATGATAATTGTCTTATCTTCTGTCAGCCACCTGCTAAAGATGAGAAACTGACAACCACCACCACTTCACATGATTTAAATGACATGGATACCTCAAGAGATGCACATGGGCATTTGGTTTCTTCTGATATAGTTATTGATCATAATGCAGTTTATCAATCCAACATTTTTGCCCCTCATGCACATTCCTTCTTCTATGGTGGTTAGTTTTTCTCCAAATATTCATTCACTTGTCATGTTAGCATTTTCTTCTGCCAGATTCATATACAGCATCTCTACTCCATTACTAGATTGACAATTTTGCATGTTCACAATTTTTGTCACATTTGAAAGCTTACTTCCTAGTCTTGATTGCAAATGTCCTAATATTTTTTTGTTCATTTGTATGAGATATGCACATATTTTATCCTTAAGAAGGTTTCTGAAGTTTATCAATAGAATGAAACTTCTGTGAGAGTGCATGTATGCACAAAACCTGTAGTCTTGTTATGAAAAAAATGCAATGCTCTTTTGTGCCTTTTAGTTTTCATCTATGCCACAAAGTTAAGTAATTTGAAAAAATAAAAAATACTGGGTAAAGGTATTTCTGTTATCCTATCTTCACCCGATCTAATTTAATCCAACGAGCCTCCGGGTACCACATAGCACAGCTGTTATGCATATTCCTCTAGTTGACAATAGGCTCTTGTCTAGTAACCCTCATAAGATAAATTCCTTGGAGTCTTTCAATGAAGTTGAGAAACTTTCTGATAAGTTAGACCATAGCTCAAGTACTAATATTTCTATCTTTTTCTTTTCTTTGAAAGTTGGTGATCAGACAAAGGAAAGGTCATGTCAACCTCCTTTCTGTAGGTTGGCCATTGGCTCTTCACCACCTACAGGTAGCATTAATGACGATGTTGGTTGGCTGTTTGGTGTACTGATTGGCGACGCTGGGTAGCGGAGGCCAAACCTTGTGTCCTTTTATTTTGATGGACAGATAACATACAAGAAGTTGCCAAGGAAAGATGTAGAGTAGGAGATGTGATGCATCCTCTCTCTCTTCCCTACATGCCTCTCTTATTATGTGGAATCAGCTGGTCATCCTTATCTAGTAAAGGAGGTAACAAAGGGCAACATTTTCTATAATAATTCACTATCTAGGGGCTTAGGCATTGAAGTTTTTTTTGAAAAAATAAGATTAGGTCTACATTCTATATTATATTAAGAGTTCTCATATGAAGATTCCTCCCTAGAAGTTTCTCATCCTATATGACTCACAAGTTACAGACTTGACCATCATGGTCATGGATTAGGTTCTCATGACCTGCCTACAGGCACCACATTCAAGTTTGTGAGAGAGCATATAGGATAAGAGTTTTCAGACTGGAACATTGGGATCTCACCTATTGGCTTCACATTCATGTTTGTGTGAGAGAACGAGAACTCTATTAAGAAGGTATTCGTAACAGAGGTTGAGAGAGTTCTCGGGAGGAAGAGTGGAACATTATCCATGCATCCCACATGCAGGTTTGTTGGAGAACACATAGGTCCTTATGCTGGACAGAATTCTGGGATGAGATGCCCTTATACTTCAGGCCAAGAATCTGAGTCATCTGGGGATTGGCTCATGAACTGTGCACTAAGTTCCATCTTAAGTAGTATTTACAATTTGAAATTAGGTTCTTTGTACTCTTATATTTCTTGTTCAATTATTTGCATAAATTTATTATGCATCTATTTTCACTTTGAACCTAAAGCAATTCCACAAGAATTGGTTCAGAATCTTCCAATTATGTTCACTTGCAAATTTTTTCAGCTGAATCATTCTTTTTTTTTATTAATTATGTTTGATTAGAATCTGAAATTGGACATGAACATTATTGTAATTTCCAATTTTTTCAGGATATGAGAATCTAATTGGTGATTGGGAAGATCAATCTCGATATGTAAATGTTGAAGGAGTGGAATTTGGCTTGGCTGTAAGTATACTATAAACATCCATATGTCTCTTTCTTTACCTTTTATTTTTCTTTTGAACCTTAAGTTTTTATGATATTGAAGGGTGTCTACAACGAGAACCCTTCGCTTGTATATCACACTGGATATGGTTACAGTCCTTATGGACCGTATTCCCCGGGTATGACACCTCTAACTTCTCTTAGTGGAGATGGCCAGCTTTACTCGCCTCATCAGTTCCAGTTCCCAGGTGCATACTACCAGCAGTCAGCTCCTCCTAACATGCCGTATCTGTCTTCTTCAACTCCTATACCACGAGTTGATTTGGCAGTGCCAATTGATCAACAAGGAGTATTTACTTCTGATACTTCAAACTTCAACACCCAGATGTTTGGACCAAGACCAGGTAATCATTTATCCTGTGACTCTTTCGGATGTAGTATAACTGGCAGTCATGGTTTTCATGACTCATAACAATGATTTATGGCTTTTGTTCTTGTGATTTTTGGTCAGATTTAACGAGAACCCCAGATGGCACTGGGTCTGTGACTCCATTATCACTACCAACAGTTTCAGTTTCACCTCAACCAATTGGTGGCCTAATGCCATTTGGTCAAGGGGCCATGCCTATAACTTCAGGAATGGTAGTGTTTTCCTATCTACATTATAGCCTTTTAGCATCTTGGATAACATGAAATATTGTTTTTGTTCCTTCAAATTTTTAAATGCAGTTGTATGTGTTCCATATATTAAATCTTGGTTCAATATCGACACTAGTTGGTGGTTGGACTGGTACAATATCAGACGTCCTTATACTTGATAGGGTTCAATAGAATCAATACTAGTTGGTACTGCTCAACCAGAGAAAGAGAGGAGGAGGAGGAGAAAGCGAAGGAGTAGGAGTAGGAGGAGGCAGAGCAGGAAGAAGAGGAGGAAGGAACATATTGGTAGGACAGGGAGGAGAGAGCACTGAGAGTAGGAGGCAGTAGCGATGCAGTGGGGAGGAGTCATGGGAAGGGAGAGAGAGAGAGAGAGAGAGAGAGAACTAGACAAAAAAAAGAGAAAGAGATGGCCGTGAGAATTTATAAAACCCAAACTAGGAGATAGGCTTACCATTTGATACTGCTCAATACCGATCTATTTACCTCCTGGTATGCATGATTCGCTATGTGTACCTGATGAGATGGTCCATATCGTACTGAACACTGGGTCTGCGACCTAGTTATGTGTCCGCCGCTAGTCTGAACGGTATTTTAATCCATGATTTTTCTTTTACATTTTGCAACTTTCCAAGAACATTGACTGAACATGATATAAATTTCAATTTTATCATTTCAATATGCTAAAATTGTTCTTTTTTCCGTTGTGGTTTCCTTATTTTATGTAGTTGGAACAGTACTTTTTGTCAGTTGGATTTGATGCCTTTTTTATTATTAATGCAGTAGATGAAAAGTAAATGATAGTCATTTAGCTTACTGTAAGTTTAAAATATTAATCTAATATCCCAATATCTGACCCTAAAAGTTATTTAAGCTGTGATCATTCTATTTTGTGCTATTTGTTGATATTTTCAGTTAATTATGATACGACCACCAAGTAGCATATGATGCAACAATACCAAAATCTGATGGTTTTTGATGAACTGTTGTGAACCAAATTGAGTCTTGACATATCCTAAAAGATTTTACATTATGGTCCCAATAGTCTCCCTAAGGACATAGCTTTTATGGTGCAGGTTCATTCTTTTATGCATACTCGTGGCATTTCGCGATACCGTTTACTGTTCAATACATAGTAATTGCCAGAATTTCAATAAAAAAATACTCATTTAGATTTTTGTGAAGTAGGAATCTTTCATGAATGTTCTCAATGAGAAACTTCTTTTTTTTATGTCAAGGTCCATTCTAGGAAAAGGCTTGCATTGGAAATTTTAAACAACTATAGTATGATGTAGTTGTTCTAGCTTTTTTAATAGCAAAAACCAGAGATCAAGCCTCTGAAAATTCTTGGGTCTTGGAATTTGGATTAATGCTGCTTTCGCTTAGCTGTATATTAGTGTTAGGTATGAGTGGCATCAATTTTCTATCCATCCGAAATCAATGCACCCAGGTGTTTACTAGAAAATTCCAATTAGAGGCGTGCTTATGTTACCACTGATACCTTTTAGTCTTAAGACTGAATTTATGCACTGTAAACTGCAATTTTGTACTTTTTGTTTTTGTTTGTTCACTTTATTTTCTAACTATTTTCAGGGTTCACAGCAACAGAGATCTTTGTATGGCTTTGGATCATCTATCAGCTCTATCGATAGAGGTTACTCGCACAGTGGGCAGTATCATAATAGCACATTTGAGACATCTATTCCCAGCTTGGGAATTAAAGACCAGAGCTCATTTGTTATGGACAAAAATAGGAGGGGAGGAAAGGAAAGTACTTTATTGTGTAGTTGCAATGGCACTGTTGATTTTCTAAACGAGCAAAACAGAGGACCACGAGCAAATAGGTCAAAAATTCAGATGATTGAATGCAATTCTTCACTTGACACTGAGAAAGATAGTTCTACCACAGGGGTCGATCATAAATTGTATAATAGTCCTGATTTTGTTACGGAGCACAAGGATGCCATGTTTTTCATAATTAAGTCTTACAGTGAGGATAATGTTCACAAGAGCATTAAATATGGTGTTTGGGCTAGCACTTCCAGTGGTAATAGGAAGTTGGATTCTGCATACCATGAAGCGAAACAAAAAGAAGATCCTTGCCCAGTTTTCTTATTTTTCTCGGTAACTTCATACTTTACTCTTTCAAATTAATCTCATAGGTTATATTTGTATGTTTCTGTGTTTAATAGCTCCCTTTTTTAGTAAATTGGCATAATCATATTAGTTCTTTGCAAAATAATAATAATAATAACCATGACCAGGTAAATGCAAGTGCACATTTCTGTGGGGTATCTGAAATGATTGGACCTGTTGATTTTGAAAAGAGTGTGGATTACTGGCAGCAAGACAGGTGGAGTGGTCAGTTTCCTGTCAAGTGGCATATGGTGAAAGATGTACCCAACAATTTGTTTCGACATATTATACTCGAAAACAATGAAAATAAGCCTGTCACCAACAGCAGAGACACCCAAGAAGTAAGCTTTTCTTTTTGGTTTATCAACTACATGACAGGCTGTTTATCTTTGACAAAATGCTTTGAAATTTAGTTTAGTTTGACAAAGTCAATTTATTGAACATGATCAAAATTTAAAATAATAATTTTAGGGAGTCAGCAATCAAGTTAACTGTGGATATCAACTATCCCTTAAGAGTGTAACTAGAGAATGCTTGCTACATAGAGAGAGAGAGAGAGAGAGAGAGAGAGAGTGATGGATTTCTTAAGCTCTAGGCAAGATGTTGCATCAATAGTCATGTGACTTTGAGTATCATGGAGAGATATGCCTTTGTAGCAAATAGAATAAAATGTGGAAAAAATATTTGAAATGGTATGAACATATTCAAGGGAGAGCTATATATGCTATTGTTAGATGAGTTGAATCAATCAAAACTAGTGATGCGAGGAGAGGTAGAGAAGACTTAGGAAATTAAACAATAAAAAGAGGCTCATTAACTCTTAATTTAGTCACGGATACTTCCCTACACTTGCTGACAGAAAAAGATCCATGGAGTTGACCTAAATAGTTGGGATAATAGAAATTCTTGTTGTTGATGGTCATTGTTCTATCCTTTTCTAGGATATCAAATTCCCAATGCTTTTTCATAATGTCATGTAGAGCTAGGCTACTCTATCTAAATACTTTGGATCTCTATTTCATTCAAGTGCACCAACTTATGTTGCTTCTTGGACTGATTTAGCCAACTAGAAATATCCAATACACCATGCTGACAGAAGCTCTGCTACCTATTCTGATTGTACTCTTGAGTGCATAGCTTGTTTGGTTCCTGGGTTTTTTTTTGTTTCTTATTCAGAAGCCAATCGGGTTATACATCAATGTTTCATTTGGATTCAAGCAGAAGTTTTCTCACTCCAATTTAGTTTCTGGTGTCAAATAACTGATGATCTGTTGAACCGTAACATTGAATCATGTTATAACTGCAAGACTTGAACTTCTAATTGTTTCTAGTGATTTACTTCAATAAATATCTTCAAAGAGACTTCTACAAGTGCCCATACTGGATCTGATGAGATATGAAATCAATGATACAGCCTTTCTTTGGAATATATGTGTAAAATCCATTAAATCCTGAATATTCAATATGTGAAGCCAGCAAAAATATTGTTTCTATTGTGCTTTCACAGAGGCTGCAGGAGTGACCCTTTATCTCCTTGCCACATCCCCATCTCTCATTCCTCGATTTTCTAAAAAGTTATATGCCCAGATATTGGTTTAACCATTGGAATTCTTCTAAATTTAACATTGTGGAAGGATCTAACCAAATTGTGGTCCTCTTCCTAGGTAGTGATGCTAATCCAGAGTCATCTCTGTCTGGAGCTAACACGATCAGTGTTAGTTTGTGTTTCTTGGTTCTGATCAGATGTTTGTTCTTTTCCTAAGTAGTGCTGCTAGATCAAATCATCTCTGCATGGAGCTAGCGACGTCCGAGAGCTATCATATGGCTTATCATGTTTGACTCTCAAGATATGAATCTCAACGACAATCCTTGAGTTGAACCCTTTTATGGAGTTATAGGATCCTATACCACAAGGATTGGGATGCATCTGCTTATTTCAAAGCAAACTTATTATCAAATATTAATAGTTTTGTTTCTTTTTTGCAGTAAACATGCTGATGATAGTGGGGTGAAATAAATCACTCTGGGGTCAAATACTTAGACTTTTTTCAAATATTGATCAAGAGATTTGTATGAGCTTGGATGTAACACTCTTAAATCTTTCTACTATTCCTTAACCTATTATGTGAAGGATTATCCTGTTTAACAAATTGGTTCTTGTTTTAGCAAAACTCCATTGTTTTATCTAGGGCTTGCGTTTGTTGGTTATGTTTTTTTACATAAGTTGTTTCTTTAGCATTTGATTCACACATAATTACCTTGTCTATTAAATTTGTATTTTGTTTCAATGCATGCAGGTGAAATTGGAAAAGGGTCTGGAGATGCTAGGAATTTTTAAGAAGCATGAATATGAAGTATCAATCATTGACGACTTTGAGTTTTATGAGGAGCGGGAGAAAGCCATGCAGGAGAGAAAGGCTCGCAAGCATAACCAGATGTACAACTCGGCAGGGCCTGTTCGAGCTGCTTTTAGGAATGAGCAAAGGAACCCTCCTGCCATCTCGGGTGACTTCATAAACCGACTATCTAAGAACTTTATTAGTGCTGTCAGGTTGGAAGAAAGAAACAATGCTGACCCAGCAACAGATAAAAATAGTTCCTTGAGTGTTAGTGTTGCTCCTAAACCTGACGAGCTGCAGAAATCAGAGACTACTCCTGCGACAACAAGCAGCTAGCAAGATCAACAACTATAACCCTCTCCTGTGCCAGACCACTTCATAGTATGGTGAATTGGACATTGGAAGACTGCTTAGTAGTATTAGCTCTTGAATTGCTGAAGCAGTTGTATAGTTTGTTTGCCATTTGAAAGGAGAAAAGGAAATAGAAGGTACCTCTCTATTCTGTATTTTTTTCCTCGTCATTTTGTTTTCCTTCTGATCGGCAATCTTTAAGCAGATCTGGTCCTTCTTACCAGCTTTTGTAAAGTGCGATCGGAATGCCATATGAATAATTTAGCTTCCACGCTCCTACGATCTTTGTTTTCTTTTCGTGATGCTGAAGAAGCTGAAATGTTTAAGCAAATACTTGGTAGTAACAATGATATGTTTAAGAAGCCCTACTTGCTGCTTGTTAATATTTGCTTTAGTAGCTCTATTTATACCAGATGGTTAAATTATGAACAACAAAAACTTTTATGATGTGTTGCTCCAACAATATTTTCTAGCTACATTTTCTGCTGTATGCAGCCGTTGAAATGTTATTATTGTTGGCGGTTATGTATTGCCGGTCATATTTGTTATGCTTTTAGTCAATTGCAAGTAAATTACTTTTCTAGTGGTTAGGTCTAAATTGAATGGTCGATACAATAAAAAATAAATAGGAAACTTCGAAAATAATACTTATATTTTCTCTGGTGGTCTGCAAGTTCAAATGCCAATAAATTTTTCTCTATTTGGTTCCACTTGAGAAGGATCATTCTGCTCAAATGGAAACAGACGAACAGGAGACAAAGAAGAGCAATTTGACCATTGACCAACAAAATGCACTAATGTTCAGGAAGCACTTCGTCCACTATGTTTGTCGAATATTGGAACAACTTCAATGCACGTAAAATGCCATCTTATATGATTGATATGATGCTGTTTTAGTCGACAGATAATAAATTAACATATAGAACAAATATTGATTGTATGGATCAGGCGTCTTATTTTTGTTCCATTGTATGGGTCATGATTTGCATTTTTCTATCACTTGCATTGTAAGATTTGGAGAAACGACATGGGTGAACCGAAAATTTATTTAAAGGAGAAAGTATCATGACACAAAATCTTCAGAAGTTGAATATAATGCGAAATAGATGTCATCTCCTTGTTCTAGAAAGCACATTTCTTGTTCCCTTGTGATCCTCTCGGAGGCAGACCCTTCCTGCAATAATAAGCAAGTAAGCATAATGATCTGATTTCATTATGGCATATGGAGCAACGAGCATTCCTTAAAAGATATCATGGATAACAATAAAAATGCAGAATCTTTTTTGACATGTTGGTATTTGTTTGAACATTATTTGATGCACAGAACAGGTACGCAACGAGATAGCGAGGACTACGCTAATCAATGAAAATTAACTGTTATATCTTTGAATTTCTCAAAATCTATCTGTTTGAAGAACTTTCCAGAAAGATTTCATACAGTAAGTCCGAAAACAACACCATGATCCAAGTGGCATCATCATAACAATTATGAACTACTCTTATGGTTAACTCGGCATTTTGATGTGCCCCATCCAGCAACCGTGACTTCACAAAGTATTGAATTAAAAAATAGGTAAGACTATCGATTGATAACCATATAAACATTTGACTTCAATCAATCATAGAAAGGAAAATATAACAGATGATGTCACAGATGATAAGGTCAGGCAAAATACAAGAAACCAACTACTTGTTACTTGGTGAAAATATGTTCATTAAAATCATCATTTAGTGTAAGTGAAGTTCCTGAGTTAGATTTGAAGTGAAAGTTTAAAGCTATATTAGTCTACCTGGATGGGTCACCATGCCATAATTTGCTCAACTTTACTGCTAACCGCGATATGGACGTCTTTGCTACTGGATCAGCGCATCCCCTTGTTGCTGCTACCTGCAGTGCTAATAGGAACTCCATCTGTGCTTTTGTAGACAGGAAGAGGTTCCTCGGTTCATTAGCCATGGTCAAATTAACCACCTAGAAAGCATTAAGAAGAAAATAAATGTTATTTGGACATATGTAACTAATGGATTATCACACATAGTGCATAGTCACACAATCTTTAGGGATAGGTAGCTTGCCTGCTGCAACCATGGAATTGCACCTTCCAGATATCTTCGATTGACAAAGTTTGCGGCCATAATGGAAAGTACTTCATTCGTAGTCTCGTGTGACAATTTATCCAGAACAGGGCCAGTTCTATCCATGAGCAGGGCAAGACTAAGATCATCACCAGAAAGTATTGCCTCCACATAAGCTGACTCCAAATTACCTGCACTAAGAAATTCCTTAATTCATTTCAGGTATCCATTCACATCTTTCAAATTGCTAGCCCCGACACTTGCATCTTTCGCATCTCTTTCTTGGTTTCTTAGAGATATAAGGCTTCTTCCTGAGTTGTTTCCTACACCTCTGGGTATTGGACTTTGCAGTATGTCAAGTGATGAATCCTCCAAAATCTCCCCTTCCTCTATGACCGAAGTGCTAGATCTACTCTTTGAAGACAAATTATCCTGCCAAATCTCCATGCTTTTTGAAGATAAAAGTGATGAATCATTGTAGTTGTTATCCACTGATGGCCTAGGTGTAAGCTTAGGGGACGAAGACACTGTTTGAACTTTCTTCAATATTTTTGAGCAAACCATGCTAGAATAATTTTCACATTCAGCAACAGAATGTGTCATCTTGTCTAGAGTTTGCTCCAAGAAATTCACTTTTGACTGTAGCTTTGAAACATTATCTATTGAGTTTCGAATGAACACCTGCACAAATATAAAATTTCAGGATGATGAGCATGGAAGACCCAATGTGTCTTTAGATAACACAAACAGATCAATACTTTACAAAGCACACATCTTTGAAACAGTAGCATGTTATATATATATATATATATATATATATATATATATATATATATATATATATATATATATATATATATATATATATATATATATATATATATATATATATATATATATATATATATATATATATATATATATGTATGTATATATATGTATGTATGTATGTATGTATGTATGTATGTATGTATATATCTATGTATGTATATATATATACATATACATATATATAAATATATATAAGACTAAACAAAATGCAAGCCATCAGCATATCAAGGTCCTGCCTGTGCATTGTCAAAGACTGACAAAGTTAGTCCACAAACTGGGCTAGATATGAAAATTTGACCAATCTTATGTAAAAATTAAAATTAAACCAAATATCATTAGTTGTGGAAAAACGGATGTTATCAGAAAATTTTTTGTTATAGTTTGGATAGTGGAAAAGGATACAATTTTCTATAATCTTAAAGATTTCAAGCACAAAAAGCATTCATTCGGTTATGGCATGCTCAAATTCAAGACAGTTCATTCATACTGCATTCAGAAAGAAAGTCAATACGAGAACTAAGTGGCATATAAATTGAAGAACCTAGAATTATCAGGCAAAATTTTCACTTATATTCTTACAGGAAATTCATTGGACACTAGAAGATAAGAACGAGTAAAATCCATTATCCTTGTAACAATAGCTTAAATAGTAGGGCAGAACTAGAACTTGAATTCCAGATAATTGACAATTGAAAATAGAGAAGGTAGATGCATCAATAATAACAAATTCTATATATACAAAGACACCTACAAAAGGATTTTTCTGATTCCAGCCTATTTTGTTCAATCTAATGTTAATTCCCAGGAGAAAAACTTTTTTAGTAAGCTCCTTGTTAATACAAAGTTTGAGGTTCATCTAATACATCTTGGCTATTAAGGATGAAAATCAATAAAGCAGTCTTATAAATAGTTGGAAAATAAATAATTAGTTTTGGAAGTATGTGCTTTACAGTGCATCCAGAAAACAGATTACCTGTAAGAGATCCAGCATATTTGATTGCTTTGTTTCAATTTCTAGGAGTTGCTGTTTGATGGCAGCCAGTCCATTTGCAGCATGCACACAACATCCATGCATACTGCGTGAACACAAATCTGAAATAGTGGACTCCGGACTCTTCCGCTCCTGGGTACCAAGGCATTCTTGTCCATTGTCCTCAATGGCAGAATGGTTATTTCTTGTTGGACTTATTGAATCATTGCCCTCAGAATCATTCTCCCCATCACAGTCATGAGATACAGTTAAATGCTCCATCTCATAGATCCGATAATCTGGAATGGATACGGAAGAGCATTCTGGCTTATCAAACACAGAACCATAATCAAAGTTGATATTTTGGAGTTCAGCAGTATTTACCATCCTTCTTTCTAAAAGATCTATTACATTACTGTCAGACTTTACACTATTGCTATTAACCAATGGTGTACCATGAGTCTTCGGGACTGATATCTCAATGTGCCAATCGTTTGACTTCATACGTTGATGAATCTGCATATTAGTTGTACTTGGTTTCCTGACAGATAGAGGAGCTCTTTTTTGTGTTGAACTGGTGGAATTTCCACATAAGTCAGAAACAGGACCATTTTTTCTAGACAATACGTCTCTCCATTGACTATCGCATACACCGGTGACTACATTAATGTCTTTGCCAAAATTTTCTGAAATGTCAACATAGAAGACTATTATCATCAACAATAGTTTGATAACACAAACATAGTTCTATAAAACGGGTGATGTCGAATCATAAATCTACTAGAACAGCAGAACTATACAAACAGCTGGTAGAGGTATCATGTAATCGAAAATGGGTGAGAAGAAATTAATTTAGACATGTAGAATCCTCACATTAAGTATATAATCAGATCATAAACATAAAACTTCCTCTAATGTTTAAAAACCATAATTTCTGAGATGAGGAATTAAATATCTTTTTGGCTTCATCCACTTCAAAATTAATTTAATCTAGACAGGTCCCCAAAAGAAGCATATGGTGTCAGTATACTGTGCAAAGAGAAAGGAGATTTCAACTAATTAATGCAGCTGTTGAAAAGTGTGCACGTTAATAAGCTCAAGCAAGGAAAAGCAGCTATATAATGTTGCATCACAAGCATTCTTCGATCATTTTCCCAGAAACAGTTATACCTTTTGTGGATGATCCAGCCTCTGAAGTTTCAGAAGAATGGGTCACTGGGAGAGCTCTCCAACACTGTATGGCATGCATGATTGAATCCCGCGCAGGTTTCACCTACAAAAGAAAAGTTTGGAGACATGTCTACAAAACTGACATTCAGATAACCAGAAACTATAACATGAACTGACTTTGTCAAATCTGCAGGATTCAAGGAAGTGGAGGCAAGAACTTCTCAGAGGAGCCATAGAAGATCCAGGGTTGACAGCGATTCCAGCCAATGCCACAGAAGCAGCTTTGCGTGTTGTCCAATCATTACTTTTAAGAGCTTCCAAAATGCTCGTAACTGCGGCAGATAAAGTATGCTCTGCTAAAGCACATCCTGCCTGGTTATATGAGTTAAATGTGATGTAAAATTTAAATAACAGGGTAATAAAAAGATTCAACCAAATTTTCATTGCTTTATTATTTTCTTGAGAAGACAAAAAATATTTGTCAAACAAGGTATTCAGCATAATAAACTTGTGGACAGTAAGGCAAGAGATTCGAATGATAAGAGCTACATATGCTGCTTTACATAGCCACCATATGACTTTATCCCCTTATGTCAAAGTGACTATTTAAGTTGGAAAATATATACTGCTAGCATGCACCTATTAACAATCCATCTTATGAATGATCAAATATCTGTATCGTTAGAACAAGTAAGATGATTCCCAGCAACTGGTAAACTATCACAAGTCTGTTAGAATGCACCAGGATAATCACAAGATAATGCAAATTATGATTATATTATGTTAAGGAGAAATTTTCGATTTCCCAGATCAAGCTACATCTAGAAAAATAGAGAACAAGAGACCGACCTCCAATGGAACCTTCTCCTCCTATTCTAATCTTGATCTTACCATCTTACAGAATGAAATGGGATTAAAGAAACGTGCATGATTGAAAATGAAATTAAAAATAACAAGCTGCAAACTACGACAAGAAGGTTAGTGAACGAGACAGACTTCCATTGGAACCAACAAAATTATATTCTTTTACATCCTTCTCCTCCTAATCTAGACTTCACATCACCATCTTCCAGGAATGAATGGGATATTACTACTTGGGTAGCCAATGATGGTAAAATGCGAGCTAGAGATGCTGCTTTGACAACTAGACCACATTCAAGACATGTACCAAAACTCCAAAAGTAAAATGAAAACGACCTGCAAGCTAAAGGTACCAAGTTAAACCTGTATGATGCTTCTGATCAACTCAATGATCGCCGGCTTAGCCATGAAATGCTGATTCTTCAGCAGCTTTGTGACACGCGTGAGCATCTGTGGCAAGATGTTCTGCGGAGCATCACTGGCCTCATCGATGACCCTCGCTAAGCAGTGCGCCGCACCCACCTGCACGTATCGGTTCTGCTCACCCAAAGCTTCGAAAAGGGGCTTGGCCAAAGCAACGAACGTTGCCCCTCCGCCGCCTTCCCCGCCTCTAATGCTGGTCGCCAAAACGCCGCACGCCTCGACGCAGGCGTCACGGACGACGGAATCCGTGTCCTTGAGGCGCTTGACGATGGAACCGACCACCTTGCCGAGATAGGGAGCCAAGAGGATCCCGTGGGACCTCGCCAGGGTACCCATCAGTCGGACACACTCCGCGCGGACGGCGCTCTTCTGCTCGGCATCGGTCTCGGCGACGCACGACAGGAAGGGAGCGATCATGTCGGGGGTCAACTTCAAAGCGGCCTTCTCGAGCTCTTCCACGCCGATATTGTACGTGTCGCGGTCGGCGAGCTTGTTCAGCGAGAGGATCACCCGTTGCTTCATCTCGAAGACGGCCTGCTGCGGCACGGCCGCCTTTCCGCCCGATCTGGCCTTGGAATGCGCCACGACGCAGGGCTTCATCGCCGCTCTCCTCTGGAAACCGACCCAACTTCCAATCTGCTATTATCTGCAATCCTGACGCTAAACCTTAGCCTCGGGGGTTTGCTATACGGACCCCTCCGGGGATTCCAGCGAGGAGGGAATGCGGAGAGGCCATAGCGGCGATCGGCCTCTTGATCGAAAAGGAGAGAATTTCTTCCATGGTTTTATTCCGCTAGGGTTGAAAAGGATCAAAGAAAGTGAGAAATAAAGAGGAAGAAAGAGACATCAACCATCTTTATTCAGCAAAGGCAAAAAAAGACGAGATAAAGAAGAGAAACATAGTGAGGCGTGGAAGATACAGAGAGATGAACTCCACAACTCCAGAGAGAGAGAGAGAGTAGTGATGGAGATGGAAGAAGAAGAAGAAGAGAGATGAGAGAGAGTGAGAGAGAGAGAGAGAGGATTAGAATTCGAATTGGCTCTTGTAAAGAGAGGCACAGACACCAAGGGAAGACGGAAGCTTGGAAGGGATGAGAGGAGAGAGAAGTCCAGAGAGATAACGAGAGCAGGGATTACTGACGGATGAGTTTCCGATACCCACATTTATTACCTATATTTATATTGGCTTGAAAAGTATTGTTTCAATGGAACGCATCGTGGGGCCGGCGGTAGACCACGGGTAACGACCGTACTAGTAGAAAAAGTATTCTTTTCCTACCTTCGCGCTTCTGGGCTGGTGCGATTCGAAATTCCGAACCCGCCTCGAGTGTGCGCGACGGCATAGACAACCAATCACACTCCCTATTTAGTTGGATCCCACTCCGAGTGGACCACGTGGCACTCTTTATATGGAAGGAATTGATGTTATGAGTTTTGAGTTATGCGTTCTTTAGGTGGACAAAGTTTGAACCTTTTGGATTCGACCGAGCTCGAGGCTACAAGAATTTAGGGTTTTTTGGTCACATAATTGTACGTACTCGTGAATTCATTCGTATCTCCGTATGCTGGCAAAAACTATTATTGGAAAAAAAAAAGGTACATATTGTATGTGGAAAAAAAAGAATAATTAATATAAAAAATTAAAACATATCATTTATGACGCTCTAATTTCGTTAGTTCATTTTTAAATAAATTTTATAATTCTTAGCATATGCATTGATAATTCTTATCATAATTTTTTTTTAAGTAATGTTTGAGCATGAAAATATTCTCTTTATATTTAGATATAAATATAAAAAAATGAAGGTGAGAGTATGATCAGATGTTCAATTATCTTTCCATTTTTCTCTAAGAAATGAGAGAGAAAAAAAGTTGACAGTTGACTGTGTAGTAATGAGAATGCACCAACATGAGAAGTGTCAAAACTGGTATCCATTTCTGCTACTGGTGCAGAACACATCCACCACCTCAAGCCACCAAGAAGAAGAAGAAGAAGAAGAAGTCAGAGGAAGCACATAAACACAGAGAGAAAGCCATGGTCAATTTTGTTGGGGGAGAAGAAGGTTTGTGCATCATCATCATCATCCCTCACCCGCACCGCTTCCTTCCTCTGCCGCTCATCTGCACACTGGTTTTGGTGGGAGGTGGGAGCTGGCGAGCTCAGCCTCAGCGGAGCAGTAGCAGAGCCCCTCCTTGTTCTTCTCCACCACCGTCAGTATGCTCTCGAACACGGCCACCTCGCATGGGATCCGCAGCACGCCTTCCTGCTGGAACCCGAACTCCTCCTCTGCTTCCCTCAGCAGCGCCGCGAAGGCCCTGTGGCCGAGGTACTCCGTGGGGATCACGAACCTCCGCATCTCCTCGCCGACGCACACCGCCAGGTATCCCTTCGGGACGTCCCCCGACGCGTCGGTGAAGGAGAGGGTCCTCTTCAGGAACTTGATGCTCTTGCTGCCACCGCCGCTCTTCGGCGTCACCGCCAGCTTCTTCCACTTCTTCAGGATCTGTTGGAGCCTCACTATCTCCGTGATCTTGTTGGACTTCTTGGAATCCATGGAAGCCTCCGTGGGTGATGGCCACTACGCTGCGAGTATTTAAAGGGGTTTGGGGTCATCTTCTTCGACTATTATATGCTCTCGAAGACAGATCTTTATATTGCTTCGTGTACTATGCATCAGAAATCAAGTGTTCTTGAGTTCTGTGGGTTTGCATGTCAGGACCACAGATTAGTTACTGCATCACGCCGTGGGTCGACTGCAAGCAGAAGTACGACAAGCATGTTATCTTCGCGCAGTTCGATCGATGTGATGCTGCTATCTGCTTTGCTCGAGCTTCAAGTTTAAGGTGTGCGTGACCTCTTTGTACGACCGGCCATTGGAGCTTTTTCTAACGGAGTTGGGTTCTCGGAAGAACATGGGAGAGGTGGGTGGAGATCAGAGCCCATGTGAGGTCTTCCAATATTATACCAACTGCAAGAAGCATTTGGTTTCACCATTGTTTACTGGAACACCTGCTCTACTCATCCTGAGATCGAGCATCTCAAGGTTCTCATTCGAACTCCGACTACCGTCCAAATCTGAGGATCCAAAGTACCTCCTTCCATTTCGAATCTTCTTCCAACTCTGCATCATGTTCTTGTTTCCCAGCTTGGAAGCTCTCTAGTTTATCTATCTCCTTGATGCAACTTGAATTAGATTAACGACAACGGGGGGGGCATTCCTTGGCCAAATCTCATAGAAGAGCAGGTTCCTAACAATGTCAACTACAACAATTCTACAAGAGCACCTTCTTAGTGGAAGATCCATCAGCAAGTCATGTGAAGCTATCTCTCAGCAGCAATGTGCCATTTGTAGACCACTCGCATGCACATGACACACTCCTTGATCAAATCAAATGATTAGAGCAAGTTTCAGTCTTCTTCTTTACTTGACACAGCTCCCACACAAGCTGGTGATCCTGAATTAAACATGGAATCAAGGTAGCTTGTTCTGTTTCTTGGAAGCAAAAGAAGACACTTAGTTTACATTCTTCAAAGCTGCATCAGTGGAAGTAAGCAGTGAGTGGTTACTTCAGTTGGGGACAGTTCTTCAAACCCTATGACCGTCCTCTTGTCCCTCTCTAATTGACTGCAATATTAATTTTGGGAGATTGAGCTGCATTAGCTTTTCAAGGAGATCGAGTCTCCTCTTCTCATTCAATTCAAGTTCTGTGTTCACTTTGTTTGGCATCTTCATTGACCTTATGAGCTAAAGATGGAGTGAAGAACCAGTGATGTCACATTGAAAGATCTAATGATCATTGAAAGAGCTCTCATGCTACTTAAATACTTCATGAATTTGCTTCTATTTCTGATGACCAATCTTATTGCTGCTGCCTACTTTCACACACAGAGGAGATCAAGATTTGCCTGCTGTGAGAGATAACATGATGGTAGCAGCTGAAGCTGTCTTCTTCTTCATTTATGAGGGAAACAAGAACTCCATTGTTGTCTCTTCCATCTCAATGCTCATCCTATAAACTTAAATGTTCATGAACCAATCCATATCCTACTACCAATCTCCACTCAATTCTCATGACCATTTCCTGGGCATCAATTTCCCTTTCTCCCCAGCCATATAAGTAGACCATATTTCTCCATTTACCTGAAAACTTACTTGCTTGCAAGGAACAGATTATTATTATTATTGTTTCCCATATGCTTGGTAATTGACCAATTTTGGTTTCCTAAGTGGAACTTACATCAATAATCAAGTTACTCACATGATAAGGAATCCAAGTAGGAAAAGAAATCCTTAAAAAATGATGATTTAAGATTTTTCTTCAGTAAATCCAGAGAGAATGAGGAAAAATAAAATAAAATTTTCTCTTCAATATTTAGATGAAATATCTATTTCTTGTATTTATTATTCTCTCCATGGATATAGAAAATAATTTCAAACTATGTTTTACTATTTTTTGGATTTATCTTTTATTTTATTTTTGATATCAGAAACTTGCTTCCCCACAGTACCAATGAATGATTTTAACTATGAAGAATTCAGAGGCTGCAATTAATGAAATCTCAGAAGGTGTACGCCCTAAATCAAGTCAAACTTTGTTTGTGGAAGGGAAAGTTGAAGGATTCAGAGCATGCAGATAATCAACTATCAAGGGATGTATACTGCTAGGTCAACGGTTGCGTTGACCAAAGCCTTTGTTGGCTCTTACAATTGTAATGTTAGATTGTCATATGCCATGCCTTAAGAAGGTGATGATGAGGCTGTAATGTTCCCTAATAGATTAAAGCCATCATAACATTATTGACTTGAAGATTTTTGGAGTATGCAACAACAATTCAAGAGGTTAAAAGGAATGAAGCATGCAATTGTTTTGAAAATTAGAATTTCCTTGAAGATTTTTGGAGTATTTTATGAACAAATAATTATAAAAATAAAAAATAGATACTCTAATCGCTTTTTGCGATAATTATATATATAATACTTAAATAATAAAAATAATAAAATTATTTTTTTACGACCTAAACGATTCGATTGTCATCGAAATAATCACTTTTATCATATATTAAATACTTCTTCGAATATAGGATGATAAATAACAAATAAACGACTTAAAATATGTTTTCAAATATTATTGGATTTCAGCTTTGTACGTTGCTACATTTCGGATTTTTATGAAATGTCTTAATTTCCTTCGAATTATGGATAACTCTTTTGATATAATTCGTCCCGAAAAGATAATCTAGAAAAGAGGAATGGGGTAAAATAATATCGTCATATATTTTCTATTGATTTATAATTAAACATGACCTATTTATCTGGATCTCTATTAGTTATATTAGACTTTTGTTTCTTCTAATGTTTGAAATAAGGTTTTCAAGCATAAGTTAGTCAACATCCATCAACTACCATCTTGTCCACCTAACAATCTAATGTCTCATCGTCCCACGATCTTATCGCATGAACTATATGCATCCTATCGTTGATCATCTTTGTTTCTATTGTTCTTTGAATGTGACATTAACTAGTAATCTACTCACATATAAATAAATATCTAAACGAGTCAAAATTGGATTATTAGTCTTCTCGACCACCACTTTACTTCTATCCATGATTTTATTCTCTATCTCAATTGCAATTGGAAGTCATAATTATACATCGAGCTTTTCTTTTATGTGAACATTACAACTAAAATTTCTCTATAATTTAACCCAATTTCAAATTTAAATATTCCCTAATTTATCATCCAATACATATAAATCTTATCATATCAAAATTCAAAATTGAGTTGGGTCATATATTTTTTTTTGTATGAATTTATCTCAAACCTAATTAAAAATGACCTAATTTAATTTTAATATGTCGAATTAATGCAGACATTCCAAAAAAATAATATTTTATTTTTTTGTCACTTTTAAATTATATATATATATATATGAATCCAAACTACATATATATATATATATATATATATATATATAATATATCTTGGAGCTAAATCATTGACCGTATAAATAAGAATTAATCGAATTATATAATTATAAAAAATACTAACAAAAGTATATGTATAACTATACAATAATAAGAATGTTTAAGCTGAGTTTATTGCAGTGATGCTAATATATATATATATATATATAGGGCTGAGGTGTCGTCTTCTGGTTGGTTGCCGCCGCCGGAGACATGGTGGAACCGGTCAACTCAAGACCGCATCCTACCATTCCGGTCGTATACGCGTACGTGGAATTACTGTCAATATCTGTCTTCGGCGGATGCTACACAAATACGCGCATCCATTGCCAGAAGAGCAGCACACAAAAAGAGACGGTTTCTCCGACAACACACGCAACACAAAGCCGCTCTCTTCTGAGAAAGAGAGGAGAGAGAGAGAGAGAGAGGTGCGAGAGAGCTACGACTGCTTCCTTCTTGACCTTTCCGCGAGAGAGCTGTCGAAGGGAGCGAACGAGGAGGGGGAGAAAGAGAAGTTACTCGTCAGAAAAGGAAAGAGAAAGAGAGGGTTCTCGATCTACACATATTTAAGTAGTTCTTTCAAGTCTCCCCTGCGCTTTCGTCTCCGTAGATCTCTTCGTCGGCCCGGGCCACCTCTTTTCGATTTTGAGGTACTTGCTCTCCTCTTCGATTAAAGATCCGATCTTTGGCTGCTTTTGGTACGATTCTTCCTCCGAATCGGCTTGGTTTTTGCTCTTACTGCCGTTTCTTTTCGATCCGGAGGAAAAAACAATTGGGTTTTGGGACTTTCCGGTGGCTCGATAGCTGGATTTGGTTTGATTTCGTTGATCGATGTCGGTGGGGTTTCTTCTGTCGCACGGCTGGTGTGGGTTGTCGAATCCGTTCTAGAAGTAATGAGTTGGCCCGTTCGGTTAACAACAATCCTGGATTTGTCTTCCCCAGAGAACTAAGTCAATTTAGTTAATTTCCTTTTGACCATGATTTATTTGGATTTGACTCTTTTGTTATCCTTTTTCTTTTCTCGAACTGAGTTGACATAACGTGAGATAAAAAGGCAAAATTCCAGCGGATTTTTGTCTTGAAATGTAAAGAATTTGAGAGGATCATAGGGAAAATATATTCTTTCATTTTTTTTGCATGTCTTCTAACTACCACACCAGGTTGGCTTGTGTGTAGAAGGGCCATTACGAGGACCTGAGTCGTCTAGCTATATAGGATTCGTGGTATTCATTCTTTCTTCACCAAAAATAGAGTGGGGGAAACTGGTTGGTATATATGTACTGTGTTTTGAGCAATGTTTGTGCTTTAACCTTTAAACAAGTTGGTATTTAGACTTTGAATCTGGTTTTAATCAATGATTTTGACGCTCTAACATGAAAAGTATATGTTCTTCTTAGCAGTTGGATCGTAATTTGGTTGAGAGAACTTTCAGCCTTGGGTTGTCCATAATCGTTGAGGTATACAAGTCTGGTTGCGGGAGCTGATGATAAAGAAGGCATAATGTTGTAACAAGAAGGGGAAGATGAAAATGCCTCGTGCATGGTATTTAGGCAATGGGAATGTGCAGATCATGCCGGTTCAACGACACAGACCAACTTCAAGGAGGCCTCATTGGATCATCATCTTGATATGTTTGGTGTGTGTCTCTTTGATTGGGGCATATGTCTATCCACCTCACCGATATTCAGCTTGCTACTTTTTTGCTTCAAGCATTTGTAGTCCTTTTACGGATTGGGTACCTCCTGTAGCCCATGTTCTTACCGACGATGAGTTTGCTTCCCATGTTTTGATTAACGACATTCTTTCTGCGCCATATAAAGAGCCGAAGAATCCAAAAATAGCTTTCATGTTCTTGACTCCTGGTTCACTGCCTTTTGAGAAGCTCTGGGAGAAATTCTTTTTGGTAAGTCTCTAATTTGACCACTTTCTTTTCCCATGAATTGAAATGTTTCTGTTACAATTAGTTTATCACCTTTATTCTACATTGCGAGGGCATTCAGAAACTTTTACTTGGTTGTTACCAATTTTGTTGTCCTTTGAAATGCTACCTGCTTATTCCTGAATACACTCATAAGATCATTTTGTAAACTATGTTGAAAAACATGAAATCTCTTGTTATGAGTTTTTTGCAGGTTAAATAATACAAATGGTCTTCATATTCAGAAGAGACCTGTTGAACCTTACATTAAAACTTAACTTATCAAGGAAACACATGAATGCTAATAATTTATCACAGCAATGTACCTTTAATAGTCTTTCACTGGGAGCCAAATGATTGTTATAGAGCAACTCAAGATTTCCAGCAAGTAAAAATGGTCAAGACAAATGCATTGATGTAACAATGAAATTTAGTTGAAAACATTTGAGACATCATAAACCATGTGTCACGTCATGTGTTTGTCTTTTTGAATTGGGTTCACACTCATTTAGTCATTAGTTAGACTAATATGCACTAGTTTGTTCATTAATTACACTGATATTATCTCATTTACTGGAGTAGTTGTTTAATGATTTGATAAAATTGTATACAACTAATACTTACAATTCAGTGAGCGTCAGAAAACTCAGTTAGTGTTAGTTGCGTCATTGTTTCTTAAAATGGCTGAATGCCTAGAATTGTTTGAAGAGTCCAAGTGTCTGGCATGATAAAAACCAAAAGGTGAAGTCCCCAGGTAATACTGGACAATATCATTCCAAGGTTTGATGTCAATGTTTCTAGCTTCTGTTTGCTTACACATGAAAGTTATTCATGTTATCTTTGTCCATCTCATCCATGAAAAAATTATGGTTTTGTAGTGTATCCCTTTTCTGAAGTTTCATTCTTGTATCATCTTAATTCTTTTTTGCAATTTTTTAGGTACATTTGTATTTTTCTTTCCTATTTCAAACTACTTTCTGTTAGACTGTTTACCTTTTTGCCTTACAACTTTTTTCTAATCAGTTTTTGCCCTCATCTTTTGGCAAACTTATGGACCGTACTCTGATATGTATAAAGCCTCCATTCAATTATGGGTGGTTGGTTTCAAGGACTTAGACTGAAGGGTGACGACTGTTCTGCCTGGGCCTTGGTTAAGCCTAGACCTTAACCAGCCTGCATAAAATAGCATCTCCTGACTGTTCGATACAAATTTCTTTCTTTTAGGGAAGTGCTAGGAGATTTAGATTTTTTGAAAATCACTAAGAAGCTCATCTGTGACTCACATTCTTTGATTAGTTTCTAGAAAGAATGTGGGAAGAAAACCACCATGTTTATATTCAACATCCCAGGAGATTGGAAATAAATCTAAAGTCCTACTCAGCTACTCGCATTCCAACATTTCTCATCTTGCTTAATATGATCTCCAAGCTCCACTTCATCTTTGAGAAAGGAAACCATCTGAAACAAACCCTTCATTTGGAACTTATGAATATTCCAGAAAGTTACTAAATATATAGGCACCTAGTTGGCGCACTACTATCATATATCATTATAAAATAGTACACTGTCTGCCTAGGACACTTTTGATTTGAACAAGGAATTTTCTTCATGTGGTGGCTGTTCTGATTCAGACCAGAAGATTGTTTAACAGTGAAATGCAACTAAGTTACTTCACTAGTTGTCAAAATACAGAGTTTTATTCAACTTTTAGACTGAAGCATGTGCTTAAATCTTTATTTACAGGGCCATGAGGGGAGATTCTCCATCTATGTACATGCATCACGAGAGAAGCCAGATCATGTTAGTCCTTTGTTTGTTGGCCGGGACATTCAAAGTGGGAAGGTACTTGAAATCCTCTCTTCTCCTGGACTGATACATGTTATTGATGGCCTACACTATAAAACAATAAAAAGGAATGTCTTTGATATCATTTGTGCTTCTACTGTAAATAGTACACAGGTACATTTACTGCCTATAGAACATTTTAGAAATGTTCATGAGGTAATTGCAAGTCAAGAGCAATGTTGCCAGCCTGTGTTTATGCTTATGTGAAACTAATGGTCAAACGAAAGGTATCTACTTTGACTCAAACGAGAATAAAAATAATGTTTCTACATGTAGGTTGTGTGGGGAAAGATTTCTATGGTTGATGCAGAGAGGAGACTCCTAGCAAATGCACTCCAAGATCCTGATAATCAGCATTTTGTTTTGCTCTCTGACAGGTATTGAACTTTTGTGTTTGAATGTCCTTGCCCTGTTTATCATACCAATATAAAGGACACTCATGTTTCTTGTATGACAGCTGTGTTCCCCTGCATAACTTTGACTATGTCTACAACTATCTTATGGGAACAAATGTCAGTTTTATTGACTGGTAATGTCATCATCAAGTTTTCCCTAACACCTGTTCTGCTTTCTTTCATTTTGGGCTACTTGTTATATCAAGAAGCTGTCGCCAATTCTGGCAACTCTTCTAAACAGCTGTTCTTTTTTCCTTAAATATTACATAACATATTTCTTCTTTCACAAGATCTTCGCCTAATCATTAACAAACTGATTCCCAACCTTGTTGCTACCTGTTTTTGCCAGCTTCTGGGATCCTGGCCCACATGGAAATGCCAGGTACACCGAGCATATGTTGCCTGAGATTGAAGAGAAGGACTTCAGGAAGGGTTCACAGGTGCTCACTTTT
Source organism: Musa acuminata AAA Group (assembly GCF_036884655.1). Lineage (NCBI taxonomy): Eukaryota > Viridiplantae > Streptophyta > Magnoliopsida > Zingiberales > Musaceae > Musa > Musa acuminata. The sequence continues at coordinate 10,028,763 of NC_088330.1, forward strand.
TCCTTTATTTAATTGCCACTAGAAATTTTATTATCCATATTGTGCAGAAAAGGACAAAGCTTGCTTGTCAAAAAAAGCTACCAGCGTGCTTTCTACTCTGAGCTTTATTCCTGGCGTTAGCTCAAAAGTATGAAATACCATATAGTCTCCCTAAATCTTGATTTTATGTAGGTGTCCCTTCTAAACCTCAAATTTTGTTGGTCTCTGAGATTTGCTGCCACCTCAAGTAAGCCCATATGTGAAATGGGTTAATTCAGTTTAATCAGGGACAGGATGGTTACTGGGAATTGTTAGGGGTCCAGGTGGGTTTGAATTAGGTTTGAGCATGTTCTGTTAATGTCCTTGGATCTGTTCCATTTCGGAAGTCCTTGTACAATTGATAATGGCCTGAGTGAGGAGGGTGAGAGGGCTAGAGAGAGAGAGAGAGGACTGAAGAGTGTCCGTTTACCTGGGATGGGGATTGGAAGAGAGTGAAGAGATAGGATTAAGCTTGAGAGAATGAGGAGATGGATGAATGTGAGGGTTGAAGTTCAACTTGGGTGGGTCGAGTATTGGGAAGGAGAAAAGAGAGGTTAGCTCAGGTTGGAGTTTGGGAGAGAGAAGAAGAAGGAAAGCCTTTAGATTATTATATTGGTAAATATAAATTGCATTTTGTTATGTAGCATGTTTTCTAAAGTACCTGTGACATTTAGATTCTTGTATGTGATGCAGTGGTTCTCAATGAAGCGGCGACATGCTTTAATAGTGCTGGCAGACAGCCTGTACTATACAAAATTCAAGCTCTATTGCAAGGTGAACACATACGTGCTCATCCTTCTTTAATTCTTGATGCATAAAGCATGCGTGTAGAAGATTCAGGTGATATCTATAAACAGAAGATATGGGGTTTTACTTGCCTAATTGATTCAAAAGAATTTGCTGTAACCTGAGGTTATTGATACATGTAGTTATTGATACTTGTTAAGTGCTAAATCAGCATCACTGATAGACAATAATTTACCAAAATTTTAAAAAGAAGAAAGAAGGGAAATGAGGCTGATACAGATTGGAGGCACAGCTCTTCAAACAACCTCAAAAGGGTAAAATGAGGCGAAGTACAGAAATATAAAAAAACCTAAACTTCTTGTTCTCCTTTACATCTTTAGTTCGGCTAATTTGCTTTCATTTGTTAGAGCTTTGTACACTTCTGATAATGAACTGAATTATAGCTTCTTGCTTGTCTTTTGTGAACCTATGCAACGAGCTATGTTCTGTTTATTCTCCTTTACTATGAAAGCATTTTGATATTCTCATTAATATGTTTCATTTTCCCAAGTTTCAAACTGCCTTTTGAAGTAAATATAAATTCAACTAACTATTATAAATTTTTATGATAGGCGGATTAAGTGATAATTTTCATTAACTTATTGTCATTGCCATGACATTGCCAATGGCTGCTCCCCCAGATTGATCAACCAGCAATACTGATTGCTATTTTTGCCCATTTCTTGACCTCAGCCAGGTTTTGATAGTCGCAACTGCTATGCTGATGAACACTATCTTCCAACTCTATTGAGTGTAAGTACATTATATCATTTTGCATTTTGGCTTTCTTGAGTGATAGCTTATCTGTGAATTTAATAGTATCACTAACCAGACAGGACATTTCAACATCCTGCAGATGGTGGATCCTACTGGAATTGCCAATTGGTCCGTGACGCATGTTGATTGGTCTGAAGGAAAGTGGCATCCAAAAGCATATCGAGCACAAGATGTCACTTTTGAGATCCTGAAGAACATTTCAGTAAGCATTCTCTCTTTCAACAATTCATACTTTAGAATGTCCAGATGCCTCTAAATTCTTATTTGCTGATATGGGTTTTGTTGACAGTCTATTGATGTGAGTTACCATGTCACCAGTGATGAAAAGGTAAATCTTTTAGAACTTGTGTTCATATATGCTGATTCTTTCCTTTTTCTGGTTCAGTTATTCCTGATTTGCTTTCTTTATAGTTGTCACAATCACAAAAAGTACATCAGATTAGGCAAAAGTAACTTAATCTTTGCAAGCTGACTGCTAAGTTCTATAGTTTATCTTTTCCTCTGAGTTACTTCAGTGTTTTCATGTGCTTAGGTTGAATGAAGCATATAATAGGAAATTGGAACATGTTGCAGATATCCATCTAAAATTCTTGCATTTTTGTCATAGATAGTGGTAAGTGGTAGGACTTTGCAAGAAAATGCTTGTTCTACATGGCTATGTCAACCAAAACCTTTAAAACAGTATGCAATCATACAGAGTAGCACGATACATTCGTGAGGCACAGAAAAAATACGGAGGGATTGATGACCTACAATCTGATCCTTCAGAGAAGCAAATAAAAAAATATGCGGATGGATGAAATAGAATTACTCAATTACAAGCCGGTATGACTTTTAGGAAAATAATGTCATCTGTCCAAAGAAGTCAAATATTTTCTCAGCATGTTCACTAGTTGAAGGATTGAACTCCAAATCACCAAAAGCATCAATTTTCATTTTTGTTTAGATAGTATTATTTGGTCCTTTACTATCTCTTACCCATTATGCAAATTCTGCATACTAAAAGATTAAGTCATGCTTAAAAATAACAACAACAATGGGTTACAAATCGTGACAAGCATGTATACTACGTTGGAATATCGAATAATTGTTCATAGTGATCAACTATGCTGTGTTCCGAATACTGTTACTGTTGAAGCTATCAAATAATTTTTTAATGCCATCGACTGTAACAATCTGGTTAGTTCATGCCGAATCATAACTAATGCTACAAGAATTTCATTTTCTTTCCATGTTTGACTTGTATTTATCGTCACAAAATCTTTGCTGCTATCTGTTTTCAGCTAACAATTATACAACACAATCTGGAAGAGAAACTAATCACTCAAACTTGAGTACACCAAATCTGCTATTTAACTGTCCTCCCAGTGTTTTATAATCAAAGACCAACCGCAGCAATAGTATTGGGTTCTTTTTTGTTCATATCGATCATATATTTATTTATTTTGCAGAAAGTGGTGACTGTGAAACCTTGTTTGTGGAATGGAATGAAGAGACCTTGCTACTTGTTTGCTAGGAAATTTTATCCTGAAGCTCTTCACAACCTGATGCAGTTGTTCTCTAATTACACCATCATATGAGACACATCAGCATGAACACCATTGTTTGGTCTGGTTGTGCCTCCTGACATCACATTGTTGAGTCACTTGCTTCATGAAATCCCTGCCAATTCTGGAACTCAAGCCACCTCATTTTGACACCAATCTCCACCATGTAGCAGCAGAAGATTGTTGGAGAAGATTGTTGGAGGCAATCGGGATGACTTGAATCTATGTTTCTCTCTAAGTAGGGATGAGGTGGATACTACTTTATTTGATGGTGCACTCCACCCAGTACTGGTCTTCTCTCTGTTTTGTGTTTTCCTGGTTATTTGATCTCTTGAGCAGCAAAATTTTGTTAGTCCATTTAACTTTATAGAGTGCTCAATTCTTTTGTAGAGAGAGAGAGAGAGAGAGAGAGAGAGAGAGAGAGAGAGATTATAAAACACTTTCTTTGTGAAGTCTTTATGGCAAATCTCTTATTTTTTTTTTGAAAGAAAACTGAAGCACAAAAAGAAGTGAATAATTTGGTTAGCAGTTTCATAAAAAATGTCATTAAAAAAACTTAAGCAATAGAGAACAACTTAAAGTTCTGAACTTCTAAGATCTGATCTCAAACACATGCTATATGGCATATTGTGAACATAGTGTATAACAATTATTATCTAATGGATGTTAATATGTACAACAACATACATGTAATGTTATGATGTATGAATCAAAGGTAACGTTCAATATCACATTAAAATCTGACATAATTTCTACATCATGCATAAAAATGATATAATAATGTTTCAAATAATAAAAGTCTATCAATTGTGAGGAGGAAGAACAACTTCATAGCTTGCTCACTCTTCTTGGGCTCTCTCACAGGATAGTTGATATCAAAATTACTTGCCCGTGAGGTTTAGAGAGAGAGATTGTCTTCTTCTCCTTAGCTATAAAAAAAAAAAAATATATATATATTATTGGTGAGAATTCTGAAAACATTTTATGCTAATTATTAAATCATTATAGAGATCATTTTTGCGCTAAATACTGAAGACAGCATTTTATTGTGTTTGTAATGAATAAGCACACCGCAACCTTTTCTCTCTCCCGTACGACTACTCAGCACGTGAATCGCACATGTTTCGGATTCGTTTCGAGTCGGTGTCGCATCGCACATGCTTCGGATCCGCTTCACTTGAAGATCCGATTCCAGTTGAACTAAACGCGGCCTATATATACATACATATATCCCCAGTCTCCCCCCTCCCACTCCCGCTCTCGCTCTCTTCTCCGATCTCTCTCCCTCTCTCCGTGTTTGGCTTCGCCGTCCGCGGTCAATCCTCCTCTGTGCCCTCCTCTCTCTCTATCTCTCTTCGGGCCAAGATGAAGCGGCCGGTGAAGTTCATCGCCGACCCTAGGGCACGGCGCACCGCGTTCAAGAAGAGGAGAGCCTGCTTCCTCAAGAAGGCCTATGAGCTCTCCACCCTCACCGCCACCGACGTCGCCGCCATCTCCTTCGCTCCACATGATGCACCTCCCGGCGCCGTCCCCGACCTCCTCACCTGGCCTCAGGACCGGAAAGAGGTGGTCCGCATTATCCGCCGCCTCCCTAAGTACGGCGACGGCGCCGGTCCCGGCATCAATAAAACGCCGAAAATCAAGCCCCCGGAGGAGGTTGCCGTCGACCAGGCGTGGGACGACGAGGGGGCGCTTTGGACCATCGTAAGGTCCCTGCTGGAACCAGAGATCCTGTCCCTGAGAAATAGCGGAACTAAGTTACCGGAGGAACCGGAGTGCTCGAGCTCCCATCACATCCTAGGGCTTCAAGATCCTCTTCCACCTCCTCCTCCTCCTCTCGCCGCGGCGATCGTCGACGATGCCTCCGATCCCACTGCCATGAGGATTCACGAGCTCCTGAGTATGCCCGATACCTTCTACGGGAACGATGAGGCCTCCTTCGCTGAGTTGCTGCACCTGATGCAACAAGAGTAGGCCAGCAACATCTGCGATAACTTCTTCAGCTACAAGGAAAATGGGTATTTTTTTTTCTTTTTATTGTGAAAAAGGTGGATACACAGTCAAAATCTGTCCTCTGATTCCACGAGCAATAAAATCAGCTTCTTTTCAAACAAAAATCGTGCAAAATTTTCCTGATAAAATCTATTCAGCAACCAGAGTGCCAAATAGATGACTTGCATACACCATTGTTTCATACTTGTTCACCTCTCAGTACTTCTTTCCATTTAAATTAGCTCAAGAAATAATAAGATTTTCTTATGCATTTTGTCTTTCAGAAAAGAGTTACTTGACAGCAGAATCCAATTTTTGGCTTTTAGCCAATGATCTAACACTAGCGAGTTAAGAACTGCTTTCATAATTTTTTATCCCTCTTCTCTATTCTCTTGATCTCTATTTAGTTACATTTGTATTATGTGTTTATGTGTGCTATTTATTGGCTCTAACTCTAGCGACAACACTTTATTGATTCGTAGTATATCTACCAGCATTTATTACGAGTAAATAGAGATGAGAAATGAGAAAGGATGTTTTTATTGCCTATGTACTTCTTCTTTATCAATGGATGTCTTTTTTTTTTTTAATTGACCTTCTATTATTACAAATTTACAATGGTGGTGGCCAATTAAAAAAAAAGCTTAACTGAATTTCACTTTAGAATTGGAATTATCTTTCTCTTGTGGGTTTGCGACCTAGAAGGTTTTTGCCATACAATTTATGTTGCATGGTGATCTGAATGCTGCGGTATCTGCATTGGTTATTGCAAAGTCCTAATTTTTCATACTATTTATGAATGCTTAATTTCAGGTTGTGGCTAACTCAACTTCAGCAACTTTCTTGCATGTTTTTGGAAGTGAGTTGATTCAGAAATATTTGGGTGATGGCCCAAAACTTGTTAGAGAACTGTTTAGAGTGGCAGATGAACTTTCTCCTTCGATAGTCTTTATTGATGAGATAGAAGCAGTTTGCACCAAAAGGTATGTAAATGAGAAATAAAAGTCTCACGTTTTTCTTTCTCTTGTATGTAAATCATAGTTAAAATTATCAGACTATTCTATCTGACCAATTTTAGATATGATGCTCATTCTGGTGGTGAGCGTGAAATGCAGAGAACCATGTTGGAGTTGCTGAACCAGTTAGATGGTTTTGACTCAAGGGGGGATGTTAAGGTCTTGCAACCAACAGAATTGAAAGCCTTGATCCAGCCTTGCTTCGGCCTGGCTGTATTGATGGGAAGATTGAATTCCCGCTGCCAGACATTAAAACTAGACATCGTATTTTTCAAGTTTGTTATGTTTCATGAACAAATATAGGATGCTTATAGAACACCAGTGCATGTTTTTGTACACTTTGCGGGTTCTTGCTAAATTCTTTTTCTCATGTTAATTTCTTTAGATACATACCTCTAGAATGACACTAGCCAATAATGTCAACCTGGAAGAATTTGTCATGAAGAAGGACGAGTTATCTGGAGCTGATATCAAGACAATCTGTACTGAACCTAGCTTTCTTGCTTTAAGAGAACATAGGATGAAGGTGTGTCACATATTTGCATGTAAAATTGTATTCTTTTATATGGGTCATTGTTAGATAAAGCTTTTGTTATTACATAAATATTATCAGCAATTGTTATTGTGGTCTTATACACCTTTTGTTTGGGATGTATACATGCTTTTGAAAATGGATATTGACTTTTGAATGCCAGTTGTCTATACCCTAGGGATTTTATGAATTTTTCCTATATTCCTATTAAATGTTCAGAAATTGATCACTTCAAAAGTTAACCACTAAAAGATAGGAGAACTTTTCATATTACCTCTCCTATTCTATAAAGGTAACTCATTTCTTTATAATTTAAATGTGATGATTCATGTAGGCTGTATTTAGTCTACGTTCTCCTTTAGATTGCTTTTCAGATTCATATTATAAAGTTGTATTGTCTAGATGATTTCTTCTGACCCCAGTTATAGTTCCTAGTATGTATTTTATAAAGCCACTAATTTACCCGAATGGGGGTTCCTTGATTCAAGTTCTTATTACTTCTCTTTCTCGGGGCAAGAGGAACATGACCATTTAAGGAAGCTGAATTTTGCGTCAAGCTTTATTAGTGTATCATTGCTTTGGATAAAAATTGTTATAAGAAGTAGAATAAAGAACTGGAAACGATCATTCTATGGCCTAGATGTAATAAATTTATTTACCTGTTGAGGGAGATTTACTTACAAAAGCATATTGGAAATTTGTTCAGTTGACATTTTTGGTGATCTCTGAACACTCAAGCCTATGCTTCTTGCTTTCAAGTCTAAAGGTCTACAACCAGGTTTAGAAGCTCGGTCAACCTCTGGTCTTGACACTTTGTTGTATTGGTATCTCACCAGTTTATCGGGCAATATTCCAACCTTTTTCACACATTATCAGTAAAAGATTATACAAAAACAACACCATTTGGAACTGAACCATATGATCCATATAGGTCCTTACTCAGGCCAATTAAGGTTTGTCATAGGCTCTAAACCTCCACCAATGTGTCTTAACAGTGGTTGACTACTGAAACAGTTTGTCATGTTGCTAGAATAGAGATCCTCTTCTTTCTCCAAAAATAGAAAAAGGAAAGGAAAGATGCTACTTATCTATTTTGTTCACATTTCTTATGACAGCTTATCTCCGGTATAGAGAAGTGATGTGGTGATGTCTCGGCTCTTGGAAATGTTATGATCTCATCTTAATTTTTGATTTTCTGTTCTTTGTTTCCTTTTTCCCCATTCTCTTCCATAGCCTTGAGAAATGAGACAATTTGGGAGAGAATCATTCAAAGCCCTAAATAATGAAATAAAGAAAAATTTAACATAGAAAGTAAAATATAAACTGAATAAGATCAGTTCAACGTAAAAGAATCTGGTTTGGCTTATAAGTAAAATTCTTGCTCTTGGGCACATGTTGGATCAGATAGTTGATAAGAAACAATACTAATAATTCAAAACTAATTTTGTTGATATGGATTCTGATGGTTTTCAAACTTTTGTTTTAATCAAAGGTTTTTCAAACAAGATCATCAAATACTTGAATATTATCCTTGGCTTGGTGCATATTAAGTTTGACAAATCTGATATGATAGGGACATACCCAACAAATGGAACATTAACTAGTCTTCTTTGAAGAGACACTCTCACTTGACTAGTTTGAGTTGGACTACACGTCTTCAGTGGTTGGACCGGCTAGTTGAATTTGACCTGCATTGGATTGAGAGTTTAAACTAATACCCATTTGCTTTATCTTACATTCCCAGAGTGCCCTCAGTTACATATCTCAGTAATTTGTAGCTACATCATCTTATGCTCAGGTAACACATGCAGACTTCAAGAAGGCCAAGGAGAAGGTGATGTTTCAGAAGAAGGGTGCCTAAGAGACTCTACATGCGAGCAATTAATTCTCTTGCCTCATAACATGAAGGTTTATCTCATTTATCGCTTTTGATTATCGTGATTCTCAATATATTATTTTTAGATGTTTGTTTGTGGACCTTGATGATCATAAATTTGATAACAAAAATGGTTCAACATAAATAATCTTTTGAAAAATATTGTGCATCTTCATGCCGAAGTTGCAATCATATACCTTTTATATAAATATGTTGTGTTTATATGTCTTAAGAAATCAAAGAACTAATTACATATTATCCCTTGTATTTAGTTACCTATAGCATCTCAATCCTTATACTTTAAAAAGTTTCATTGGCATCCATATAGTTATGAAGGTAAAACATTTAAGCCTATTTACCATAACGTTATTGGTTTTATCAATGAAAATATGAAAACAAAATACAAAAAGGTATTTTTAGTATTCTAGTTGATGATGGTGGATGACATCAGTGGTAGCGGATGGTAGCATTGTTGGGGGTTACGGGTGGCTATTGTGGATGAGGAGAGTAGCGGTAAGAGGTAAAGGCCGCTTTGCATTTGCGTTGGCGTCAACGTCGATGTCGTTGTCGAGTGGTGAAAGGGTCGCTCGGCATCTGCATTGGTGGCTCTTTCGTCGCTTGGCAATTGCATCTACGTCAGCGCCGACATAAATACAGAGCGACCGAAGCTGTTGCCAAGTGGCGTCGCTCTGCATCTGCGTCGACGTCGATGCAATTGTCGAGTGACGTTGCTTTCAATTTACGTTGGTGTTGACGTAGTTGCCTAGTGACATCGCTTTGCATCTGCAAAGGCCGTCGATGCAAATGCTGAGTGGCACCACTATGCATCTACGTCGGCGCGACGTAGTTGTCGAGCAAAAAGGCCATCGATGCATATGCCGAGTAACGTCGCTTTACATCTGCATCGGTGACCCTTTCTCCGCTCGGCAACTGCGTCAGCATCGATGCAGTTGCAGAGCGACTCTTATTTCTCATCGTCGCTCTCCTCATCAACAACAGTCACCCGTAACGTCGTCGTTTGTCACCACCGACGTTGTTTGTCATCATCAACTGGAATATTAAGATTTTCCATTGGTAAAAGTAATGGCATATGGGTAAATGAACTTAGATGTTTCACTTTTGTAACTATAGAGATGCCAATGTAAATTTTTGAAGTGTAGAGATCAAGATGCTAAAGGTAGCTAACTATAGGGAGTAACATGTAATTAGTCTGAAATCAAAGGTATATGCTAAATTGTTTCATGTTGGAACGTGTCTTTTTCAAAAAATACTAAACACAAACTAGAATGGCAATTTAGTAGGTGGGACTTCAACTTGTCACAAATGGAAATTGAAATGGGACACAATGTACAGTGATTCACTATGTTGGCACATGACATTTCCAAAAAGGGTTAGGATTCATGCTGACTAAGTTGAACTATTGATCTTTTGTGTTTTGGCTAAAGCATAAAGAAGGATCACTGATTCACTCAGTTTTTCTCGGAATGTTTAATTGCCCGCATGAGCAAGTGGTCTCAGGTATTTGTTATTACCATTGAGTAAGTTTTAGACATCAAAAAGATAAATCAGTTTATTCTTGTTGAAACTTGTAGGCCGTGCTAATTCCATTGAGGTTTAGACCACTAGTCTTTGCTTTTGCCGGCCTTATTCCATTTAGTTATTTAGCAAATCTTTACACAAGTGTTTTGGTCTCTCTTTATTGATCTATGTTGTTCAGTAATTCTTGTCTCTCTTAATTCACCAGATTCATTCTGCCTTCAGGTACAATCGCTCACACTTGAGGTAAAAAGACTGTTTCCAAGTGACTTTGATGCCCAATGAGGTACTATCAGCCCATCAAGTCGGAGCTCAGAGATCGTTTTTATCTTCATCTTTTTTGTTTTTTTTGCATGTTTCTTTCCTCTCACCTCAATTATGTAGATTGTATTATAAGTATTTGAATTTATTACAAGTATTTACCTTATTGTTTATTGATTATACTTGAGAGGTCAACGATGGGAAGTAATTCACATAATTGAGTTGGATTATAGTATTTTTGTTGGTATAATGTACTTCAAATATTAATTTAATTGTGTCAAAATGTTTATCTTGATAGCGCCAAATCATTTTGACCAAATTTCTGCATAGGACAAGTAGCACATTTAACGTTAATATCCCGTGGAACTAACTTTACGACCTCAGGATTTTTGGTGTGATTTTGCAATAGAAATGTTGTGTGTGTCTCCGTTATGCCATAGATAGGTGTATGTGTGGTCATCACATTCAAGCTAATTGCCTGATGCTGACTCAATCTTCTGTCGACCACATCTATCAATACTGCTGCTTAGATTTTGTTCTACATTCTTTTCTATGGTCGATTAATTATGGAAAATAAAGAAAAAAAACTTTACATGCCCATTTTAGAGTTCTGTATATATATATATATATATATATATATATATATATATATATATATATATATATATATATATATATCGCAAGTAAATAAGATGTTTAAGAATTATTAGCCCTGGAAATACACGTGGGCCGACTTCATTGGAGTCGCGCCGTCGTGTTGGGTGCGGTGCTCTCCATACCAAACAGTTTACTTCACCGTCTCCCTTCGCTCTTTTCCCTCGTCTTTGTCCCTATCTCGAGGGTTAGCTGTGCCGCACTAATCAGCGAACAGTATCCTCGTAATGAGCCACACGTGTCTCTTCCGTGATTATCTCAAACAAGTACTTCGATTTCGGCCTCGTCCGTGGACCGAAAGCGACACCTAGCAAATACTCGCCTTATGTCATCGGCAGTATCACCATGGGCCCGCTCGAATAACCCACACGGCCAATCGATTCGGGTACGTTCAGGCGGGTGGCGAAAGTATTGCTCTTATTTATTTAGCCGTCAAAAAAGAATGCTCTGATGTAAAGTAATCAGAAACAGTCTCCTACCTGTTCATCGGTACCCCTTTCGACACCGTTCTTTGCACCGTAGCGAAGGTGGCCCAGCAGATAGGGTCCACCGGTTCCCCCTTATCTGTCCCGAACTGACTAAAGCGGGTGACGGTCCAAGGAGTAGGAAAAAGCCATGATATAAAGCGAAGACCAACCAATAAAACAAAACCCCTTCCGGCCAATTGCAGCCGCCGTTGTTTCCGATTACTCTTCTTCTATCTTCCTCGCTCGCGCGAGATCTCCACAATTCGCCTCTGCCATCGATCGTTTGCGTTTCAGATCTCTCGTCGCTTCGGCGGCCGACAATTCAACCTTTTCTCCCTCTTGTTGCTTTGATTACTTCTTCCCTCGTTTTTGTTTTGGGTAATACCGGGCTGGTCGTGCCGGGATTTGTCAGCATATTTCGGGGATCGAGGTTTTTGTTTGGGGGGGCTTTCAGTATGCAGCGGCCTAGCAGGTACGAGCGGCAAGGGACGATGACAAGGGAGAAGCGCGGGTTGGACGCTGGCGATGACGACAGCTTGCACCCCGAGCCCAAGCGACCCAAGGTCCCGGCCCTTGCGAGGTAATATTCCAAGAAAAAAAAGGGGAAAAAGCTTGGACTTTTATTGCAGGAATTTCGTGATTCCTTATGGCTTTTAATAGTATATCCAAAGTGAAGTTTCAACATTTCCCTGTGTCGCCTTTGAAGTGTGGGTTAGCTTTCTCTTTGTTCATTGGGTCTTTGCCATGTTGGAACGAGGGAGTTATCCGGATGAGCTTTCTTTCTTCTTACTCTTGCCTCCTCAGATATTTGGGGTGTTTGTTCCCTTGGAACAGGAGATTGTAGAAAACAGGCAGAAAGTTAATTAAAATATTTTCTAAGAATTTGAGGTGTTGCCCTCTCCTTTTTTCCCTTCCCTTCTTTATTTTTCTCTTCTTAAGCGAGTATTTGAAACTGAATTAGATGAACTCTGTACCCTGCATAGTTTTTTGGGGCTCTCTCACAATTTATACAATGTGCTCGTATCAGTTTATAAGTTGCTTTGACTATCTGTGGCTATCACATAAAGAAAGATGTTCCTTGCCTTTCTTTAAGTTGTTTATAAGTCATATGGACCAAACAAAAAGAATCTTTTCATTGTTTTTATGGTTTGATCCCGAGGGTCATGGCTTGTATAACAGAAGCAGGATATCGGTTCATTCTTTCCTATACTTTGAAAGTGTTTCTTGTGGAACTCTGGTGGAGAATCGCCAACATAAGTTCAAATTTTGACTTCAGGATACTAGGTGCATATATACCTTCTACACTGATGTCCAAATGTTTTGTGGTCCTGCTACATTCGGAACACTAGAAGTTGTTCTATGTAAATTGTGCATGTTGCTTACAGGAAGTCCTACGTAAAAATCAGTTTCCCATATCACTTTTCCTGCATGTTGATTTATTTGGTTACTGGGAAAGGTTTTTTGGTTACATGAAAACATCATGAGGTAAATCTAAAACTGATATTCCTGTAAAGTTAGGAGTTTGACAATGCAAGCATGCTACCTGGTTCTGTTCTTGGATATTTGGAATCCACATATTTTCATAGAGCAGCAGTAAGATCTCATGATAAATTATCATTTTCAGAAATTGTATCTAATTACTCCTCATTTTCCATGAGACTGGGTGTATACCCCATCAGTAGAAAGAGTTTTGGTTTGTACTCATGATATGCATGACTTCAGTTACATTGATATCAAAGAAAGATGTGGAATGTCAAAAACTAGCGGAATGGACTGTAAGATTTCTTGTGGGTTAATTTGTGGGATGCTGTTTTGTTTAGACCGTTATGAGACGGGCGGTCTGTAGTAGTCTCTGAACGGATATGCGGACCCCCCCTGTTTTGGGTGGTCTGATCTAACTTATTAAAAAAAAACTATTTATTAAATGGTTTTGACCGCGAGCCCTCTTTGCCCACGAGCTGCCTTCTATCACCTGTCGTCGCCCACATGCTGCTCACAGTGCGCCATGTGCCACTAATTCTGGGTATGCTTCCTCCTCTTTGCTCTCATCTTCCTTCACCACTTTCTCCACGCTTTTCTTCTTCCCCTTCCTCCTCTTCCTCCACCATCTTATCTTCTTCTTTTCTCTTCCTCCTTTCTCCTTCTCTTATCCTTTCTCTTCCTCCTCTTCCTCCATCACCTCCTCCTCTTCCTACCTACTTCATCTTCCTCCTCTTTCTCCATTGCCATCTGTGCCTTTCTCATCTCCTTATTTTTCCTCTTCGAGTCTTTGGTACATACTAGTGTACAACATGTCGATACACATACCAACTAGTACATATCGGTCTGGCTAGGGATCGATACCAGTGGTCATACGAGACAACAATCCTTGGGTTACTTAACAATGATGTTAATGCGAACAATTATTCTTGGGTTTCAATACAAACACATGCTTAAGAGTTAAGAAATGAAAAGCGTGAAGGATGTTGAGAATTAGGAGAGGGGAAAGATGGTCGCAATATTTTCTTTCACTGGTAATCTTTTAAAGTGCTAATAAGTAATAACTATATATTTCATGCTAGATCGTATTCTACTCTAAGATTTATTTGAAGCAAAAGTATCTTCTTTCTTCAAATCCTTGCTTGGCACTTGTATTTTTGCCAATCTAGCATCATCTTTGGAAAGAAGTTCTTAATTTATCTAGTTGTTTTGTGTCACCATTCAGTATTTTGTACTCTTTGCAGTGTGATTGTTGAAGCTTTGAAAATGGACAGTCTACAGAAAATTTGCTCATCATTGGAGCCCATTCTTCGAAGAGTTGTAAGAGAGCTTAAAACTTATTCCATACCAGAGTTTTCTTAAAATCATTTTCCAGCATTCTATGATCTGCCAATTTAAGTTACTTAATTTCATTAAAAAATTTGCACTTGAAGAATCCACAACTTACCCATGTTATCATTTCTCACTTTGATTTTCCAGTGCGACATCTGATTATTGTATAAATACATCTTTGACACCATTATTTGAGATAATACATTTTTTAACTAGTTTGTTTGTGGACACAAGGAACTTATTCAATCAAATAATAAAGGAAGATAAGATCTATTTTTTTAATCTTGATTAGTATTTAAAGTTAAGGCATGTCGTGATGACTTTCTATGTAAATGATGTTTGTTTGGAAGAATTTGAGTGACACCTCTAAATTACATGTGTAATATACTATAGTTAAATTGCTCATGTAGCAGATATTTCTCTCATCTTGAGATTCTAGAGAGAGAAAGAGATCTGCAAAAGCGATTGCCACTTGTTGGTGACTGACAACCAGACAACCTGAGTCCTTTGCTATTCATTGGGATGCTAAATCTTCTCTATGAGTGGTTTTCAGTCTCTAAAAATTGCATTCGGCTAATTTGTAAGTCTATCTGTAGTTTGGTCAGATAATTAATGCTTAAGATTGTTTGAATCCTTTTATTCTTAAGTTAGTGCAAAGTATCTCTTTCTTTTTGTCTGATTGCTTTGGATATATGTTGTGATTTGTAAAACTTCGTTTCTTTATTCCGTAATTGTGTTGTTTTCTCTTTCTGTTGGATGTTGAAACATGGCCACTAAAAATTATTCTCGATCTTTTTCTATGAAATTGATAACTCGACCTTCTATGAACTTTCAAGTTTTTGGTCTAGAAGTTCTATATTCTGAATGGACCCTATTTATGAGCAATATCTGATGTTTCTACTTGACAATCTGATGCTGTATGGTGCTTCATTAGGTCAGTGAAGAAGTTGAACGAGCCTTAGCGAAGCTAAGTCCTCCAAAAATTGGTGGAAGGTAAGACATTATGACATCATACATCATGAATCAGATGGATTCTTTGAGAATGAACTGATTTTGGATTTTTTTTCCTCTGCATGGAATTATAAGTGACTAAGATGTTATAACCAAATAGTTATGTTGCCATGCTTTCTGATACAATCTTTCAGGTAAAATATCTGAAAGCATGTCTAAGTTTCTTGTGAACTTGTTACAGGCTGCATAAGAAGTGTTTAAATTTAATGAAATGAAGGATGGTTGAGAAAGATAACAGCTGTATATTATGATTTTTAAATTGTTGTCCTAGAGTCTGATTGTTAGAATTTTAATTTATGATCATTCTGCTTAACAGATTGTAGTCTATTTTTCAGAAGCTACTATAGACATATATAGGCATGAGTCTCATGCCTATATGGAGGCTAGGGAGGGGCAATATATTAAACCTAATTATTGCAATAGAGGCAATGACATTAAGTTGTTGACAGGCCTCAATGAGATAAATGGTGCAAATGTATCTATTGGGTTTTGAAAGGTAGTGTTCAATAGTCTAACAGAATTGTCTCAAAACCTATCCTGATGTTATTTTCCTACCGAGAATTTTATGTATCTTATATTAAAAAGAAAACAAAATTATTAACATTTGCTTGGTTTAACAAAAAAAGCTGCATAAAGTCATGCAAACACACTATGATTTTGATTTTCATACAATCTTTATGATTATACAAGCGGTAATGTTTCTTCATTCCTTTGTGACCAAGTAAGCTGTCTTTTTAATCTTGGACTTTTAGATTTTGTTTTGTTTGCCACTGTCAGTATCGGATTGCTTTAAGGAGACTATAGTAAGTGAAGAGTGCATTACATCACAAACAGCAATATGAAGCAAAAGTCTGCAAGATAATAAGTTATAAGAAAACAGGAACAAACTTTTCTGTTACAGCAGAAATAATGGAGTATGACGAAAGAAGTGAAACATGAGGAGAACAAAGAGTAAGTTATGACTGGGTTACCAAATTTGTTTGATGAAAATGCATTTTGTAAGAATGATCTTTGCTGCACATCTTTCTGTTTTAAGTCTAACTGCATACTGTTCCTCTAAAATATAGGAGTCCTTAGGGATAAAAGTAGGTAATAAAGGTAGTTGACCAAATCGGATAAAGATCATAATCAGAAAGTACCCAATCAATTACAAAAATTCCATAAGTGGAATACAACTAAATAAGCTCATGTCTAATGATATCTAGCTTTGTGAAGATGTTCTAAAGTTGTGATAATATTGCCTTGTAAATTGAGAATAGGCCAATTAATCTAATTAACTCAAACAAGAATTAATAGAACTCCACACAAACCTAACTTTAAGACTTGCTTCATCATATTCAAGCTATTCAATTTCAGTCCATCTTGTTACTCTTTGCTTGTTAGTTGTGATGTTTCCCAGTAATTGATGTGCACATCTAAGAAAGATTATTTCCTTCAGTTTGTTGCTTGTTGTTTGAAGAAATATTAGCTTCATTTTTATCTACCGATAGTAAAGAACTGATTCATCATCTAGCCTATAAGAAGTTCACCAATTCATCTTCTAGCCTATGAGAAGTTCATTGTTGCAGCATCATTTCTCTGAGGGGTAGATTTGGTAATTTTCCAGATTTAATAGTTTTAAGGGTATTCTTGGAATCATCAAATTTCAGAATTGGTACTGCAACTCAGCCCTGCCACTTGGACATATGAGTTACCCTATGCCTAATATGCATCTTTGACTATTTATGCTTGTTTTGATTCCTGGATTAGGTGCTTTATGAATAAAGACTAACGTTATTCAAGAAGGCTTGTTGTTTTGCTTTAGTCTTCTTGTTCTCCAATTTATCAAGTTTCCCTTAGTGTTCACAATTGGTGGGAAATTATGGTTTAACCAACTATGAAAATTCTTTACATGAATAATTTCTACTTATGTAATACTCTTTTAGGATCCTTCTGAATTCAAGAAATGCAGGTCTTCACCGAAGCAAATTGAAGGTCCTGATGGAAGAAATCTCCAGCTTCATTTCCGGACAAGACTATCCTTATCCCATTTTACTGGAGGAAAAGTAGAAGGGGAACAGGGAGCTGAAATTCATGTTGTGTTGATTGATGCAAACACTGGTCATGTTGTCACATCAGGACCTGAGTCGTCTGCAAAACTAGAAGTTTTAGTCCTTGAGGGTGATTTTAACAATGAAGACAATGATGATTGGACAGAAGAAGAGTTTGACAGTCATGTAGTGAAAGAACGCGAAGGAAAAAGGCCTCTTTTGACTGGAGACTTATACGTCTCATTGAAAGAAGGTGTAGGAACCCTTGGAGAGCTCACATTTACAGACAATTCTAGTTGGATACGGAGTAGGAAATTTAGGCTTGGACTGAAGATTGCTTCAGGTTTTTGTGATGGTATTCGAGTCCGTGAAGCGAAAACAGAAGCTTTCACTGTGAAGGACCACAGAGGGGAATGTAGGTCAGCTTTGCACTATCTTTGGTTTCTTTTTCTCCATTTACCTAAGTTTTCTTTCTGATGTTTATAGTGTACAAGAAACACTATCCACCTGAATTGAAAGATGAAGTCTGGAGGTTGGAAAAGATTGGTAAGGATGGTTCATTCCACAAGAGGTTGAATAAATATGGAATCTTTACAGTTGAAGACTTTCTCAGACTTGTTGTTAGGGATCCCCAGAAACTCCGCAAGGTAAGTCTTTGGTTTTCTTGTTTGCTGTAATGAGTCTCTTATTACCTCCACTGTTTGTGGATCTAATTTACTTCACAATGTAGGTTCTTGGAAGTGGTATGTCCAATAAGATGTGGGAGAGTCTTGTGGAGCATGCCAAGACTTGTGTCTTAAGTGGAAAGTACTATGTATATTATTCTGATGACACAAGGGATATTGGTGCAATTTTCAATAACATTTATGAGTTTTGTGGCCTGATTGCTGGTGGGCAGTTCTATTCTGCTGAAAACCTGAATGACAATCAGAAGGTCAGCTTTAGTATATTTATTTCTATTGTTAAATAATTCATTTTAATATTATAATCTGTTTATGATACACACCATTGTGATTGTAAATGGGGGAGTTTGAGCTATTAGTTATAAACATAGCATGGGGAATGAAATATTTTCATACGAGATTGAGTGCTCAGGTCTAGTAGTAACTAGGAACAAAGATGAGGGTAATAAGCTATTTCTATAGAGCATTCAGTGGCATTGGGCTGAATTTCTCTGTTGATGGAGAAATTGCTCTTCAATTATGGAGAAGCTCTTAAAAAAGAGGCACCCTGCTTAATGTTTGTGTCATGATGATTATGTGCATGAGATTGACTATGAACTAATACCAAATGTTGCAAAGTTGTTAGTTACCCAATGATGTGCTATTTTCGTCTTCAATGAGATGTGAGATTATGCAATGTTTTTTTCATTTTTTTTTCCATTTTGGACCTGACCTTTTGATGCTTGCTTTGAACTGGATAGCCCTTGAATAGGAGGAGCTAATATCTTCGGCAAAACACATATTTGAAGAGAAGCAGTGTTGTATCATCACAGTTGCATTCTTAAATTACTATTTATAGATTGGTCATGCACTCATAAGAGGACTTACTGTTCACAGCTAGTGTCACATGTAAATTCTCCCACAAAATTTTGGGCTAGAATTGTTGGCAGTAATGGCATGTTTGTTATCATTTTTGTGTAGCTACTAATTTTGGCAGTCGTGGCAAGTTCTAGAAAATTTTTTAGTTGGCAATGTTTAAGTACTGCTATGACATGTTTGCTTTATTGTCCCATTTGTTTGTGTCTCTTCTATCCTGTTTTTCCTTAAAGCATATTGTTAGCATCGCATAAAATTTCCACATCAATGATGACCTCCAGAAGCCCATGAAAATAGACAATAAATTAAGATTTACACTCGAGACCATATACTTATGTTAGATGCATATAGCAGATATCTTCTAGTATATGATCTAGACAAACTTATCGTGAAAGATGGATGCATATATTTCTTATATTGAATAAATGAATTTTATAAGGACATAGGTCTTCTTATGTTGGCTTGATATAGAGCTGTCATTATCTACTTTTGCATTGTTTTCTTGTCATGCATTTTCTAGTCATAATAAACTGCAGTGGAAAGAAAATCTTGTATGTCTATACAATGGCACTATCAGCTATGTTACAGTAGCAAATGTTGTTCTGAGATGTTTCTGGAAATAATAAATGTTGATATTCAGACTCTTGGCATCGAAAAGTGCCATTGATTCTCCAAGTAAATGGGACTAATTTCGTCAGTATGTTCTAGGATGTAATGTATTTGATGCGAGACCATTATGGTTGCAATGAACATGTTTCTCAGATGCATATGTTTGATAGATCATGCTTGGAGATGAAGATGCAAACTCAATATACTAAAATCTGTTCATATGAATCTTTTTATTTTAATTTGGAGGATTTCTCATGCCAATACCTAGATAAAGCTGGTGCCTGACTTTCAGGTTGTGGCAATCTCTTTTATTTTTTGCAGGTCTTTGCAGATGCGTTGGTCAAGAAGGCATATGATAATTGGATGCATGTCATAGAATATGATGGTAAGGCTCTTCTGAACTTTAGCAAAAAAAAGAAAGCCCTATCAGATTCTTCAAATGATCATGAAGAGTCTCAAGTCAACCTACAAGCTTCGTTTCCTTTGGAGCATCCTTTGGTTGATATGGGAGGTATGAAATATCTACCAAGAATAAGAATAATTTCTCTTTGTAGCATGTTATTTAGCTCCTGTAGAGCAGTACGACGGATTTGAAAGTGATGATCGAGAATGATGGTCTATAGATGTGACCCCAAATATTTTTGAAGTTTCTGTTTATTTTATTTATCATTAATTTAAAAATACTTAGGTTGTGGCACTTAGGATGTTGCAAGTGATGATAAAAATTATGTTTATCTGGCGAGTTGTGAACCACAACATGATCACTTAGCTAGATGCACAAAATGCCGAATGCTATATCGTAGATGATCCTGTGCATGCAATATCATAGGTCGTTTTCGCCTCACTAGGATATGTAGTGAAGATATCATCTTGTGGATGTTATAACCATCATCTAAAGGAAAGCAACACTCCTTAGAATACTAATTTTTGCTCTCTTTTCTTCAGGAAGTACCATAACTGCTGTTTATAGTGGAAATGAAGGGGTTACATATTCAAGTAGTCCTCCAAACGTAGCTTCTGATACAAACATGCAGTATGAAAGCGCCTGCTTCACACCACAGAATGAGGCAATTGGCTCTGCTCAACAGAGCTTAATTACAAGAAATGATAGTACAAGTCTGGCACTGGCTCTACCACAGCAGACAAGCATTGGATTCCAACCATCAAGCCACTCCATGGAGCATTCAGGCTTGAACATATATGATGACTGGTCTGGTCAGCAGGACAGCCGCTGTATGGATGATTTCTTCTCTGAGGAAGAGATTCGCTTGAGAAGCCATGAGATGCTGGAGAATGAGGATATGCAACATTTGCTCCGAACCTTCACCATGGGTGGAGCTTCTGTTGGTCTCCCTGAAGATGGATATGGCTTTCCGCCGTATATGCCTTCGCCATGTCCTAACTTCAACTTTGATGATGAAAGGAATCGTTCATCTGGTAAAGCAGTTGTCGGTTGGCTCAAGATCAAGGCAGCTATGAGGTGGGGCATTTTTGTCAGGAAAAAGGCTGCTGAGAGAAGGGCAGCTCAGCTCGTTGAACTAGAAGAATAGCAATATATATCATATAGGGTTATACATTATTGTGTGGCTGATTATGTCGTAAAATAGCTTTTATATCTTACACGGATAATGATGCAGACTGGAGGTTTCAAATAGGATTCTTAGTCAAAGCTGACAATTGCAAGTCACCGAGGCTCTACATTATAGTTCTCACCTGCAGCTATCTTATTCTGCGACTGTCTGTTGTTGATTCAGCAAACCCTGAAATGCCCTGCAATATGTACTGCAGCTGCAGATTTTGATGGCTTCTGAATCTCTATCTACTGCCAAGTTAATAACGAGTAGATCCTTGGTGACGGGCACTTTTATGTTGGAATGCCAATGGTTGGAATGTTGGATTGCAGTGCAAGACAGTTGAAATTTACTTCATCCAACATGTTCTTGAATGTGAAAGCAGGTACCCAGAGGCAAAAGAATTTGGTCTTAAAACCATTTCCAGATACATTCTCATCATTTCTGTGAAAAATGATCTTGGATGTCCCCGTATCTACTTCTCTGATTCTAGAAAGTTTGCTATGCCATGCTGATGTGGTCTGTACAATTTCAAGATTGTTGTCCTGCCTACATATATTTATTAGTTAATGTGCTAATATTGCTTTATGCAGCAAGCAATGATAAATTCTTTTGATGTTTCTTTGAGTACATTCGGCATGGAATCGTTGACGCTGTCATTACCCATGATCTGCAGATTTAAGTATTCAAATTACTGAACATTTTGTGTATCGATATTTTCTGAAGTTGCTAGATTGTTGTGGCCATCTTTGGATGAGATGGGATGAACTGATTTAGCCTAAATTGACAGCCTATTTGGGCTTTACAGATTTAAGACTGCTTAACCTGTCAGTTGCCAGTATAACAAGGCTGGTAAATTAAAGATGAGGATCTTGATCTTTGATGCTGCACTTGCCAGCTTCACTGCCATGTTGGGTAGATCTTCAGATTGTGATGGGTATTAGCTCAATTACAATATCTGCTTATTACAGTGTGGATGAGCAACTCAATGTGCTGAGAAGCCTAGACATGTGAAGAGATCCTCATCCAACATTCTTTCTGCTGCATTCATGTCATTTTCTTCTATAGATGTAATTCTTACTACAACTCTCTTGCTAGTGAATTAACTTTCTTCTCTCTAGCCTGGAAAGAGAACATCAAGAACAAGCACTCCTACTAGGAGTACATAAAGTTACCTGTTTGGTTGGAGCTGAGAGGTGAGAGGTCAAGAACCTGTCCTTTGTGCCAGCTATCTATATAAAGAGCATTGAGTAGCTTTTAGTCAGTATGATCAAACTGATGTGTGCAAGATGGATGCCGAACAAAGTTGCAGACTGGGCAAGTATGGTTCCCCTGCAGGCATTCTGTGGTCCTTCGTCAAGCGGTAGCTGCGATGCATGTACTTGAAGAGTGTAAGATAAATGTTTCACAGTTGCAGAAAAGCTTGCAGATGGACGGTTGGTGAGAAAGCATGCTTCCTCTGCAAGCAATTCATCACAGTTGTGGTCCTGTCTCAAGCAGTGATTGTGATTAATGTACTTGGAACTGGAAGAGGGAGAAGAGTTGAGTCTGTGTCAAGAATCTGCTCCTGCTGGATACAGAAAGGTGGAGAAGGGGAAGGAATCACATTGTTGGATCAGATATCGTAAAATGTTCAGATACTGGGGCTCAGAATTCTGTAGGAGTTCAAAATAATGAAAGAAATAAGAGAAAATAGGCATGAAAAGAATATATAATGAAAACTATCTGTAAAAGGACGAAAAATGAGACTTCCAACTACTCAAAATGAAGAAGATCAGACTCGTTAAATGCAATGGATCCTTTCACCAATTAAATTTGTCTCCTTCCAATATAATAGAGTGGTTGAATTGGATCCATCAGTTGAAACTGAGGCTTACAACACTTTTAAATGAGCCATTCTTGGTTTGATTTTGTGAGGTGATGACATTAATCATGAAGATTACTCGTTGAAAGAGGAGGAGAGTCTCTCTTCGAAATGTAGGTTTCTGAGGTGAGAATAGACTTGATATGATTTTTTATGTATCTTTCAAAACATATAAAATTTTGATTGTTAAATCGGTGACATGGTTTCTGACTTTAATCTTATACGTTAAATTGACTTAATAGAGTTTGATGTGTGTATTATTATTATCTTGCATTTAAATATTTGAGATCGGTAGTTAAAACATATCGAGTTAGTAAGTCAGTTATCATGAAAAATGATCCTTAAATGATGGAGATCGTAAAGCCCCCACATTACTCCCAAGTGAATAAGGAATTGAATTAACTTATAAGAGTTTGATGGATATACTCCAAAGTAGATATACTTCCATTAATTTGGGTCAATAGGAGAATAGGTCAATTATATTAGTTCAATAAGCTATGCTAAACTCTTTAGCATTCAATGGTATGTAGAAGACCACTAAAAAGAATGATAGCGATGCTGATAAGAAGTCAACTTTCATTTATTTTCTTAAGTTAGATCCTCAATTTTCATTTAATTTTATAGGTCAGATGGTCTATTTTCATAAATATACAACATGCTGCATTCTAAACATCCACATCATGAGTTCACTCCTTTGCCTCGAGGAATATCTTATCACAATCGCATCGAAAATCATGCCCATTCGCCCAAGAATCAACGAGAAAAGAGATAATCGTAAATGAAAGTGACGAGAATTCGAAACTCGACATAGATGTTAGAAGGTAATAAATATAATACTGTTTTCTTTGGGCTAATTATATATTATCTTATATTTGCACTCTATTAGCATTGAGTCTTTCTACTTTAAAAAAGATCACTATAGTTCTAAAAGTGAAACAAATAACCCAATATCATCAGCTGCATTGATAAAAAATACAACACCTAACACCATGTGCTAGATCGATAGGAAAATGATGAACAAAAATATAATTTCAATATCTTTTTTTTTCCAACACGTGGGATATTGAAATTATTTTTTTACCCATCAGATTTTTATCGATCTAGTACGTGGCATCACATGTGTTTTTCACCGATGTAGCTAATGATGTTAGGGCAAATACGATTATTTGTTTCATTTTCAGAATTATAGAGATCCCAATATAAATTTTTCAAGTACAGAGACCGTAATATTAATAGGGTCTAAATATAGGGGTAATATATAATTAGCTCATTTTATTTTGAAAGAATAAATTTTTTTATTAAACATAAAAAATATTTCTTTGTAAATCAGAAGATAAACATCTTTATTATATTGCTTGAAGTTCATATTATAAGTTAAATAAGTTTCACGGAATTAGTTACATTTAACTCGAAAGCTTGACTATTTAACTTATGGACCAAACATAATAAATTGACTTTCTCAATTATTTATAGTATGAAATTACTGTTGAGTTATTTTGAATCTTCTTCATGCACACGAGAATGTTGTGCGCAAAACTCTGATTCATCAGTCAACCAGACATCATCACTGCGAGCCATCCATGCAGTAAGTGATCGGCAGCCGAACACAACCACCAGATTGTGACAAGTCTCTCTCTCTCTCTCTCATCGCCTCCCCTTCTCCCTAACCTAATCTTCTATATGCACGCAGACTTGCTTCTAATACTCTTGCAAGGGTGTATATGAGTTAGCAGTGAGCTCTGTACACAGAGAGAGAGAGAGAGAGAGAGAGAGAGAGAGAGAGAGAGAGATAGGATGGAGAGCAGGTTGCTGAAAGCTGAGGGTGTTCTGAGGATGCTATCGCTGGCATTGGCTGCCACGGCAGCCCTTCTTGTAGGGTTAGACACAGAGACAAACACAGTCTTGTTTGTGAGGAAGAAAGCCACCGCGAAGGACTTGGATGGCCTATGGTGAGTGAGCTCTTCTTCTGTTCTCAGTTAGCACATCTCCATGCTTCGCTTCGGCTTGGGTTGGTTTGGGCTCATCTCTCACTGTTGGTGCAGGACCATGACCTTGGTTACCTCCATCACTGCTGGGTATCATCTTCTCCAGCTCTTCAGATGTATGGCGCTTGCATTGCTCGGGAGAAATCCATGTCGAGGTAGCAAATCTGTGGCGTGGTTTCTTTTCCTCTTGGACCAGGTAAAAACACTTTGATCCATCTCCATTTACACACATACATATGACGTAGTGGATTGGATTCATCGGAAGATCCAGCCGAAAGTTGCTCATTCTTTTCCACCACATCTCCACATTATTTCACCACCACGATCTTGAAAATAAGAGTAAAATAGCACTCATCATGAAATAAATGCTACCTACATCAACCTTTTGCTCATCCTATGTTCCCATGGAGTTGCATACACCTTTAACCAGTAATTAGTAAGTCCAAATGGTATATATATATATATATATATATATATATATATATATATATATATATATATATATATATATATATATATATATATATATAATATTTTGCTCTTTCCTAAAATTCTTTTTTGTTTTGATCATCCAATTTGGTTCGAGTGACATAAGCATTAATGACGTTTAAAACATCTTATCCTTTCATAAATTTTAGAATTATAATATTTTGATAAATTAATTATCATAATCCCATAAGTAAAATATGTAAAAAAAAGATAAATTATATATATAATCAGATTTGAGGCATCTTTTAGGATCTATCAAATAGGAAATATTTTGATGGTTTATCGTAAGATTTTAAGGTTCCTGCCTTTATCATTTATATCAAAACCCAAGGAATAGACTTCAAAAGATATCTTTTAATCATTGGTTCGATCTCATAAATAATTAAGAAAAAGAATTCCCATAACTTTCTTTATGATAAGCTAAGAGTTTCATATAAGTTATGCATCCTCAAGATATCTCAACAAAATTAAAACCTATGCCAGCTATAGCCTTTCAAGATAACATAACCATCATGTCTCCTTTTTCCCTTTTGTCCTTGCATGATCCAAAAGCTAACTTGTCATCAGCACAATCAATAGCCCATGTAGGATGAGGAGTACTCGTTCACATGTATCTCTGTTCAAGCTCAAGCTTTACCTTTCCCCTCATTTCACCCTAAGCTTTATTTCGAAAGCTGCCCTCTTTAATGATTCTGCAACATGTGTATGTTACACCCATGCATCTTGCTTGCCCCAACGCCTTAAATTGGAGGAATGGTCTATTGATTGCCCAACATGCTGTTTGCCTTATCATGAATGGCATTAAATTCCCATCGAGTTGGGCTTTGCACCTTTGGTTGTCACCACACATCCACTTTAATTGATGTGTGCCATTGCGCGCTTGCCTTCACCTCACATTTCTCTTTCTTGGTTGCGAAGATGAGTGAGATTGATCATTAATGAGTGCATCTTTTGGCCTTTGAATGAAGGGAGTCACGTACGCCACGTTCGGGGCCACGATGGCTGGGCTTCAGGCGGCGCTCGTGGCGGTCTTCGGCGTCGACGGCCTCCAGTGGTCCAAGCTGTGCAACATATACACCAGGTTCTGCGAACAGGTGGCCGGTGGCATGTTATGTGGCCTGGCCGCGTCGCTGGCCATGGCCGTCGTGTCCGCCGTCTCCGCCCACCACCTCTTCAGGCTCTACCCTCGCTGCCGCCGCTCCGTCAAGGCCGCCCGGTGGCGGTGGCTGCCGTTCTGACTCTCTACACTTCGACGCTCTTTGCTTAGCTACGTGAAGTACCTGAAACTTGGTTTCATCCATGCAATGCCATTGGTGTGGATTGAATCCTTTTAAGTTAAATGTTTAATGAATAAGCATAGTTTAATCCTTATTAAGTAAATGCTTTTTTTTTTCTATTACCTAATTCAAGAATATTAAATCTCGAGTAAAATAGCTCATTATTTAATTTCTTGTTGGAATTGACAAATATATTAGGATTCCTACGTCCAATGTTGTCGTCCAAGAGAATCCTATTATTAGAACGAGCACTCGTGCATCAAGGACACATTAAAAATTAGGGAGTTATCAAATCACGTTAAATCTTATATAGAAACATATATCTAAGAAGAACAAGATATTTTGGAGAGTGCTATGTAGGAATAAGAGATAGGGAGTTATCGAATCATGTTAAATCTATTAGGATTGAATAAGTGCAACGATAAAAATCAGGTTGAGTCGAAAATCTTGGTTTCGATAAAAAATCATATCAGAAAGATGTTAACTTGAAAACGTATGGAAGCATAGTAAATAAATAAATAAAGCAGTTTACAATGAAAGTAAATAGCTTAAAGTAAATGCAAACTAAGTTTTATAGTTGTTCAGTCGTCGTGACCTATATCCATTCCCAATTCCTCTTTTGTCGAGGTCATCGGCATCCACTAATGATGTTCTTCCAATGGGTGAAGATCAACTATCCTTTTATACTTTTTCTCCTTTTCACGGGTTTAGGAGAAACCCTTACAAGCATCTCTTTCTTAGACCTCACTTCTCCCTTTAGACAAACTTCTAAATACTAGGAAGAAGTGATCCTAAATCCTAAGAGAGTTTCCTAATTTTTTCAAGTATTCTTTCCCAATTTTTCAACTCAATTTTGTGCTCAATTATTGTTACTCCATGCATAAATAGCTGGGGGGTATTTATAGACCCCAAATATCTTCAAAATTAGAGCAAAAAAAGGTCTCATCCTGGGTTTCTTGGGTCTTGGCGGTATCACCGCTTGTGTTGGGCGATACCACCGCCTGTAGCATTGACACTGGACGGTACCACCACCTAGTCTAGCATTACCACTAGCTAATATAGTCTTGGAGACTATGTCTAAGTACTACTGTTAGAATCAAGAACGACATTAAGAGGGGAGGTGAATTAGTGTAGCGGATAAAAATCACATCGAGTCAAAAATCTCCGTACGATGAAAAACTGTTTCAGAAAAATGTTAACTTAGAAAGCGTATTTGTAAGGTAGTAAAAATAATAATTCAGTTTGCAATTAAAGTAAAAAATAAAATAGAAATATAAACTAGATTTTTATAGTGGTTCGGTCGTTGTGAGATACATTTACTCAAGAGTCCTCTTCACTCGAGGCAACTGACTTCCACTACCGATCATCCTTCAATAAGCAAAGATCAACTACCCTTTTTATACCCATTTTGTCATTTTCACAGATTTAGGAGATACCATTTTACAAGCACTCACTCATCCCTGAATAGAATTTTAAACTTAGAGCTAGAGGAGGAGATTTCTCAAGTGATTGCTACAGCATTTTCCTACTATTAAATTATTTATGCTTATGTGCGTTAACTAGGGATGAGAGGGGTATTTATAGGCCCCAAGTGGATTTAAACTTGGAGCCTAAAAATATCTCATCTCCGATTTTCGGGGTACTAGCTGTTGGGAAATCATTGGGGGCGACATCATATGCGTAGCGGAAGAACAAGAAAACAAAAATCCCCGATTCCCAAAAAGATGTTCGTCGTCGTGCGAAGATTGGTGCGCAAAAATCCGCAAAACACAAAACTGCGTATAGAGATTGTGTTACCTAGGGAGATCGTATATCCCTGTTTCCTTGCAGATCCTTAGGAGAGGGTGAAGGAGGTCAAGCGTCCTCCTCTCTATCGGTGATCCACACAGCAGGGTTGCGACGACGCTCCTCAAAACTCCAAGCCTACTCTGAGGTGGAGAGGGAGAGGAGAATAGGAAAGGCAAGCAAAGACTCTAGCCTATGAGGCTATGAATCCCTCCTATTTATAGAGATCCCGTGTCAAACCCTAATGGGTCCTTCCCTAGTGGGTATTGGATCTGCATCCAATAAGACAAGGGCTCCATCGGATATCTCATATCCGAACATCTACTCATCGCAATGCCTACCATATGTGTGTGACCCTCTAGGCCCAATATCGAGCTGGCCGTGAGTCATACCTGTCAGAACTTCTTCTAACTCAGTGAATTATTATCTCTGTAATAATTCACTCGACTCATCGACTACGGACGTACTAGGCCACTACGCCATAGTCCCCAGACGATACAGGGGAATCCAATCCATTGGACCTGTCTGTCCTCAGTTACCATGTACTTATAGTCCCTCATCCATCTATATCCCAGAGACCGTATATCGAGCATGGTGTTGTCAGACCCATACGGTTTCTACTCGAGTCTCGCTCTAATCGGATTCTCCCGGAGAACTCTTTCTCTCTCAACCCGAATGACCCTGGCCAGGGATTTGTCTGACAAAGAACACATAGGATATTCCTCTCATGACGCCGAGAGTGGATGATCCTCTGTCGACACTCAATAGCCCTCGTAAGGTCGACTACCACTCCCAATAACCAGCTGTACTAGATCTGGGAACAGCCAAACCTATAAGTCTGGTATCAAAGAGTGGAGCACTCATACAGGACATCCTTGGTGTCTCAAGTCTAAGGACCATATACACCACTAGGACTACGGAATTGCTGTCTGACAATAAGGCATCATCAACCATCCAGCATTCCGTAAGCGGATCAATCAGTGAACTCATTCTCCAATGAGCACCTGTACTGTATCCCTAGTGTCCC
Organism: Musa acuminata AAA Group; assembly: GCF_036884655.1. Taxonomy (NCBI): domain Eukaryota; kingdom Viridiplantae; phylum Streptophyta; class Magnoliopsida; order Zingiberales; family Musaceae; genus Musa; species Musa acuminata. The sequence goes on from NC_088330.1 coordinate 10,058,222, forward strand.
TACACGAGCAGCTATGAGACCAGCTGCATCCATCATATGGACGGGTATACAGCACACCAGTCTATCCGGTTATCACGATGTCCTTCTCGAGTAACCTATGACCGGGATTATTTAGGATATGTGTTTAAAGGTGAATCGATCTCATTATCGTGATTTCATCACGATCCGATTCCCATTGCACAAATCCAAGGACATCACAATATATATATGCATTTATGCAATAGTTATAAAGTGATATATGCCAAAATATAATAAGCAAAAAGATTCTGTATCAAGTCACACGTGCCATCACTCACGTGATTGGCTTGCTGGGCACCTATGACTAGCAATCTCCCACTTGACCTAAAGCCAATCACCTATGTGTCTGCTCCCCATCAGACCCCTGTGACGCTAAAAGACAATCTGAGACAACGGCTTTGTCAGTGGATCTACGATGTTATCTTCGGATGGAACTCTTTCCACTGCTACATCTCCTCGGGTTACGATCTCTCTTATAAGCTAGAACCTCCTCAGAACACTTCTGATGAGACCTGGGTTCCCTTATTTGAGTAATCACCCCATCAGTTGTCGCAATATAAGGAAGTCGACTTGTCACTATCTGTATCGACTCCCAAATCTGTGATGAACTTCTTCACCCAGACTCCCTCCTTTGCTGCATCCGATGTAGCAATGTACTCCGCCTCTATGGTCGAGTCAGCAGTGATATCTTGCTTGGAACTCTTCCAGCACACTGCTCCTCCATTCAAGGTGTACACATACCCTGAATTCGACTTGCTATCATCGACATCAGACTGAAAACTTGAGTCAGTGAAGCCTTCAACTTTAAGGCTATTACCTCCATATACTAGTAAAAGATCCTTAGTCCTTCTCAAGTACTTAAGGATACACTTTACTACTTTCCAGTGCTCCAAGCCTCGATCCGCCTGGTACCTGCTCGTGACACTCAGAGTATGCGCTATATCAGGCCTAGTACATAGCATGGCATACATGATAGACCCTATTGCTGAGGCATAAGGTATCATATCCATGTTCGCCCTTTCTTCTGGAGTCTTTGGGGACATACTCGTAGAAAGCGATATCCCATGTCTCATCGGTATGAGACCTCTCTTGGAATTTTCCATGCCAAACCTTTTGACAATAGTTTCTATGTACCTGGACTGGGACAAGCCAAGCATCCTCTTGGATCTATCTCTATAGATTCTAATCCCCAAGATATAAGATGCTTCCCCTAAGTCCTTCATGGAGAAGTGTCTAGATAACCAAGCCTTTACTGTGGATAGCATTCCTATGTCATTCCCAATGATGAGGATGTCATCCACATATAACACCAAAAAGGTGATAGCGCTCACACTTACCTTTCTGTATACACAAGGCTCATCTTCATTCTTAACGAAGTTATAAGATCTGATTGCCTCATCAAATCTTATGTTCCAACTTCGGGAAGCTTGCTTTAGTCCATAATTGGATCTAAGCAACCTACACACCTTATCTGGGCAGTTCTTGGACACGAATCCCTCAGGTTGCATCATATACACTTCCTCCTCGAGGTTCCCATTGAGGAATGCGGTTTTTACATCCATCTGTCAGATCTCATAATCATAGTGTGCTGCAATAGCCAATAGAATTCTGATGGATTTTAGCATTGCTACGGGTGAGAAGGTTTCGTCGTAGTCAACACCTTGCCTTTGACGATACCCTTTAGCCACTAGCCTTGCTTTATAGGTCTCTACCTTTCCATCTACTCCGATCTTTTTCTTAAAGATCCATTTGCAACCGATGGGTACAATACCTTCGGGCGCATCAACTAGGTTCCAAACCTTATTGGAGTACATAGAATCTATCTCAGAATTCATGGCTTCTTGCCACTTCCCGGAGTCTATACTCATAATAGCCTCCTCGTAGGTCTGAGGATCAATATCCTCAGCATCCTCTCCTCTAATATATCCCACATATCTCTCAGGAGGATGACATACTCTATCAGACCTGCGTAAAGTTGAAACTTGTGTATTAGGTACCTGAACAGACTCGGGCTGTAGAGTGGTGCTTGAGCTTGGTTCTCTAACTTCGCTCAACTCTATCATTCTCCCACTGTCTCCGCCAAGAATGTGTTCCTTCTCAAGGAACACTGCTCTCTTAGCTACAAAGACCTTTTTGTCCTCGGGATGATAGAAGTAATACCCACAAGTTTCCTTGGGGTACCCCACAAATATGCATCGCTGTTGTGTCCTTGATTCTAACTTATCGGAGTTGTGTCTTTTAACGTGGGCTGGGCAGCCCCAAATCTTAACAACCTTAAGATCAGACTTCTTCCCTTTCTATATCTCATATGGTGTAGACACTACCGACTTAGTTGGAACTCTGTTCAGTAGGTAAGCTATGGTTTCTAGGGCATATCCCTAGAAGTAGGTCAGCGAAACTCATCATGGACCATACCATATCTAATAACGTACGATTTCTCCTTTCAAAGACACCATTGAGCTGAGGTGTGTAAGGAGGTGTCCATTGGGATAATATCCCATTGTCCTTGAAGAACTGAGTAAACTCTATACTTAAGTACTCACCTCCTCGATCTGATCGAAGAGTTTTGATACTCTTTCCAGTCTGGTTCTCCACCTCATTCTTATACTCTCTGAATTTCTCAAAGGCCTCGGATTTGTACTTCATTAAGTACACATATCCTATACCTTGAGAAATCATCAGTAAATATAATGAAGTAGGAGTAACCTCCAATGGCATGAGTTGACATGGGTCCACATACATCACTATGTATGAGTTCCAACAACTTAGTGGCTCTCTCTCCAGTTCCACTAAATGGAAAGTTGGTCAGTTTTTCACGAAGGCAAGGCTCGCAAGTTGCATATGACACATAGTCGAATGGATCTAGATATCCATTATTTAGCAACTTTTGAATCCTTTTTTCATGGATGTGACCTAGCCTACAATGCCATAGGTATGCACTGTTCACCTCATCTCGTTTCCTCTTAGACACTTACATTCATGATATGTGGAGTAGTGTCTTGCATAAACAAACCTTTATGCAATATTCCTCTCGTCAATCTCCCCTCGGCTTTGCTAGAATTTACAATAAATTGTAGATGTGATAAGCAATATTGGTATCCAATACCAATGCATTATCACAAAAATCTGCCAATTGGAGATTGATCATGAATATACCTGAAGCTTCTCCAAGCTTCTATTTCGCCCTTTCTACAAGGTACTCTTTGTAGTTCCTCTTCCAGTGCCCATCTTTACCACAGTGGAAGCACTGGCCTTTGTCCTTTGTTGGGTCTTTCTTAGCAACCTTTGCTTTACCTTGTTTGCCCTTGCCCTTTCCCTTCTTAAGGGACCTTTCTGCTTTCCTTTTCTTTCTGGTCTCACCAGTGTAGAGAACTGGCTTCTCTTTCTTAATAGTACTCTCTGCCTCCCTCAACATATTGAGGAGCTCTGGGAGAGTCACCTCAAGCTTGTTCATATTAAAATTCATTATGAACTGTGAAAAGGAATCTGGTAGGGACTGAAGCACAATGTCCACACACAAGTTATCCTCTAGGACCATTCCTAGACCTGTGAGTTTCTCCATCCACTCAATCATCTTTAGGACATGGTTCTAAACCGGTGTCCCCTCAGTCATCCTAGCGTGGAAAAGGCTCTTGGATATCTCATATCGTTGAGTCCTTCCCTGTTCCTCAAACAATTTGTGGACATGTAGGAGAATGGATCTGACATCCATCTTTTCATTTGTCTCTGTAACTCTGGAGTCATAGAGCCCAACATATAGCACTGAGCAAGAATGGAGTCATCAATGTACTTCACGTAGCGAGCGATCTCATCCTCGCTTGCCCATTCTTCGAGCGTAGGCATCACTGTATCAAGGACGTACACGATTTTCTCCGCTGTGAGAACAATTCTCAAGTTACGGAGCCAATCCGTATAATTTGGACCAGTGAGGCGGTTGACATCAAGTATGCCACGTAAGGGATTTGAAAGCGACATTTTCTGAAAATAAAGATGTAGCAGAAATGAATAACATGCAGATTTTGCAAGAAATAAACTATCAAGATATGGACTTCTATCTTACTATGCTCCCACTATTTTACTAACGAGTCACGCGACACCCTCAGCACGTGAAACGGAAGTCTCCGGCAGACTTCTAGTGGGGATCAGGATCCAATCAGCGTCTTAGTGTAACCTCGAGGGACTCGACCAATCACACTAAGCCTAAAAGGTAGGCAACTCTTGCCGATCACAACTCCTTGTGATTCCCGTCCTGTTCGGCCTCCGAATCACCATGGCCTCGAGGGACTCGACCAACCATGATGCTCGGTTAAGTCAACACCTTCGTTACAAGATGAGTCTGATTTGATGATATACCCTCGAGGGACTCGACCAAGCATACCATGCCCTCAGGTCACCGGTGACATCTCTATGTCGTAAGCAAGATAGCGAATCGCGATATAGGTGAGTCTCGAGGGACTCGACGAACTCAACCTACACCGGGATTCGGTTCCTACTCATAACGATGGAAGGCCACGTGGGTCAATCTAATTGCCTCACGTTTACCGACTTAATATTATCGAGAGATGTTTCTATTATTTGGTCTCCTAATATGACATGTCACACATATACATATTTAATATATATCTACATCGCATGCAAATATATATACATATCTAGTATGTGTATAAGCAATCACACCAGATGATCATGGACCACAACCTAATATGATTAGGCCCGAGCCAGTAGGCCTAATCACTCACATCAAGATCTATGTGTGCAACGGTGCATCTCCATGCCCTGTGATCGTCCATCTCGTCCTCGTCGGTTTCGTCGACATCTTGATGCATCTCCATACAACACGATCGTCCGTCTCGTGGGTCCCGCTGTCGCATCCACGCTCCCGCTGCGCCTCCTCATGTGATTACAACTTAATCATAGGCACGCAGGCCCGACAATAAACGAGAAATATAATGGAGGTTCGCAGACCTCAATAATAATAATCACAAGTACACACATCACACGGTCCATGATCATCCGTCCACACATCATACATCACATGTATAAATAATCATCATCATGTAGGACTACTAGATAATAATAAAAATAATAATCAACTAAACATTTTAATTAATTAATATTTTTCTGAAATCAAGGACATGTAGAGAATTTCTTAATTCCTAAGGGTATTTTCGTAATTTGGACAAAAGATAGAAATTGGAATTTCTCAAATTCCGAGGGGAAAAACTGTCTTTTTCCCAAAAAACCCTAATGCCCTTTCCCCTTTTCGCTGCTACCGCCGCCGCCACCCTGCCGGCGGCGGCCTGTGCGACGGGGCGAGGGCACTGCCCTCGCCTGCAGGCGGCACGCTCGCTGGCGGCACTACCGCTGCAGGTGGGCTCCCCCTTCGGGCGTCGCTGCCTCCGCAGGCGGTGCTGTACCGCCGGGCGGCCGCCCTTGTGGGGGGGGTTTCGCCCGCGGGAGTAGCGGCAGCAGGCATCGTTGCCCTGCGGCGCCTCTGCCCGTGGGCTGCCAGCCCCGCCAGCAGCAAGCCTGCTGCAAGCAGACCGCCGGCCGGCTGTTGCGAGCACAGCGCTTGCGCATGCGCCGGCGCTGTGCTGTCTGGCTGTGGCTGCCGCTGCAGGTGGCTGCAGGCATGCAGATCGAGGGCAGCAACTGTTGCTGCCCTTCCTCGCTTTTGCGTCAACGATTTTGACGTCAAAATTCTTCCTAAACACAATACTCGCAGTTCAAAACCAATCATTCGCACGAACAACCTGGCTCTGATACCACTGTTGGGAAATCATTGGGGGCGACATCATATGCGCAGCGGAAGAACAAGAAAACAAAAATCCCCGATTCCCAAAAAGATGTTTGTCGTCGTGCGAAGATTGGTGCGCAAAAATCCGCAAAACACAAAACTGCGTATAGAGATTGTGTTACCTAGGGAGATCGTATATCCCTGTTTCCTTGCAGATCCTTAGGAGAGGGTGAAGGAGGTCAAGCGTCCTCCTCTCTAGCGGTGATCCACACAGCAGGGTTGTGACGACGCTCCTCAAAACTCCAAGCCTACTCTGAGGTGGAGAGGGAGAGGAGAATAGGAAAGGCAAGCAAATACTCTAGCCTATGAGGCTGTGAATCCCTCCTATTTATAGAGATCCCGTGTCAAACCCTAATGGGTCCTTCCCTAGTGGGTATTGGATCTGCATCCAATAAGACAAGGGCTCCGGCGGATATCTCATATCCGAACCTCTACTCATGGCAATGCCTACCATATGTGTGTGACCCTCTAGGCCCAATATCGAGCTGGCCGTGAGTCATACTTGTCAGAACTCCTTCTAACTCAGTGAATTATTATCTCTGTAATAATTCACTCGACTCATCGACTACGGACGTACTAGGCCACAACGCCGTAGTCCCCAGACGATACAGGGGAATCCAATCCATTGGACCTGTCTGTCCTCCTGTCTATCCTCAGTTACCATGTACCTATAGTCCCTCATCCATCTAATATCCCAGAGACCGTATATCGAGCATGGTGTTGTCAGACCCATACGGTTTCTACTCGAGTCTCGCTCTAATCGGATTCTCCCGGAAAACTCTTTCTCTCTCAACCCGAATGACCCTGGCCAGGGATTTGTCTGAGCAAGAACACATAGGATATTCCTCTCATGACGCCGAGAGTGGATGATCCTCTGTCGACACTCAATAGCCCTCGTAAGGTCGACTACCACTCCCAATGACCAGCTGTACTAGATCTGGGAACAGCCAAACCTATAAGTCTGGTATCAAAGAGTGGAGCACTCATACAGGACATCCTTGGTGTCTCAAGTCTAAGGACCAGATACACCACTAGGACTACGGAATCACTGTCTGACAATAAGGCATCATCAACCATCCAGCATTCCGTAAGCGGATCAATCAGTGAACTCATTCTCCAATGAGCACCTGTACTGTATCCCTAGTGTCCCTACACGAGCAGCTATGAGACCAGCTGCATCCATCATATGGACGGGTATACAGCACACCAGTCTATCCGGTTATCACGATGTCCTTCTCGAGTAACCTATGACCGGGATTATTTAGGATATGTGTTTAAAGGTGAATCGATCTCATTATCGTGATCTCATCACGATCCGATTCCCATTGCACAAATCCAAGGACATCACAATATATATATGCATTTATGCAATAGTTATAAAGTGATATACGCCAAAATATAATAAGCAAAAAGATTCTGTATCAAGTCACACGTGCCATCACTCACGTGATTGGCTTGCTGGGCACCTATGACTAGCACTAGCAGTACCACCTCTTATGCTGGGCGGTACCACAGCCCAATTTGGCAGTACCACCGCTTGATAATCTCTCAAAGATTGAGTTTGGGTGGTACCACCGCCTAACACAATCTCGGAGATTGTGCCATCAATGATTTTATTTGTTAGGTCATTGTTTGAGCCTTTCACTTGGCTCAACACAGTTCAAACTTAGGCCCATTTAGCTCCTAATTGAGTTGACTTAATTCCAACATAATTACACTTAAAACCTACTTCAATCTAGATAATTATTATGAAGCTTGAATCAATTATTGTCTGGCATGTCATTGGTTTATCATCGCTTCGTTCGTTTCTTCGACGCATCGTCCTCTCTTGCGGCCTATTTCTCAATCGACTAGTTGACCTTCGCAACTCCGATTTCCTTGGTGCAATTTTTGCTCTTCTTGGCCTGATGCCCGAACCCATGGCCTGAAGCTATTTGCCGATACGTCGATCGATCCTCCGGCTCAATGTCTAATCTTCTAACATATTTTACTCCGGCCCAACATGACTCTTCCTACTTTAATTGTCTCTCCATGATCGAAGCTTCCTGTGTCACTCAAAACGTAAATCAGATCATAAACACTATCAATTGATTTCATAATCAAAATTCGAGATTCAACCATCTCCCCCTTTTTGATGATGACAACAAATTGATGACGGAATTAACCTTAACTCTCCTATCAATATACAATATTGATAGAACCTTGAATTCAAACTGAATTCAAGTCAAGGCAAATTTAATCATGAAATCATTATGAGTCCAAGTAACATGTCATCATAAAATCATACATAATCTAAATTTTAATATATCATTCCATGCATGATCATCATCGTACCTTCTTCCCCTTTGTCATCGATAAAAAAGAAAAGTGTAACTAGTAAGCTTTTAGACATAGTGTCAAATCATTGCATAATTTCAAGTTTTTTAAACAACATATATCATTGCATAATTTCAAGTTTTTAAAACATCATTGCATATTTCATTATGAAAGCTAGCAAGTTTTTTGATATATAAGTTAGCAAATTTTTGTATCATTTTAGAATATGCAAGTTAGTGAGTTCTTTTTCTCTTTCGAAAAGTGCAAGTTAGCAATTTTTTCATATATAATGGTTGGCAAAATTTTATATCTTTTGAGATGAGCAAGCTAGTAAGTTTTGCCTCTCTTTGCAATGTACAAGCTAGTGTGATTTGCTTTTTCTTGAATAATGCAAGCTAGCAAATTTTATCTCCCCTTTTGTCTTTGTTAAAACGAAGGAAAGAATATAATTTTATAATTTTTTTTCCCTTTACATTAATTTTTAAATCATGACAAAGATAAAATATCAATCTTATTTCAATATGTTTGTGCATCATTATAGTTTTAAATTAAAATATACACAATTTCAAAACCGTACATTTCATCCTTACTTCATGCATGATATCAAAAATAAATCAATCATCACTATGGGCATATTATACATGATACTCAAGCATTCATGATATATCATTTTAGGCATAACATTCATGATACTAAGACATTAAAATTTTTAAATATTTATCACTTCATGAATTAAATTAATATTTTGATTATGATACCAAATATTCATCGTTTCTCTCATGTATGATACGAAAGCATTCATGATGCTAAGACATTAAAATTGTTGGTACCAAACATTCATCATTTATTTTCTCCCCCATTGTCATAGGCAAAAAGGAGAATCATTCAATAATGCAAGTGTTTGAAAGCATATTAAGTAAATTTTACACCAATTTATCTAAACTAGCAAAACTATCTCCCTTAATGTGCAAAACTTTTCCCATTACATTATTTTTCAAATCATCACAAGAAATATATCAAGAAAAATTAATTTGGTGATGAGATATACAATTCATGAAGATAAATTATGAATATCAAGAGACAAATTATGATTCTTTTGGATAGCAAAAAGAAGAAACATATTAAACAATATTGGTTCATAAAAATATGAAGTTGTTAAGATCATGATTTATATATTAAAGAAAAATCTCATCTTAATTAATATGAGAACACATAATAAGAAATCTTGATTTATAAAAGATTTCAAGTTATAATTCCGATGAATCAAAATCATGATATAGGTAAAAACTCATTCAAATTCAAATAATCATCAATATTACTTTCAAGAGATTCAATAATGACATACATAGATTTATCATTTTCTTGTTGAAAAAAAAGATAAGATAAAGATAGAAAAATTTTTAAATTGCATTCCCTTTTTAGTTGTTTCAATTCATATGATTGATTTCATATAAGAATGCCCAAGTTTTTTTATACCAAATAAAAACATATATCAATGCTTAACACCAAAACAGAACTTTCATTATGGCAAAGATTACAAAAATCAACATGGATAATTTCAAAATATAAACTCATTAAGCATGATCATTACATTATTTCATCAAGCATGATTTCATAAAGTATTTTTAATCAAAATCATTTTGTTTGTTATAGTAATGTATTTTCCTTCTTTGCATCAATGATTCAATCATATCATGATATATATAAATTATAAATACAAAAGAATCATGTCGTGAAAGATATAAGATCAAAAGTATAACATGTAATTCCAAAACATAATATTTCAAATCATTATACATCATTAAATCATCGATTTCATTAAATATAAAATATTTTTAAATAAAATTGAAAAGTAATACAAAAATCATTATGATACACATTATTGCTTCTTAAAAACATTCATAAGATTAATCTTATTAGATGTACAAGTATTAGATCTAAAATTTTATTTCTTTATTATAAAGAGATGCAATTGTGATGATCAATTTTTTTAAATTTTTTAAAAATACTAGAAAGAGAAGCATGATATTTTTTGTCTTTTTTTTTATCTACTAACTAATTTAAAAACAACTAATGAAAAGCATCAAGTCATTTTAAAATAAAGTAAAGGAGTTTTGTTTGAGTTGTTTACCTCATTGTCCAGAGTCACCAGAGAGAAGTTTGCCACTTCATCTTCATTCGTTTGTTCCTCGTCTTCGGATATGCTCAATTCGTCCTTTAGCAACTTCTTCTTCAATTTTATGTACTTATCTTTGGAGTGACCAGACTTCTTGCATTCATAGCAAGTAGTTGTATTCTTTTTAAGTTTATTTTTATTTTTTTATTATTGTTTCATGAACTTTTTAAATTTTATTGTTAAGAGTTTAGAGTCTTTATCACTTGAGCTTTTGTTTGAGTGGTCTTCTTGAGTTCTAAGTATCAAATTCTTCATTTTCTTTGAAAGATAGTTCTCATGTTCATCATATCCAATACAAGTCATTTATAAGTCATCAAAGACCCGATAAGTTCTTCGAGTGGAAAGTGGTTCAAGTTATTTGATTCTTGTATTGCCGTTACTTTCGAATCCTAATTTTTAGAAAGAGATCGTAAAACTTTATTAACAATTTCAAGATTCAAAGGACTTTTACCAAGTGTTTTTAAACCATTAACGAGACCTGTAAAACGAGTGTACATATCTCCAATGGTTTCGTTTGGTTTCATATGAAACTATTCAAAATCATGCATAAAAAGATTTATCTTAGAATCTTTTGCTATATGAGTGCCGTTGTGTATAGTTTCATGAGTGTACCAAATATCGAAAGTGGTTTTACAAATAGACACTCGATTGAACTCATTTTTATCTAAAGCGCAAAACAAGACATTCATAGTCTTGATATTTAAAGAGAAAGTATTTTTCTCCAACTTATTCCAATCGTTCATTGGAAGAAAAGACTTTTGAAAGTCGTTTTCCATAATATTCCATAAATTTAAATCCAAAGAAAATAAGAAAACTCTCACTCAAGTTTTCTAATATGTATAGTCCGTTCCAATGAACATAGGAGGATGAATGATCGAGTGACCCTTTTAAAAATCAAAAAAATCTATTTCTCTTGAGTGTTAAACCAAACAAAAAAATAGCATAACTCTGATACCAATTGTAGGATCAAGAATGACACTAAGAGGGAGGGTGAATTAGTGCAGCGGATAAAAATCATATCGAGTCAAAAATATTCGTACGATGAAAAATCATTTCAAGAATATATTAACTTGAAAGCGTATTCGTAAGGTACTGAAAATAATAATTCAATTTACAATTAAAGTAAAGAGCAAAACAGAAATGTAAACTAGATTTTTATAGTGGTTCGATCGTCATGATCTACATTCACTCTCGATTCTTCTTCACTCAAGGCCACCAGCTTCCACTATCGATCTTCCTTCAATGGGTGAAGATTAACTACCCTTTTACACCCCTCTTCTCATTTCTATAGGTTTAGAAGACAATATTTTACAAGCACTCACGCCTCTCTAAACAGAATCCTAAACTTAGAGCTAGATGAGAGAATTTACCAAGTGATTGCTATAGTGTTTTCCCACTATTAAGTTGTTTATGCTTGTGTGTGTTAACCAGGGATGAGAAGTGTATTTATAGGTCTCAAGTGAATTTAAACTTGGACTCTAAAAGTGTCTTATCCTCAGTTTTCAAGATACTGGCGATACCACCGCCTACAGCACTGACACTAAACGGTACCACGTCGAGTTTGGTGGTACCATTACTTGGGACCCTGCCACTGGGTGGTAGCACCACTTGATAGTCTCTCAGAGACTAAGTCAGGGCTGTATCACCACCCAAACTAACGGTACCACTGCCTGACAAAGTCACAAAGATTGTGCCACCGATGGTTCCATCTATTGGTCACTATTTGGGTCTTTCACTTGGCCTAACACAACCCACACTTGGGCCCAATTAGCCCCTAATTGAGTTGGCCCAATTCCAACTCAATTACACCTAAAACCTACTTCGATCTAGACAATTATTACAAAGCTTGAATTAAATGTTATTTGGCATGTCATTGGTTCATCGACGCTTCGTTCGATTCTTCAACGCATCGTCCTCTCTTGCGGCCTATTGCTCAATTGGTCAGTTGACCTCCTTAACTCCGATTTCATTGGCCAAATTTTTGCTCTTCTTGGCTCGATGTTGGAACCTATGGCCCGAAGTCTTCTGCCGATACGTCGACCAATCCTTCAGCTCGACGTACAATCTTCTGATATGTTTCACTCCAGCCCAACATGATTCTTCCTACTTTAATTGTCTCTTCATGATCGAAGCTTCCTATATCACTCAAAACGTAAATCAGATCATAAACACTATCAATTGGTTTCATCATCAATATCTGAGATTCAACATGTACCACCACCCAGACTGGCAGTACCACTGCCTGACACACTCTCGGAGATTGTGCCACCGACGATTCCACTTGTTGGGTCACTGTTTGGGCCTTTCACTTGGCTCAACACAACCCAAACTTGGGCCTAATTAGCCCCTAATTGAGTTGGCCCAATTTCAACCCAATTACACGTAAAACTTACTTCGATCTAGATAATTATTACAAAGCTAAATCAAATATTATCCGGTATGTCATTGGTTCATCGACGCCTCGTCCAATTTTTCGGTGCATCGTCCTCTCTTACAGCCTATTACCCAATCGGTCAGTTGACCACCGTAACTTTGATTTCTTTAGTATAATTTTTGTTCTTCTTAGTCCAATGCCCGAACCCATGGCCTGAAGCCTTTTGCCGATACGTCGATCGATCCTCCTACTCGATGTCCAATCTTCTGACATGTTCCACTCTAGCCCAACATGATTCTTCCTACTTTAATTGTCTCTCCTTAATTAAAGCTTCTTGCGTCACTCAAAACGTAGATCAGATCATAAATACTATCAATTGGTATCATCATCAAAATTCAAGATTCAACAATCTCTCCCTTTTTTATGATGACAACCAATTGATAACAGAGTTAATCTTAACCCCCCCTATCAATATGTCATATTGATAGAACTCTTAAATTCAAAAATCCAAGCAATATGTCATCATAAAATCATGTATAAGATTTTAATATCATCATCATACTTAAGCATTATTGAATCTCAAATTTTGATAATGAAACCAATTGATAGTGTTTATGATCTGATATGCATTTTGAGTGACGCAAGAAGCTTCGATTAGGGAGAGATAATTAAAGCAGGAAGAATCATGTTGGCTAGAGTGGAACATGTCAGAAGATTGGACATCGAGCTGGAGGATTGGTCGACATATCGGTAGAAGGCTTCGAGCCATGGGTTCGAGCATCGGGCCAAGAAGAGCAAAAATTATGCCAAGGAAATCGAAGTTGTGGAGTTCAACTAGGCAATAGGCGGCAAGAGAGGATGATACGCCAAAGAATCGGTCGAGGCATCGATGAACCAATGAAATGCCGGACAACATTTGATTTAATTTATAATAATTGTCTAGATCGAAGTATGTTTTAAGTGTAATTGGGTTGGAATTGGGCCAACTCAATTAGGAGGCCAATTTGGCCCAAGTTTGGGCTATGTTGGCCCAAATAATGACCCAACATGTGGAATCATCAGTGACACAGTCTTTGAGACTAATCAGGCGATGGTACCACCAGTCTAGGCGGTGGTACCGCCCAACACAAGCGATGGTACCGCTAGGACCTGGGAAACCTGAGATGAGACCTTTTTTTGCTCTAATTTTGAAATTATTTGGGGTCTATAAATACCCCAATTATTCCTACATAGAATAGCAGGAATTGAGCATGAAATTGAGTTGAAAAAGGAAAAAAAATACTTGAAAAAAATCGAAAAACTCTCTAAGGATTTAGGATCACTTCTTTGTAGTATTTAGAAGTTTGTATAAAGGGAAAAGTAAGGTCTAAGAAAGAGAGGCTTGTAAAGGTTGTCTCCTAAACCCGTGAAAAGAAGAAAGAGTGTAAAAAAATAGTTGATCTTCGTCTATTGAAGGAAGATTATTAGTGGATATCGGTGGCCTCGTCAAAAGAGGAATCAGGAATTAATGTAGGTCATGATGACCGAACCACTATAAAACTCGATTTATATTTATTTTAAACTTTTTACTTTCATTATAAACTATTTTATTTATTTATTCACTGTGCTTTTGTATACTTTCAAGTTAACATCTTTCTGATACGATTTTTTATCGAAACAAAGATTTTTAACTCGACGTGATTTTTATCGCTACACTAATTTATCCTCCCCTCTTAGTACCGACTCATCCTAACAAAATCTTCTCTTGAAACATATACAAGAGGAATCATGTGAATAACTTAAGGATCATGTGAGATTAATTTTATATGATAAAAATTTTAATTTTATCCATAGATATGATGGAGGAGACATCGAATCATATTAAATTTTATATTAGATTTTTGGTACAATATTTGATTGTTAACCTCTGTGAATTTTTTTTTTCTCTCCCTCCCAACATTTTTATGTATTAATCATTACGATCTCAAATATATTAATTTAAAAAAGAAAAAACACGCCATATTGTATGAGAACAGAACAGCACACAATCTAACAAATGTAAACAAATCAATTACATATTTATAGCTTCTTGGGGAGACCAAAACCCACGAAGAATACCACTAAACACCTCTTTGATCCCTTCGCTTGGGGCATTTCGGCAAGAAGAAGAAGAATACTACAGAGACTTATCCTCCAATTACGTGGGAGGCGGAGGACGCGAGAACACCGCAGGATGGAGATCACGCGGAGGGGAATGGGCTCGCTAGCTTCGCTCTAAGATCCTTCCTCAGTATCTTGCCGGATGGCGCCTTGGGAATGGCCTCCGTGAAGAACACCTTGTTGATCCTCTTGTAGAACACCACCTGAGACAAGAACGATTCGTTAGAGCCTCGTGATGGATCGTTCATGGAATCTGTTTGTACGTAAAGTGTTCGGGGATCTACCTGCTTCGAGACGTACTGCTTGATCTCCTCCTCCGTGACCTGAGACCCATTGCACCTCACAACGAAAGCCACAGGGACTTCCCCGGCGAGTTCGTCCTTCATCCTGCACCAATTTTGCCGGTGAGAACATCTGAAGAGGAAGCATCTGATGAAGCTACGTGTGAGGAGGAGAACTCACGGGACGACGGCAGCATCGGCAATGTCGTGGTGGGTGATGAGCAAGGCCTCGAGCTCGGCTGGGGCTACCTGGAACCCCTTGTACTTGATGAGCTCCTTGAGCCTGTCCACGATAAAGATCTCGTCGTCGTCGTCCACCAAGCCGATGTCCCCCGTGTGCAGCCAGCCTTCCTTGTCTATGGTGTTCCTCGTCGCCTCTGGATCATTGAGATACCCTGTCCCAGTCACAGCAGCAATTTGGTGAGTTCTAAGATCTAAGAGATTCCATCTTATCTTCATATGATCCGACGTGCTCGAAAGCTAAGATGAAAACTTATCATTTGTCTTCCGCTGCTCGTGTTCATAGTGCTGTCTCCATTCACAAAGTGGGCAGCAGGAAAAGCCATGTCTGGTGCAACTCCACCTACTGCAAATTGCTTCTCCACCACTTGCCTCAACATACAACATTGTCTAATCCTTCAATATATGTGGTGGACTTGGAAAGCTTTCGGTACCATATCTTTCCATGATTCTTATATCACCCAAAGACTAAGATTTGATAGGCAAAGGGTTGTTTGGTATGGATAGTTCTAATGGACCTTTTCATACACATTGTAATAGCTATCTTTATTGGCCAAAGAGTCAGCTTCCACATGCAGCATTAAGAATAAAGCTCTCCGACCAATGGTTTAAGCCTCAGTATTATAGAATGGGACTCATTCAGTAGTGCTCACAACCCAACAAGTTTGACTTTTCCTGCCTATGGATCTATGACTTCTTTTCTATGTTTCACTCCTACTTGGCTACTACTTATTTATTCTCTGCTGATTATTGACTTGGATCCACCAACTTATGGCTGAGTACAAGTCTATATTTTTCCTAGTTTACATCAACGTCACTTGTACCTTCCGGCTAAAAGTTGGTGTGTGTGGCAGCCCTCATGAACATGCTCACGACTCTCTCTCTCTCTCTGTGCATGTATATATTGTTTCATATTTGGTGGAACAGTCAACTACGTGTGTCCTAATTAACCGTCCCCTTGCAATTCCCCTAAAGAAATAAGATAGATTAGCCACATGTGATTTAAATGATTGGAATCAAAAAAATGATGAACTGTGTGATTCATGTGATTGATTGACTGTATGCCTCAGCTTCTGGTGACCAGTCCATATCTGTAACTTTGTCTTCTCCGCAACTCATTCTTTGGATTTGGACTTGGTCTGTCAACCTAAACCAAAGATTTCGTCCTTTGCTTGGACGTACTAACCAAACCACTCACGTTCCCACGTTGTCTCGTTGACAGTGAATGGCGCATTAGACTATTCTACGCTGTAATGGCATCGGAAAGAAGAACACAGCTTTGGAGGTGCGATGATGGCAAGAAAGTTGTGGGCTACGCTGTGGCATTGGGATCTCACCTTTCATGATTTGGGCTCCTCTGATGCAGATCTCGCCGCGCTTGTTGTGGCCCAGCGACGCGCCGGTGTCGGGGTCGACGATCTTCAGCTCCGCGTTCCTCACGACGGTGCCGCACGCCCCGGACTTCACCGGGAATGGCTCCTTGGCGAAGGCGAGGCACATCGAGAGCACCGGCCCGGCTTCTGTCATGCCGTAGCCCTGAGACAGGGAAGTGGATATCGTCATGTATTCAGTTCCTCCATTTGTGTGTTAGATTCGCATGTGGTGGTCGGGAACATAAGGCTCTGCTTCTTCTGACATGGTGGCCCAGGTTCATCCGAACCGAGGAATAAGAGGGCGGAAAGGAGTTGGTCGTCTCACCTGGCCGAGCGTAGCGTTGGGGAGCTTGGCCATGAACTTGTCCTCCAGTTCCTTCCCCATCGGCGCCGCCCCCGACATCACCGTCCTTATCGAGGACAAGTCGTAGCTGTCGACCAGCGGGCTCTTGACGAAATCCAGCACGATCGGCGGCACGAGCGGCGCGACCGTCACGCGGTACCGCTGAACCAGCTCCAGCATGGCCGATATCTCGAACTTCCTCATAATCAGGATGGCGGCGCCCACCCGGAGCCCGCACAGCAGCACCGAGTTCAGCGAGTAGATGTGGAACAGAGGCAGCACGCACAGCAGCACGTCCTCCTTGTGGAAGTAGAGGTTGGGATTGTCGCCGTCGACCTGCTGGGCCACGCTGGTGATCAAGCTCCGGTGGGTCAGCATGACACCCTTGGGCAGCCCGGTCGTCCCCGACGAGTACGGCAGCGCCACCACGTCGTCGGGGTCGATGTCGACCTCATGGAGGTCGCGCTCGTCGGCGTCCAGGAGCTCAGAGAAGTGGCGACAGCCCTCGGAAGGCCCGTCGGCGCACACGATGGTGACACCCCGCTCCTGCGCGAACTCGCGGACTTTGTCGACGTAGCAGGACTCGGTGACGATCACGCGGGCTCCCGAGGCCGCGGCCTGCTTGTGGATCTCGGCCGGGGTGTAGAAGGGGTTGGCGGTGGTGGCGACGGCGCCGCAGTGGGAGGCAGCGAGGAAGGCGAGGACGAACTCAGGGGAGTTTCGGAGGAGGATCATGATGACCTGCCCCCGCCCGACGCCGAGGCGGTGCAGGCCGGCGGCTGCGCGGCGGGCGGCGATGTCGACGTCGGCGTAGCTCATGACGGCGCCGCTGGCGCCATCGATGATGCAGGGGCGGTCAGCGAAGTCGGCCAACCGCTCGAAACAGTAGGCGTGAAGCGGTCGGCGGTTGTTGATGTCGATGTCCGGCAACTTCGACCGGAAAGTGGTCTCCTCCGGCATCGAGTACGACCCCATGTGGATGCTCCGGTGGCGGAGGTGGGCGGAGATAACGGTGGTGGATAAAGGCAAAGAAAGAGAAGAGAGTTATGGCTTCCGGTGTCTCTTCCCTGAGGAAGGAGGGGGCTGAGGGAGGGAAGGTAATATACCGGTGGAGGCGGTTTCGGAGTTGGTGAGGACATGAAGGGAATTTTCGAAATTGTAGCAGGGGTATAATAGGTACAAAATGTTGATGTTGGGTTGGTAAGTGATGTGGGTGCGGAGTTGACGAGAGCAACTGTTGACCGCAAAAGAAGACAAGCGGTCAAGATCGCGCCAGGTAAGCACCTCACCTACCCCAATACGATCGTGTTCGTTGGACGAGAACACTGAGGTCCAAAAGTGACCGTCCGGCTCGAATGGGCCCGGTCGTACCTACCGCGAACCGGGTCAAGTGGACCGGTTCCAGTGCGGTGAGCGTGACGTCAGGTTGGCGTGACCAGGCTCTTACGGTGTCGTGGACGACTCTGTACCGTCGGATTCACTTCCGCGATGCAGATCGACGGCAGATGAGACGGGTCGGCACGCGGATGGCAACATGGGAGCTACGGGGTCGTCGCCATCTCACCTACTTCGACGTGTGGATTAGAACGCGAAGGGCCCCGCGTCCGGGAAAGAATCTGGGCCGTCGAGAAGAGATCCAATGGTTGGGTGTCGACAGACACGGTATGATCGGGTGGGTGAGCGAAAAGGACCGAGTAAAAATCGCCAAAGTGAAGAAACGACATTAATAAGTATAATTATAATTATAGTATATGCTTATTTTTATAGGAAATATCTTTATTTTTTATTTTTAAGTACATCACCAATGGTAAAATGATGATATCTTTATATCTCCATCTTCTTCTCATATTGAATAAAATGACTCATTGAGCTGCTGATTGATTGAGTGCCACTGCATATACCAAATGATCTGAATATTATTGTAAGAATATGTTCATTGACTCGAGATGGAGATGATGATTGAGTTGGCACTATGAAAGGCCTCAACCATTAACAAGCCCTCATTGGAGGCATACTGAAAAGCCACCAAATCTCAACACCTATCCCTGTGGGAATTGGATGAGCAGCAGCATCTACTCTTAGTCTAATGAATGAATGAAGTAATGGTGAGCTGCCTGTCTGCATGAATTGCAAGTGACAAACTGTAAGATTCCATGTTTCAGAGATCTCATAATATACCTCACTTACAACCATGTTAGAGAAGAGAAGTGCTTCTCTTGTTGAGAACATGCATGGCATTTGCTACATGGAATCCATTGAAGATGCTTCTGTGCCATGTCTTCTTCTTTTTCTTCTTCTTCTTCTTCTTTTTCTCCCTCTTTTGAGAAATACTGTTGTGTTGCTATAAATATTTCCAGGGACTTCAAAACCTCCAATAAGTTCACAAATATTATGTTGATCGAGAGAAAAACTAAGAGAAATCGTAAACAAAATATTCATTTGATGTGTACGATTGAGCAAACTTTATGATTGATCCTCCAATCAGTATCCTCTAATTGAGCACCTAATAAAAGAGTCTTCCTCAAGAAAATTAAGCTGGTTGAATAGCATACCAACCACATTCATCCAAGATTCATTTGATGGAGAACATTATACAGCTACCACTAAGGGGTTATTCTAATACAGTCAACTTTGCTAGCTTTAAGGAAATTAAAAACAACAAGTATTGTGGTCCAAAATTAGCAAAACACAGCTGCTTGAACTATTTATTTTCATTTTAAATAAGAGATCTGAATTGGTGGTGTCAAAAATATGCATATTAGGAGACTTTGGAATAAAGTATGTTGTGAAATTTCACTTGTTGATCAGCATATATTGTGGTGTAAAGGATGTCCACTTCCAAAATAAAAAGGAGTAAAGACAAAATGCGACCATAATTAATTATTTTAGATGAAGACCCATCATAGAATGAATGTGTATGTTATAAGAAACCTTTCCTGATTAAAAATTTATAAGACTATTTAATTTATTTAGGGAGATTTCTTAGAGATCTTCTGTGAAATATGGGGAATCTAATCACAAATCTTTAAAATGACAACCAAGATTGTCATCTTTTAATTACTATACTATTTTCAAACCATAAAGACAAACTTAAAGTCCAAAGCTAGGAAGATTTGGGTGGCATCTCTCAAATCAGTCATTTAAATTAGGTGAAATAGAATTGTACATGTTGTCCTCTATGACTTGACCTCTTTCCTTGGCTCAACTTCTCTCACCTCTCATGTGAAACTTGAACCAGTTTGGTTGGTCCTCCTTGAGGTGGCTAAGTCACTTAAATCACCTACATTGACAAGGAATTCCATGTACACCCACTATGATGAATGATGGCATGGTGCTATTGATTTGAAGTTGGTGTTGGAGTTGAGCCTTATTTGGGTTGGGGAAGGTGGAAGAGCACAAAGTGGCTTACTTGCAAGGATAGAGACTGCCTCACAAATTATATTAATTTTTTTTATTGCTCTCTCTCTCTCTCTCTCTCTCTCTCTCTCTCTCTCTCTGTGTGTGTGTGTGTGTTGGAACTGAGCCTTATTTGGGTTGGGGAAGGTGGAAGAGCACAAAGTGGCTTACTTGCAAGGACAGAGACTGCCTCACAAATTATATTAATTTTTTTTATTGCTCTCTCTCTCTCTCTCTCTAGGGTTAGTGAAAGTGCACAAAGTGGCTTACTTGCCAGGATAGAGGATAGAGAGTGCACAAAGTGGCTTGTTAGAATGTTCACAAAATAAAGTAGAAGAATTTGTATAAGAATTATAAACCTCAGATAAAAAAGAATCAAACAAATTTTTTTCTAATTTAAATTCTCTGAGTTTGTTGATCAAAAGAGAGAATTTAAATCTCTTTCATTTCTCCTACTATTTATCTCCTCTCATTTTTCTCGGTAAAGGCTTCAAACCCTTAATGCAAGTGATAAACAAGCTTTTAAGCATATGACACATAATTATTTTAATTTAGGCAGGTTAGGCTGAGTCGACCTGTCACAGACTTAATTAGTTTTGTTTAAGTCATACGACACCCTTGCGTGTTAGTCCGCAAAGGTTAGTCTCCTCGAAACCTCTCATGGCCCTTAGGACCTACAAAAGAGAAAACATGTTAGAGAAAGCATCTCACTCGGGATCCATAAACAATTATTTCAGAAAAAATACTTTATAGTCAATGCAAATTACAAACAAACTTTATAAGCTTAGAATGGTTGCACAACAAAGGGTCAAAATGGTCCACTACAGACCGAATATCTCTCACAAGTATCCACATGACACAACCTTTATTTACAAGCTTAAAATGACCACCAAACCAAACTAAAATGGGTCAGTTAAGCCTTCGACCATCCCTCTACATGTTGTGCAAAGCATGAACATACCAAAAAATACGGACATACATAAGCATTATATCGAACATCCTGTTTAGAATTTTGTTCATGACATTCTCCCCCACTCATTCCTTTGACGTTCTCGTCAAAGCCTTTGTCGACACTATAACTCCTCGCCTTTGTTGAGTCTTTAATCTTCTGCTCTAGCTGCAATGCGCCTCTTTATCATGGACTTAGCTGGTTTTGCCTAAGTCGTGTGGCACACTTGTGTGTCCGTCCGCAAAGGTCAGCCTCCCCGAAGCCTCCCATTGTCCCTTAGGACCAACAAAAGAGAGAACGGGTTAGAGAGAACGTCTCAATCGGGATCCACAAGCAAACATCTCCGAAAAACACTTCATAGACAATACAAATTACAAACAGACTTTACAAGCTATGAACAGTTGCACAACAAAGGGTAAAAATGGTCCATTACAGACCGAGAATCTCTCGCACGTGTCCACATGACACAACATTTATTTACAAGCCTAAAGAGGCCACCAACCCAACTAAAATGAGACTATTAAGCCTTCGGCGCCCCTCTATATGTTGTACAAGGCATGAACATGCCAAAAGACACAGACATACATAAGCATTACATCAAACATCTTGTTTAGAAGTTTGTCTGTGACATTCTCCCCCACTTATTCCTTCGACGTCCTCGTTGAAGCCTTTGTCGACACTGCAACTTCTCGCCTTTGTTGAGTCTTCAATCTTCTGCTCCAGCTACAATGCGCCTCTTGGCTCCTAGCTGCTCTCCGCTGCTATTTTTTAGTAGTCGAACCTTTGATCCGCCATGCTGCTTCAACTCACCAATGACTCTGACTCTAGTGTAGGGTTGGCTGAGTTGTGTTGATCATTGTTGATTCCTACGGATCCCCCAAATGAAGGAAAAGACCATCCTTACTGCGCCAGTCTCTCAAATGCCTCATACTGCTTAAACTGGGTGGATGCTTATTGGAGCTTTAACGAGCATTATCTCGTAAACTTCTGAAGTTTTGGGTCCCTCCTCCACAAAATTTGCTCATTGACTCTTCTTTCTCTTAGTTGTCACATCCAAGTAGGTTCGCATCACTTCCGCTTTCGATTGGCATTTCATTGGGAAATGAAGCGGGCAATCTACTCTCAGTAACACTGATCACCGTTGGTGAGGATTTGACAACTATTGTCTTCCATTATCTTCGAAGGGTCTTTGAACATATGCAGAGCTCCTCTGCTGGATAGATAAGAGAATTGGGGTACTCAATTTCGCCCATTCTCTTAAGAGTTGAGAAGGCAAAGGTTACTTGACTTCGCCCGCCTCCTCGAGGTTGTACTCCATGCATCGAGCTGGTTACTGGCCTTCGCCTGCTCTTTGCTCACACTTCTATAGCACTTGAAGGGTTTGCACTCCTTGCATTGAGTTAGCTACTGTGATTCACCTTCTCAATGCCATCGAACTTCTGGAATGCAGGAAGTTTTCACCCCAACTTGGAGTAATTCTCTCATAGGTTTGGTCGCCTCTGGGATTGTACCGTCTTCTCCATCAACCCTGCCGCCTACTCCACTGAGTAGCAAAGGTACAGCACCGTGTACTGCCTGCTTCGTTCCTTGGTTATGCACTCTTGCATGACCCGAAGTCCTTCACTTTCGGCTATCTTGATGAGAAGCTCATTGACACCGGTCTTACGAAGTTCCTCGGCCTTTGCCCTTCAGCCTTATCTCGGTACTTGGAGATTGCCTCTGCATGCTCCACCTCCTCGGCCCCTTTCACGACCAAATGCTCTCCCTCCATGAGAGCAAGGGATCAATGACTTTCACAGAAGTCCCGCCTCTGCGGTACCATAGCGCTGCCATGCCCATGGCCCTACTATCCGTCGCCTCGCATCTGCATCCCTTTTCTTCACGATCAGTAGATATGTCTCCGTGGCACTCCTCTGAGTCCACCTCCATTCTAACTGATGCTTGATTTTGGGTAGCTAAGTCCCTTTGGACTCGTCGTTGCTTCCTCGCCCCATTCGACCCCCTGCTTCAACACCTCTGTGTTCTCCAAGCAGCTCCCTCTGGTCGATGGAAAGACAAACTGCAACTCCCATGCATGGCCTCTGCCATCACGTTGTAGGGTTTGCACCGATTCTATTCTCCTTAGCTTCCTTGGTAGTAACGTTCGCTTACTCGACCTTGTCCTCTGACTTGCCGGGCTCCCTTAAGCGAATATGAGCTCTGGAGCAGTCCAACTCTCCAGCTACTTCGATCATACCTCTGCATGATCAAGTCCCTCCCATGGAACTCACTGGTACTTGCATTCAAACTTTTCCCTTGGTGGAACACAGCCCCCATATGCTAATGACCAAAGCTTTCATCCAATGCAAAATTTGATGCACGCACGGAAGACCCGCCTTTGCGGTACCATGACCTTCACTCCTTGAATCCATAGCCCTTCTTGCCGTCGTGTTGTTCACCGAAGTGGAGCTTCCAGTAGCTCCCGATCATACCTCCGTATGATCTAGCCCCTCACGGGACTAAGTCGTGTGTATCGCATTGCCACGAACTGTTCCACCATGATCCGCTGCACCATGTTGCCTCCTGGTGACATCTCCATTGCATTCTGATCCTTGTGGAATAAACTCGAATTGTGAACCCTCTATGTGTGGCCTCTACCAATACATCGTAGGGTCTCTTCCACCTTCGATTTTGTTCGCTCATTTGGCAATCGACCTTCATCCACCCACTCTTGGGTCACACATAGATGAAGCACCGCTCTAGGACAGTCCGTCGCCTAGTAGCTCCCGAAGTCCACCGACTTCACTGTAATTTGTGCACCATTATCTGGATCCTGGGCCTCCTCCCCTACCAGCACAATCTCCGCTGTGCACCGCTTCCTTCATGGCAACTTGAATGGCAACACTGTGGCATATTCTTCAAGAGTACCCACCTTCTTAGTCCTCTTGCCCCGTGCCAAGGCCTTCTAAACCCAATTTCGCCTCTGCAAATTGAGTCACCTTAGTTCCTCCATCAAATGCTTCTCCGAGATAAGGTGCATGTGCCCAGAAGCTCCCTTCATCTTTGGCACCATGCAAGATGAGTCCGCTCCATCAGAATGAAGGACCTATGGAACAACATGATCCTACTCTTGCCTCTACAAGAGTTCATGTCCTTGACCTCTGTCTAAGGAAAGCATTGTGCCTCTGCTCCATGTTCCAACTTCTATGCTGGCTCCCTTCATGCGACTTGAGTACTTCGCCAAGTTACACCCAAGTTGCTCCGCTCCTCGTTTTTGCATTGAGTCGTTGGTGGCCCTCGCGCCCACCATTCCACGGGTCAGCCATCCCTTGAGTCCGATCTCCATATCGGCTCCAAGTGTGCCTTCATTTGAGTTGCTTTGGGTCGCTCCCCCACTTGATCTCGTAATACATCCACCAATGCATTCTCTCGAGCAAGATCATGCGACGACTCCTTGCCGCTTGCTCGGTCCATTGAGCTTCGTGGAGTTGTTTGTTGAGGTACTCCTCCTCAACATGTGCGGTCCGTTGCACATGATTCTCCCTCTAGAGAGCTGGGACTTATCTCTCCTAGATAACTGTCCCATTAGAGAAACATCTCTCTTCGTTTCGGAGACCACCATCCCCTTGGACTACTCTGATCTACTGAATAAACTGTGCATTGTTCTGCCTCCTGCAAACGCACTTGCTAGATTGTGACTCCACGTAAATACAGCCTCCCACTGCACCACTCAAGGCCTAGTAACATGCTGAACTCGTTGCACACTTCAGCCTCCTACGGACGTATCCTTCACATGCCAAAGAGAAAGTTTCAATGCTCTATGGCGCCGAGTTTCGGTCGCCTTGGGATGGTCGCAAACATTCTATCGTCTGCATACAAGCCCATGCATGAGTACCGAATTCTTCGAGTTAGCAATTCCTCTCACCTCTGTGAGCTTTGCACAACTCTTTCGGTCGCTGAGCAACTCATTCCACCTTGCATGGTCTCATCCTTTACCAAGCGCCTTGCTTGCCTTGAGCATCATCAAGTATAGTTGTCAACGTTGAGCCGTAGCTCAAACTCAACCATCCCAACCTTTGTGCGCTCCGTATTCTTCCAAGCTTGCCTGTTCTCGTGGTGCCTCTTGCGCGAAGGGTTGGCCATTCCTCTGAATGCCAATGTCAGATGCTCGCTCCTCCGAGCGACTCCTTTTCCCTAATCTCCATGCCCGTTTTCCCCCAAACAATCACGCGTGTGCTGACTGCCCTCAACGCAGCCCCGCTAGGTCCCCCACATTTGCATGCTAAGTATTTCTATGAGTGCTTGTCCCGTTCTGATACCATCTATCACGGACTTAGCTAGTTTTGCCTAAGTCGTGCGACACCCTTGCATGTTCGTCCGCAAAGGTCAGCCTCCCCAAAGCCTCCCATTGTCCCTTAGGACCAACAAAATAGAGAACGAGTTAGAGAGAACGCCTCAATCGGGATCCACAAGCAAACATCTCCGAAAAATACTTCATAGACAATGCAAATTGCAAACAAACTTTACAAGCTCTGAACAGTTGCACAACAAAGGGTAAAAATGGTCCATTACAGACCGAGAATCTCTCGCACGTGTCCACATGACACAACCTTTATTTACAAGCCTAAAGAGGCCACCAACCCAACTAAAATGGGACTATTAAGCCTTCGGCCGCCCCTCTATATGCTGTACAAGGCATGAACATGCCAAAAGACACAGACATACATAAGCATTACATCAAATATCTTGTTTAGAAGTTTGTCCGTGACATCTTGGCTCCCAACTGCTCTCCGCTGTTGTTATTGAGTAGTCGAACTTTTGATCCACCATGCTGCTTCAACTCACCAATAACTTTGACTCTAATGTGGGGTTAGCTGAGTTGTGTTTATCCTTATTGGTTCTTACAGATCCTTTAGATGAAGGAAAAGACCATCCTTACTATACGCCAGTCTCTCAAATGCCTCATGCTGCTTGAACTGAGTGGATGTTTGTTAGAGCTTTAACAAGCATCGCCTCATAAACATTTGAAGTTTTTGGGTCGTTCCTCCATAATAAAATTTTTCCATCGACTCTTCTTTCACTTAATGGTGACTTCTAAGTAGGTTCACACCACTTCCACTTTCGATTGACATTTTCTTGGGAAATGAAGCGGGTAATCTACTCTCAGTAGCACTAATCATCATTGGTGAGGATTTGACAACTATTGTCTTCAATTTGATTTTTTCGAATAGTCTTTGAACATTTGCAAAGCCCCTCTGCTGGATAGACAAGAGAATTTGGGTACTTGGTTTCGCCCATTCTCTTAAGGGTTTAGAAGACAAAGGTTACTTGACTTCTTTGCCTCTTTGAAGGTTGTACTTCATACATCGAGGTGGTTACTAGCCTTCGCTTAGTCTTTGCTCACACTTCTGAAGTATTTGAAATGTTTGCATTCCTTGCATTGAGTTAGTTATTGTGATTCACCTTCTCAATATCATCGAACTTATGGAATGTAGGAAGTTTTCACCCCAACTTGGAGTAAGTCTCTTGTAGTTTTGGTCGCCTATAGAATTGTACCATCTTCTTCATCAACCCTGTCGCCTACTCCATTGAGTAGCAAAAGTACAGCATCGTGTACTGCTTGCTTCGTTCCTTAGTCGTGCACTCTTGCACGACCCGAAGTCCTTCACTTTCGGCTATCTTAATGAGAAACTTATTGACACTAGTCTAACGAAGTTCCTTGACCTCTGCCCTTTAGCCTTGTCTCGGTACTTAGAGTTTACCTCTGCATGCTTCACCTCCTTGGCCGTTTTCACGACCAAGCGCTCTCCTTCCATGAGAGCAAGGGATCGATGACTTCACAGAAGTCTTGCCTTTACGGTACCATGGTGCTGTCATGCCCATGGCCCTACTATCATTCACCTCGCATCTACATCCTTTTTCTCCACGATCAGTAAATCTACCTCTGTGGCACTCCTTTGAGTCTACCTCCGTTCTAACTGATGCTTGGTTTTGGGTAGCTAAGTCCCTCTAGACTCGTCGTCACTTCCTCGCCCCTTTTGACCCCCTGTTTCAACACCTCTGTATTCTTCAAGTAATTCCCCTTAGTCGATGGAAAGACAAACTGCAACTCACATACATGGCCTCTGCCTTCATGTTGTAGGGTTTACACTGATTCTATTCTCCTTAGCTTCCTTGGTAGCAACGTTCGCTTACTTGACTTTGTCCTTTGACTTGCTAGGCTCCTTTAAGTGAATATAGGCTCTAGAGTAGTCCAACTCTCCAATTGCTTCAATCATACCTCTGCATGATCAAGTCTCTTCTATGGGACTCACTGGTATTTGCATTCATATTTTTCCCTTGGTGGTACATAACCCTTATATACTAATGACCAAGGTTTTCATCCGATGCAAAATTCGATGCACGCACGGAAGACCCGCCTCTGCAGTATCATGACCTTCACTCCTTGAATTCATAGCCCTTCTTACCGTTGTATTGTTCATCGAAGTGGAGCTCCCAATAGCTCCCGATCATACCTCCGTATGATATAGTCCCTCACGGGACTACATTCATGTGTATCGCATTACCACGAATTATTCCACCACGATCTGCTACACCATGTCACCTCTTAGTGACATCTCCATTGCATTCTGATACTTGTGGGATGAACTCGAATTGTGATCCCTCCATATGTGTGGCCTTTGGTAACATATCACAAGGCCTCTTCTATCTTCGATTTTGTTCGCTTCTTTGGCAATCGACCTTCGTCCACCTGCTCTCGGGTCACACTCAGACAAAACACAGCTCTAGGATAGTTCGTCGCCTAGTGGCTCCCGAAGTCCATCGACTTTGCTGAAATTAGTGTACCATTGTTTAGATCCTGGGCCTTTGCCCTTACTAGCACAATCTCTGTTGCGCACCACTTCCTTCATGACAACTTGAATGGCAGCACTATGACATATTCTTCAAGAGTACCCACCTCCACATCCTCTTGCCTCATGCCAAGGCCTTCTAAACCCAACTTTACCTCCGCAAGTTGAGTCTCCTTAGTTCGTTCATCAAATGCTTCTCCGAGATAATGTGCATGTGCCCAGAAGCTCTTTTTGTCTTTGGTACCATGCAAGATGAGTCCACTCCATCAGAATGAAGGACCTATGGAACAACATGATCCCGCTCTTACCTCTGCAAGAGTTCATGCCCTTGACCTCTATCTAATGAAAGCTCTGTGTCTCCGTTCAATGTTCCATCTTCTATGTTGGCTCCCTTCATGCGGCTTGGGTACTTCGCCAAGTTACACCAAAGTTGCTCCACTCCTCGTTTTGTATTGAGTTGATGGTGGCCCTCGCGCCCACCATTTCACGGGTCAGCCCTCTATTGACTCTGATCTCTATATTGACTCTAAATATGCCTTCATTTGTATTGCTTTGGGTCACTCCCCCACTTGATCTCGCAATGCATCCACCAATGTATTCTCTCAAGTGAGATCATACGACGACTCATCACCGCTCGCTCGATCCATTGAGCTTCATGGAGTTATTATTTTTGAGATACTCCTCATCAACATGTATGGTCTGTTGCACATGATTCTCTCTCTAGAGAACCGGGACTTATCCCTCCTAGATATCTATCCCATTGGAGCAACATCTCTCTTCGTTTCCTTCACTCTAAAAGTCTCGGAGACCACCATCCCCTTAGACTATTCCGACTTATTGAAAAACTATGCATTGTTTTGCCTCCTGTAAACACACTTGCTAAATTGCGACTCCAAGTCAATACAGCCCCTACTGCACCACTCAAGGCCTAGCAACATATTGAACTCGTTGCACACTTCAGCCTCCTACGAACGTATCCTTCCCATGTCAAAGAGAAAGTTTCAATGCTCCATGGCGCCGAGTTTTGATCGCCTTGGGATGGCCACGAACATTCCATCGTCTGTATACAAGCCATTACATGAGTATTGTATTCTTTGAGTTAGCAATTCCTCTCACCTATGTGAGTTTTGCACAACTCTTTCGATCGCTGAGCGACCAATTCCACCTTGCATAGTCTTATCCTTTACCAAGCGCCTCGCTTACCTTGAGTACCATCAAGTATTGTTATCAACGTCGAGTCGTAGCTCGAACTCAGCTATCTCAACCTTCGTGCGCTACGCATTCTTCCAAGCTTGCTTGTTCTCGTGGTGCCTCTTACGCGAAGGGTTGGCTATTCCTCTGAATGCCAATCTCAGATGCCCGCTCCTCCGAGCGACTCCTTTTCCCTATATTTTCATGCCTGTTTTTCCCCAAACGGTCACACGTAATGGCTACCCTTAATACAGTCCCGTTAGATCTCCTACGTTTGCATGCCAAGTGTTTCTATGAGGGCTTGTCCCGCTCTGATACCATCTGTCACAAACTTAGCTGGTTTTGCCTAAGTTGTGCGGCACCCTTGTGTGTTCGTCCGTAAATATTAGCCTTCTCGAAACCTCCTATGATCCCTAGGATCTACAAAAGATAAATCGGGTTAGAGAAAACGCCTCACTCGGGATCCACAAGTAATCATTTCGAAAAATACTTCATAGCCAATGCAAATTACAAACAAACTTTATAAGCTCCGGACGATTACATAACAAAGGATCAAAATGGTTCATTACAGACCGAATATCTCTCACAATTGTCCACGTGATAAACCTTTATTTAAAAACCTAAAATGACCACAAAACTCAACTAAAATGGGACAGTTAACCATTCGACCGTCCCTCTACATATTGTGCAAAGTATGAACATACAAAAAACATGGACATACATAAGCATTACAACAAATATCCTATTTAGACTATTAATCCATAAGGATCTAACTTACACTATTAATCTCATTTTAATACTTAATTAATATTTATATGATATTCCTGTATTTGGACTCAGTTTCACATATCAAATATAATCTAATTTAATTGGCATGTGAGAAGAAATGTTGGAATTTAATTACACTGATAATATATATATATATATATATATATATATATATATATATATATATATATATATATATATATATATATATATATATATATATATATATATATAACTCTCCCCAAACCATTATGTCATGATGGAAAGTTGCTTCCATAATGTTTCCACGTCATTATCCTCAGCTCCCAATTCCTTATCATCATCTTATCATGATTGGAAACTGCAACCCAAACTTGGCACTCACTTGTTCCTGTCATCGAGGATAAAGTTGTGGTGCCCTCTGGTGAAGCTTTGCTGCCCATAGGTCTTGAGGATGGCCATCTTTCATGAGAAGGCAACAATAATTCTCTCTGAGTAAAGCTTTCATGTTCAATCGTCAACTAAACTTGAATTGAATTTGATGGCCTTTTCGATTGGTTTAGCCAATGAAAATGAAGAAGGACGATGATGGATGGAGATAGTAAGGAGGCCGCAACTTTTGAGATGACCCCTACTAGTTATCCTCCTTCACCT
Organism: Musa acuminata AAA Group; assembly: GCF_036884655.1. Classification (NCBI taxonomy): domain Eukaryota; kingdom Viridiplantae; phylum Streptophyta; class Magnoliopsida; order Zingiberales; family Musaceae; genus Musa; species Musa acuminata. The sequence continues at coordinate 10,089,046 of NC_088330.1, forward strand.
CTGGCGGCTCTACCCCCGCCATGTGCGCCACCGCCACCGTCTTTCTCGCCGGGAAGATCCTTACCTTCGATGCACCTTCCCTCAGACGAGCCAAAACCCCAGCAGGCTCCCACCGGGGCCGCCGGTTCTGGGGCGGAGTATCGGAGGCTGAGGAACGTGTCGGCCTGCCGCGACAGGGCCCTCCCCCTCCGTCGCAGGCGCGGCGGTGCGGAACAGCGCCCGAGGTGGTACCTCTGCGTGCTCGGGCCGGTGCGGGTGCCGGCGACGATTGACATGAGCGCCATAACGAGGCGGCAGCAGGCGACGTGAGCCGGGGCACGTGGACGCAGCTGCGGTCGCTGAGCTGCACGGGGCTCGGGAGCGCCTCCGCCGCATACGTGAGCTATAGTCTCGTAAAGCTAATCTTGCGAGGAGGGGCATTAGGGGAGGCGACAAATCCTCAATATTTAATTCCAGAAATACCCCTGCATGGCAATGTTTTATCACCTATTTCTTTTTTTTTTTCCGGCAATTTCTATTCACAAATCTTTTTTTGTTATTTATAACTCTATTTTAAGAATTTTTGATATTTCTAAAATACTACACCACAAATGAACATAAATGTATCATTTTTTTTCCCACCGATGGCATAACATAAATATCACCATCATCTGTTTTTTATTTTTCTTCTTCTCCTATTAATCCCGAGCGACAAACAATATTTGAATATAAATGCCCTTAACATCTTCCTTGTTTTTTACTTTTTATTTTTATAATCACGAGTGACATTGATAAGATCGGACAACAAGAGAAATGACGTGGGGCACAGGGTTCATGAAATAAAAATATTATTAATAATTAAAGGATTGTAAATATAATAATAATAATAATAATAATAATAATAATAATAATAATAAAATTATAAATTATTTAGAATCGACTGTATAAATCTTTCACCATCGTTGATATATAAAAACTCATATTTAATTAAGTTTAAAATATTTAAATTTTTATTTATAATTTTTATAAAAATCTTTTTAGATCATTTTTAATTTCGTATATTAATATTGATTATTTCACCTTTTTCAATGATTCTCCTAAACACATATTCATATCATTTTAAATTATTTTATTTTATTTTATCTATCTTCTATCGAAATAATACTTTGGTATTCATAAATAAATATATACATCCATCTCAACATTCTCATAACTTTTTTATATGTTATCTTTTAACTGCCTAACACTCATATCCATAAAATATTATTGATTTTATAATTATCTTATAAAAAATTAATCAAATTATTATAAATAATAATTATTATATTATATTATCTTTATAAAAAAAATTATGAATAATAATTTGCCAATAACAAGTTTCTTTTTCTCTTTGGAATACCCAAAATGCTTTCTCATTGAAACATGTACTTTAGTTTTTCATTTCTTTTTTTTTCTTCCTAATAACATTTCATAATCTCACTAAAGATAAGAACCTAAGGCTATTTTTTATTGGCACAGAGAAAGAGCAGATGAGTTGACCAGAAACAAAGGAATAAAACAGAACAACGAGGTCCGCTCATTTCTGAGGTGTCTGCTTGATGTAGTTTTAGGCTTTATATAGAGATGGAACGGAGAGAAAAGAACAGCAAGAGAGAATGCGAAGCAAGTTTTGGGACTAGACAAGTCGGGATAAAAGAAAACCTCTGAGAGCAGACAGATTCTCTTTCTGTGACTTCCTCGTAGACCACCTTCAAATTAATAGAAATTTGAGAATGGAATTACCCGCTTCTTCTGAATATGATCGTCCACATAGGGCTGGAAACAGGCAAACATTTAGACGAAGTTAGATAAGAACCCATTTATAGCTACAACTCCCTTAAACCAGAAAAAATTAAGTTAAAACATTTATATAGGAAGATTTGAACTTGAACTTTGTATAACAGTACTAAGGACATAACATCAAGGAAACTGTAGATATGCTTTAACATGAAAACTAAAATACTGAAATCTTTAGGCAAACAAAATCTTCCATAGGTAGCTTCTGAAGAAAATTAATTACCTGTCATCCCTTTCACTTCTTCACACAATATTTTGGCGGCAACATAAGAATAGTTCAACATAATCCACTAATATTTATCACTGCATCTGTTTGTGACATGCATTTGTCTTCTACGAATGGAAGAGTCTTCCAGACCTTTAACTTAAGGAATTCTTGTTCTGTGCCTGCGGCAAACCAATGATGTAATAAAAATGAAGGTAATTTTGACTTAATTAAGGTGCTTCAATCTCGCATTTACCTGGCATATTTTCATCCTTTTCCATGCAAATTGCAGCTAGATGAGAACCACAGAGTTCAACCAGTGCAAATTGCCAGTTAGCAGTGAGGTTTACAGAATCAGAAGCTGTGTCAATCATTATTCTGAATTCCTGATGTCATAAATGGATGTCATAAATGGAGAAAGCATAGATTGCTCAGTAATGGGAATTTTTCTTTTATAATAACTAAGAAATGCAATTGCAAATAACAAAAAGAAATTATGCATTTTTCAGATTATTTTTGTTACATAATTAATATTTGCCCCACAGAGGATTTGAATAGGATTTAATTGCATTCTTTTGGGGTTTCTAGAGGTATTACTGTGCATAGAAGCATGCATAGGAGCACACATATATGCAAAAGAGCACTTATATCCGATGGCTTTGAAGCATTTGATGCTGTGGTGACTCTCTTCCTTCCCTGCCTGCATGAATGCCACATAGTAAGACCTCCAGAAACCTCAAAAGTACATGTTTCAAGCCCTGTTCAAACCCCTTATTCCTAAATAATCATCATACAGTAGAACTCCCAAAAGAAATGCACAAAATCCAAGTTTCTGTTATCCTCACTAATAAAGCAATCGATGCATATGAACAAAAATAGAGACAATACTAAAGGTTAATGAAGAAAATTATAACATACTTCTGATTTTGGTCGCTCAGGAACTACTGAGTCTGTGCTTTTTTCAAACCGAATTGTAAAATCCCTGAAGGGTGCACCAGAAAAGCCCCTTCCAAGAGCTTTAACATAGGCTTCCTGCAAGTAAACATGACAAAATTTATAGCTTAAATATGCAGCAAGCTCCGTTTTCTCTCCATGTTCTTTTTCTGTTCTTTCAAAATTCATTTATATTTTTATCAGATTTTTATTGTAGCTTTTATTAACAGAAAATGGCAAGGAGGATCACCAAGGCAGATTCTTTTTGCTCCAATAAGCTTGCTGTAGTACATGTTTTATCTTTCATATGAATTATTTTTCTTATTATTTTGGTTTCAATTCCAACCTTAAAAGAAGCTAAAAAATCAAAAGAATAGTAGTAAATACTAAAAAGCAGAATTAACTACAAACAAAAGTAAAAGACTGAAATATGTTAAAAGCACATTAGTTTTACAAAACACATATCAGGCATATTAGCTATAACCAAAACAATTGTCACAAGTATGGATTCGATCCAATCTGTATGGTGCATACAAATTGGTATCTAACGATAATAATTTTTTAATTATTTTTTCAGGTCATGTCGGGCATAGATTGATATACGAGTACCATACCAGACCTGTTATTAACAAAACCGGTATTGAACTGAGATCCAAAACAACAATACATCTCTCAGTGAGCAATCACATTGAAAACTCACCAGACAGTAGCTACAATTCTCGAAGACAAATTTAATGCATAAGCCACAGAAGAAACAAGTTTAATTGAAAAGTCAGATAGCATTGTGGATTGGATGACTAACAAGGATTGGGCATATGAAATACTAGATTTTTAGCATGCGCCACAAGACGGATAAATCTAACAAAATAAAGCATCAAGCCTTTTAATGAACAGAAGAATTTGCACTTTGATTGCTTGAGGCAGTGTATCAAAATGCCAATATGCTCTCAGAGAGAATCTCAAGTGTCATCTTATCTCAAACTTTAAATTAAAGATTGGTGAAAACATCATCTCTAATAAAAAAAAAAAGATCAAAAGCAGCGTTGTAGCAAACCACCTGAACTACCAACCAAATTCAACCATATGGAAGTACAAATCCGTGAGCAGGAACCATTTATACTATCTTTAAACAGTGGCAAGTAAAAATACTGCCTATCTCCATATTAGTTGTGAAACAAAACTGGCACAACTGAAAATATCAGATACACTTGGATCTTGTTTCTTGCCCTTCTTTTAACATATAATTTCTTCTGTTTGCGCTAGTGTATGGCTAACTTTTGGGCTATTGTAGAAACCTATGTGGCCCTTTGTTATTAACGGATTATTCATCTTCCTTTTGATCACTAATAGAAGTAAAAGCCTCTGCTTCTTTTGTCCCCATCGCAGGACAGATTTAATCAAATTCAGCATCTTAAGATTCTTTTGATAAGATTTTTTAAAGTACATAATGAATCTGAAAGTGTTTCACCATTATCAATTGACGAAATGACAAACTGATTCTGACCAATTTACTCAAGGAAAAAACAACCCTTGACCGTTGAACAAAAACGAAGGAGGCTTCCAGTTGCTATATGCTCATTTCAGTTGTAGATTAAAAAAATGTCAAATTTGTCAGGGACTTCTCTTTGAAGATAGGATTTCCTCACAGGCACGATACAAATCCAATAATACCATTATGCTGGTCAACATAAGAAGTTTTGTCTGGTAGGAAACTAGCTGCTAAGATAGCACTCGATAACAATGTGCAGAAACAAATATGTTGTATAAATGTGAAAAACAAGAATAGTCAAACTGAAACATTTAAGGTCACAGAAGATAGGATTACAGAAGTCTTACTTACCTTAAGGGTCCACAGTCTAAGAAACTCACTTTGCCGACTCTCAGGGTCCATAAAAGAAGCCAAATATTGAACTTCATAAGGGGAAAAATAACGGTGAGCTAGAGACAATATGTTATTAACTGGTTTCCTTCGTTTTTCTTCGATGTCAATGCCAATCTGTAATACAGAAGAAACCAACATCCAAATTTGTCATCTATGACACTACAGAGTAACACAACATATGGAAGTTCCAATAGCAAACTATGGTAAGTGAAAGGGATCAGAAGTTACAGGCACATCTACCGTGACGCCACAAGCAATCATGGAGGATGTATGTGAAATATTAAATTGCAAGGATGGTGGAACCCAGAGACAACCATTTTGATGTTCTACCTGTTTGAGATATTTTTAGTTATGTCAACAACTTAACAATAGTCCACTATAACTAGAATTCTGTTCTCACAAAAAAAAAAAATCAATAAAAATGTTCATGCAGAAATGGCCATAACTTGGCTTACCTCAGGCTTTCCAAATCTGTTCTTCCTGAACTTGAACAATCTTGGATTCACTTTACAATCAGTATCTAATCTAACATCAAAAAGACTTCCCTCTTTAGTGATTGAAAATATATTTATGTTTCTAAATCTGCATATAAAATAAAAGCAATAATGGTTTTCCCTAGAAGCATGCTACAGATTTTCAGAACAATATAAAATCATAAGAGGTAAAAAGAAGAGCACATAAAAAAGTTCTTGATTTTGTTAATTATAGAGTGTCATGCCAGACACAAAAATAATTGCAAGACAAAGTGAGGAGTTCATTTTTAATTATTCAGTTCATACAGGAACCATGGCATAAAATACAATTTGTGCAATATACATAGAGTAAGGAAGACAAGAGACAGAGCTGTTAAGGAATGTAAACGAAGGTTGTATCGACCACTTAATTGCATAAATTTGTAAATTAGATCAACAGAATAGAATCCAGGACAGAACATGTTCAAGGATGAACAACTTCACAATTGGCATGGTTGATATTTTGATACTAAATAGTGTAATCTCATTTACTTTTTAAACAATAACCAATATACAAGTCAAATATAAGTGACATGGAGCTACTTGAAATCAACAACTGAACAGCTTAACTGAAAATTGAAGTCTTTTACAGATAAAACAATTAGCTCCATGGTACATTGGTCAGTTTACTAATGTCATCATTTGTTGACAGAAAAATGGTTAAAAGATTGGCCTCACCATTCACCGACATAAATATGATCAAATGAGTAAGTAATAAAGCTATGCATTTTTGTTTTTATTTTACATCAGTTGGACTGCACCAGAGAACAAAACATATGGAGTATCTCCAGTTTCCCCCTCTTACTTTGAGACATTGACAAATTTATATTTGAGAAGAAATTACATGTAAGTTGTAACTACTCAACATCTCCTACTAGTTAGGCCTCTACTGGTCAAGACTTGAAGAGAGCATGAAAGCATGGAAATCAACAGATCGGAATGACTTCTCAAAATGTCTATCATTTTCATCTTTAATAATTATGTCAAAATATTCCCTTCATGAATCTATGAGTTCTAATTCCTAAACAGGCAACATATGATTATATATATATATATATATATATATATATATATATATATATATATATATATATATATATATATATATATATATATATTATTATTATTATTTTATTTTATTTTATTTTTTTTTAAATGAGAAGGTAAGTGACTGAATTAGCACCTTATAGACCTATAACAAGACCAGAATATACTTAGCTCATAACTGAAAGACCCTTAAAAGAATAGAAATGGCTCAAACAGGTGCATTTTTCCCAGGTAAAAAACAATAATTTTAAGGAAGAAAAAGGGCATATACATCTTGAAAGAGTGGTCCTGACCAACACACGAGATAGTATAGCACATTTTTTAAGTGCTTCTCCTTTGATAGATAGAACATTTTCTTTTTCACAAGGAGATAGAAGTTCCATATAATCTTGCAGTAAGGAAGTATCCTCTAGCTCATTAGGCACTATATACCAAAGATGTGCCTCCCTGCAAAGTAATGAAAAAAATACATTTCAATGAAGCACGTCCATAGAACTCAACAACATCACTAAATCATTCTCAGAACTGCAATTGCTCATTTTATATTGTATTAATCTCTCTCACTGCCAAAAAAACGCTAATGTGAAAATTGAGGGGATAGATATTTCTATGTGCAAATGCATTAATGCAAAAAAAAAATGTACCACCAAGCCATCAGAATATCTATTGTGCAAGCCTACATATTTATAAAAATTAATGAAAATCAGCTCATTCACAACTTTTTCCATCTAACCCATCCTAGAGGTTTGAACTTTCATCATACAAATTACTGATAAAAAAGGAGAGTTTTGACTTGATTTCTTCCTGGCTGCATCCTCTTGAACACAATTTAGACTAGCTAACCCCAATAATTTCAGACCTAGTTTCCATCAAAAGAATACTCAAAATCATATTTTCTAATCAAGCACAAATCAATAAATTTGATCAGAATCCATTGTATAGAGAGATCAACTCAAAAATCACCCCAATATACAGACTTATAGAAACCTAAAGCAAGCACAGAATGTTACTCCTATTTCCTATTCATTCCATCATAAAAGTTCCAATCCTTGTTGATCATAGTTAAGCTTTTGATAACAATAAAAGCGGTTCAAGCTCATAACTTCCGACGCTTTCAGAGAAATTGATAGAGTTTAGACTTTTGAACCGAGCTCATAGAAAGATGCAACAACAAGAGACAAAATTAAAAGAGTGCAGAGCACCTCCGCAATGGAAGCGGCGCCGGCGGCAAAGAAGGCAGAGACGAGACCACGAGATGACGAGAAACCAAGTTAGATGGTAGGGGCAACATATCCCCGCGGAGCAACCGGCGCATGCACACCACTCCTTATCCTCCTCTCCTTCTGCAACCAATCCCTTCTCGAAGGCAGCGATCGCGGCAGACGAAGAAAGAAGAGGAAAAATCACAGAGAATCCAGAGCAGATCTCAACTTTCCTCGTCGCAATGGAAGAATGGCAAGAGAATCGAAGCAAGAATTAGCAACAAGAGTCGAGACTAGGGTTTCGATTTTGATCCGGAGCGGCAACTCGCGCGATCGACTTCCGTTGAGCCCAACGAGGGTGGAGTCGAAATTTTTTGACGCGGTTAATAAGTAAGACTCGTATTAGTTTAGGGCTAATCTCGATCCCCTTTATATTTTTAAAAATTATATTTATATTTTCTGTATTTATAAAAAAATATTTAATCTTTTTTTTCTAATTTTACTGATGAAAATTAGATTTATGTAAATCTTATTACATAAATCTTAAATAAAAAGGAATGAAATTAAATATTTTATTATCATAAATATATAAATCTTAATATAATTTTTTTAAAAATAATTAATTATAAGAGGTAATATGTAATTAGCAAGACTTGTATTAGTTTATGACAAATATAAATGAAATAAGCTTCTTCTTTTTCTTTATAAAAAACTAAAAAATAAAGAAAAAAATTTGTTTGAAGATCATGAAATAAATAAGTTATGTTGTCATATGATTATTATATATTATGATGAATTAAAAAAAATCCCTTAGGACTTTTGAGAATTCTATATATTTTTTAGTAATATGCTTAACTTGACAACTAATTATATATATATATATATATATATATATATATATATATATATATATATATATTCATGAATTGGTTCAGTGCTATAATATTTTTAATAATATTAAAAATATTATAATATAAATAAAATTATAATATTTTTATATAATTTTAATAAAAAATATTATAACTGAATTGATTCACCCTATAAATAGATCCAGAAGAAAAAAAAAAGATAAATAACGAAAGGTATTTCAGGTACTAAAAAGTTTTCAAAATGTGATGACAAAAATATATTTCTTAAATTCACCCTATATATTATTTATTTTCATTAATACTTTACTCATAACTCACTATTTTTTTTATAACTCACTTTTTTTATTATGAAAACACATATTTAGATATTACTCACCTTCTTTGATAAACCAGCAAAGTTGAATCATTAAACTAATAATTATCTTGAAATATACTCCTCTAACAGCCATCAAAGATTTCTTTCCTCTTTACTTGGAATGAAAAATCTCTCCAAGATATCAAAAGGATGGAAATAAATGCATGGAATGAACATGGATTGCAGTATATGCTACAGAAAGCACCTGCAAGTTGCAGTGACAGACTAATAAGACAAGCTTTGTTGTTGCAGTGCAGTCATTTTATCATCTTCAAGCCAATTATTTCTTATCATTATCTTCTCCCCACATGCAAGAAGAATCTGTGGACAATGGTGGGTGGCTTCTCTCCCTCCTCTTCCTTTTTCCTTTAATTATGGAAATGGAAATGGAAATGGAGAGGATTTTGGGGAAGGGGCAGACAGAGACAGGTAGGGGTGATATTTGTATGGTTGGATGATGGTTCCTGGGAGACATGGACATCCACCCTCCCCTCCTCTGCTCCCCTTTAGTGCACAGCCAATAAGCCTGAGCAAAGAGGTGTAGAGCTTCAAAGGTAGTGTCTTGCGGGGTTACCGAGCTGCTGGTTCTCTTATTCTTCTTAAACAAGAGGAGGAACGATGGCGGTCGCCGTGGCTTCTGGGATCCTTCGACTGATCCCGAGCACGAGGGCGGCAGAGTGCGGCTTGCCGGTCCCTCGGTGCTGTTCCCTCCGCTGCTCCCTCTTCGCGGCTCCAATCCCCTCAAAGATCAGGTTTTTCCTCGGTTTCTGTTGCAGTCAGTGGCGTCAAATCTTCTTGCTGTGATTATTAGGATCGAAAGTTATGTTTTTGTTTGATGATTCATGCAAATATCACGGTGAATGTAGCGCTCCTTGATTCCAATTTTTAAGAGAATAGCTTTTGTGCATGACTGCTGGTTATTTGACATCTACTGTTCGATTGGTTGCATATTTGGCTTCAATTTGTAAGCATCAAGTCTATTCTTCTTGCCTTTTGAGCTATATGGTGTTTGGTACTTTATAAGTGTCTACTTTTGACTCTAAGCATTAAATGTAATAACTTTGGCATTTTACTGCTAAAATTGTTCCAGATTAGATTCTGATTCAATGCTGCTGATTTTGATATTTTGGATTTCTAGATATCATTCTGATGCTGCTATAACTGCTCCTAGAGCAGCATCTCCAAAAACTGTTGAGGTAAGAAATCTCAGTTCAGTTCAATTATCAAATTGCATCTGTGATCACATAATTTTTGGGTTAACAGGATGGGAATTCTAATGAGACCGACACAGTTCCTACTCCCAAAGTTATCATAGATCAGGACTCAGATCCGGATGCAACTATCGTTGAGATAACCTTTGGCGACCGACTCGGGTCTCTTCTTGACACTGTATGTTACTGTATCCGCTTTGCCCTTAAATAATCAGGACATAGCTGCAGGCATTGGATAGGCAGTATCATTCTTCTTCGTGTTATTTCACGGAAAGCTGACATTTTTTTTTCCATCTATCGTGAAGATGAAGTCCCTTAAGAATCTAGGACTAAATGTTGTCAAGGCTAACGTATATTTGGATTCTTCTGGGAAGCACAACAAGTTTGCGATAACTAGAGCGTAAGCTTTCTCATATACCATTATCATTTTGTATTTGAGATTGTGTTCTGAATATTGTTAGATTATTTCTATGCTTTTTTTGCCATTGTTTGCAAACTACAATAGCTGTGGTTGATGAAGCATTGCTGTTGGTCACACATCAACATTAGCTTTGGTTCTTGCAGTAGTTTATATGCATCAGTGATGCTAAGTTCAGTGCATGGGGGCTATGTAGGTCTACCGGCCGCAAAGTCGATGATCCAGAGTTGCTAGAAGCAATACGCTTGACAATTATAAACAATATGCTTGAGTATCACCCGGTAACCATTAATTGGTGCTTTGCACTATAATTTTCATCTTCGATTAGTCGAGTGAAATATATCGAAATAGTTTCCCTGTTTCGTCTGATGGATACTTCTATTGGTTCTTTCAGGAGTCTAGCAGCCAATTGGCAATGGGAGCAGCATTTGGAGTTGAGCCTCCTGGACAAGAGGTACTCTCATTTCATATGTAAAATTATGGATTCTATGTAGATGGACCAAAAAACATTATTTTCTATCGTTGTGCCAAGTGCCTATATATTCTGGATAATTTTCACTCTCTTTTTGTTTGTTGTGCTCTCTGACCATGCAAAGAGGATGTTTACACTACTCATGACTAATTTGAACTGTTCATTCAAGTTCTTCACTTATGGTTTGCAGTTCTCCTGTCTAGCATTACACACCCAACTTCCTCTTTTTTGTCTGAATAGCACAATCACACAATTTCATCTTCTGCCATGCTTCCCCAGAGATATTGTTTATTATCATGATCCATTTGTTGTGTCCTTGCTGACTATTAGAGGCAAACAAAGGGTTGAGTTAAGCTGCATAATTATATTCTGTAGCACATATCATGGTCCTAATGGTAACTTGTATTTTGTCAATGAGATACTGAGTCTCTCATTATTTAGTTTCCGAGTTTCTGGTTCTCAAAAACCACAATTCTTATGCTTGCTTTACGTGTTCAGGTTGATGTGGATATTGCTACCCATATCGATGTTTATGATGATGGACCTGATCGAAGGTATGCATATTTGAGTTACTGTTTCATTGGATTTGTGATGCATAGAGACACTAGTTTGCGCTCTTATGGTAAAGGAAGACATATGTTCATGTTGTGATACTAGGTTGCTAATATTTTGGATTATCTAATTTCCGTCTCCTTAGTCCTATTAATTTTCACAACAATATCAACAACAATTCGTAATATTCCAACTACTTGTGGTCAATTTCATGGATTATTTCCCGCCGCTAAAGTCTGTTCTGGGCACTAACAATGGCCAACCAAGAACAGTCATATAACTTATTGTTTTCAAGGCCAAATTACATAAAATTCATGATATCAAACTCCAATTTAACCACAAATATCACTTGTTATCTGTATGGAAGCATCTTTGATCCATTTCTTCAATATTAGCTCATTTCTTTTGGTTAGTAGCGGATATTTCCTCGACATGCAAAAATTACTTCAGACTACATTTTGAGAAATTTAACTTGTTTTATCTTGTTTTTGCATGCCTTAAAAGTGAAATACATTACTTCTTTGATAGTAGATTGTATCCCATAGGAGTGTTTCGAAGAATGTGACCAAACAATGTTTAAAGCAGAATTGTCATGAGTGTAATTTTGCTTTACTTCTGTGAAGTGAGGTCGTAAGAAACTTTGTTTGAGTATCAGTTATTTGGCCAAATCCTAAAGAGAGAAGAGAACCGAGAATAAACATGATATCTCACTTTGTTTAGCACCTTAATTTGCATTGTTTGACACTGCATAATTGAAGGATCAACTTAACTTTTAGTCATTGTACCAAAACAAAGCAAATCATAGTATGAAGCACACTTTGTGATGCATGTGAAGAATACAATAAGCATTTGAAGTCTCTTCATAGGCTATGAAAGATTAAACTAGAAAGCTATCTCTAAGAAAACACTCCATAATTGATGTGCATTCACTACTTTCCATTCAGCTTACTTGTTGTCGAGACAGCCGACTATCCTGGGTTGCTGGTTGATCTTGTCAAGATCATCACAGACATAGACATCGCAGTCCAGTCTGGAGAGTTCGACACTGAGGCATAATCTTTTCAGTTCAAATAATTGTATTCACATACCATGTACTCTATGATATGAACTCTCTTTCTCTCACTAGGGACTGTTGGCTAAAGCAAAGTTCCATATCAGCTACAAAGGGAAACCAATCATTAAGCCTTTGCAACTGGTGATCTTCTCTAATGTTATGTTTCTACTCCAAATTTTCCGATACATGTCTATTACAGAATTCACTACTTGGCTGACATCTGCATTTCTACAGTGTTGTCACAATTTGAGAGCTGAACTGATGGCAATCTCCTCTTTGATGTGTTAAATAGGTTCTCTCAAACAGCTTGCGTTATTTCTTGAGGAGGCCTACGACAGAGGAAGCAAGCTTTTAGGCATTTTCAGAGTTTACAGATATATATATATCGCAAATCGAACACCTCTTTTCATACCCAAACAGTTGGTGTCAATGCAGGAGGCTTACAAATCCTATATCGAATCCATCTGTTTTCTCAATCTGCAGCCAATCTTTTCAAGAAGAAGCATAGATCAATGCCATCCTTCCAATGGATCATTGGGAACAAACATCATTTTCTTCTTGAGTTGTTGCAGTAATTCTTCAAGGAGTGATAATTCATCTGTTCGATCTCGTTGTGACATTTTTTTTTAAGAAAGCTAATTAACAACGAGATGGTGATCGTAATCAGAAACAATGGTTGAACTGCTGGTTTAGATCTCAGAGAAATGCAGATTGCAGCTGAGAAAAGCACTTCTTTGTTCTTGTATCACATGGTGAAAGCCAGGGAACTGATTGATCACTTGCATAAGTGACATCTTCTTCCTATAAAGCCATTGCAATCTCAAATTTTCTCAAACTAGGAGTTGACTGAGGAAGGTTTATCTGATGACCAGATGATGATCAAGAAAACCTCTCTCTCTCTCTCTCTCTCTCTCTCTCTCTCACACACACACACACACACACACTCACAGACACACACACAATGGGACTCACAATAATGCATCAAGAGAGAGCTCTCGAAACCTTCTGGTCTGATTTAGCTGAAGTATCATGACAATGGTGAGATATGTTCCCTTCAATCTCCTGACATGTTAAAGCCGCCAATAAAGAAAAGCTTGATACCAGATGTTGATCTGGTTGGTCTTGGTATAATCTTAGAAATCTTTCCTTCTTTTTCCGCCATTAACTTTGGTGAAGAATTGAGATCAAAAACTCCAAACCGATCCTTTTCTGGTTGTGAAAGTTAGCGTGCGTTCTTCGTCCAACTTCCACGAGATTAATCCAAGCTCTGTCCCTGCAGTCAATGTCCCGGATGCTGCTTCAAGTGCAGATATCCTGAGTGCATCTAAAGCGACATCCAAAACTCCTTGGCGTGCAAAAGTCAACTCAGCAAGATAATGTGCCAGTTCAGCTCAGACTACATCAAATCAACTCGGTCGCAGTTCCAGAATTCTTACTCCTCCTCCTTCACCATACAAATACCCCCCATTGAAATGGTGGCTGTATCTCATCCGTCTCGATCAAAAGCGGACACAATTCACATGTCTCGATCCAGCAGCAACCAAACGCATCCTATCTCGGCAGAACAGAGAAGAGTATCTTAATTACACGCATCTGTTCCATAGAGAAACGTGAACTTTTACATCAAATCACATCATGGATAGTCTCAATCAAACGCAGTTTGAAGTATTTGGAACTCCACTGGGATACGCATCTTGCACGTAGCTATACCTTGCAGTTTTAAGTACTGCCATTGAATTAGAATGAACGGTCCGTCTCAAGCATTGTCACAACTTTCTTTACAAGCATTTGACTTGTAAGGATCACTAGCAGATTTAGTATAAAGACTTGTTCCAAATACAGAGTAGTCTATCATATTCAACTCTTTTTTGGTAAGGATATAGTTATACTCACATAAAATAATTTAGATAGTAAAGATCTTAGTAATTTAATTGTAAAATTGAGCTTAAATCTCACATTCATCACTTACCTTTGTATAGTTCAGACATTATACAAAAAATTCTTAAAATTATAGGTTCTTTTTGAGAATTTATCCAATAAAAATTAGGAGATAATTATTTATAACCACCTCTAAAAAAATTTAAATTATTTTTTTATAAATAAATATAAATATCTTTTTTTTTCCTCGAGAGATGATGCATAGAGAGAGATGAAATTAGAGGTTATGAGCAAAACAAAATCCATAATATTGAGATTACAAATAATAAAATAAAATAAAAATAATATATATATATATATATATATTTTAAGGGATTATAAATAATAGGGATGGTGACTAGTAAATAAGGTGATGTGAATAGTAGGTTTCTAATATATATATATATATATATATATATAATAATAATAATAATAATAATAATAATAATAATAATAATAATAAAAGCGGGGAGGGAGGCAGAATCGACGGAAGAAAATATCTCGTGTTGGCGCCTAGAAAGAGGCGGTGGTTCTCCGTAGATCCAAGCAAGAGCTCTACCTAGGTTGGCCGGGGAGTGGACGGCGACGGCGACGGCGACGGCGATGGATTCGCTTCTTCTCCGGCCTTTCTCCTCCCCTCCTCGCCTCTCCTTGCCGGCTCCTCGCCCAGGTATGCCTTTGTGACCCGTCGATCTTGGTGGAAATCTCGATGTTTCTCTCAAAGAATGAGTTTTACGACGAGAAAGTCTTGTGGGGAACGGTAAACGAAGGAATGAGGCGTCTAGCATCTGTAATCACTCTCGTTGTGTTTTTTCTTCTTTTTTGAGGGAATGTCTGTGGAGCGCGTTTTCGGCTTGATTCTTTATGAGTGCGTTATTGTCTCTAAAAAGAACTATTTTTTCTTTTGTTTTCGCGTTCTTCTTTGGTAGAGCATTAGCACTTGACCAGAGATGAAGTCGGAATGATGCTTCTCTACCTTAGATTCACGAATCTGTTGAATGGCTCCCAATGGTCCCGTTACTACGGAATCACTTCGGTGTCCCTTTACTAAAGGTTGACAAATGGTGGTAACTTATATGTTACATCTAACCCTAGCATGACTGCAAAGAGTACCTCTCGATTTACATGGTATGCTGTGCTTTTGTGTGGTCCAGTTGGATGCCCGTGCTACAGAGAACTTGTTTGTGCTGTAGGAAGTCTGACTCTTGGGAGTTCACGAAAGAGAGTTTGGAAACAGGATCAGGTAAGGTTAGTTAATCAGCAAGAGGATACAGGATTTACGTTGCTGGGAGGGCAAAAATACTTAAACGAGTGATAGATCATTGACATGAAAACCTGTTTATCAAACATGTTGAAGGGGTTAAGAGCCAGCTTTCACATCCGTACCGGTGTTTCGACCTAGGCTCGGTACAGTACGGTATGGTGTACCGAGCTGTCACGGACAAACTTCGAAACAGGATGTTTGATGTAATGCTGTATGTTCGTGTCTTTTGGTATGTTCATGTTTTGTACAGCATGTAGAGGGACAACCGAAGGCTTAATAGTCCCATTTTAGTTGGGTTGGTGGCCGCTTTAGGCTTGTAAATAAAGGTTGTGTCATATGGACACTTGTGAGAGATTTTCGGTCTGTAATGGATCATTTTGACCCTTTGTTGTGCAACTGTTCAGAGCTTGTAAAGTCTGCTTGTAATTTGCATTGTCTATGAAGTGTTTCCTGGAATGTTTGCTTGTGGATCTCGAGTGAGGTATTTTCTCTCACCCATTTTTTCTTTTGTGGGTCCTAAGGGACCATGGGAGGCTTCGAGGAGACTGACCTTTGCGGACGAACGCGTAAGGGTGCCGCACAACTTAGGCAAAACCAGCTAAGTCCGTGACAAATGGTATCAGAGCAGGACAAGCACTCATAGAAACACTTAGCATGCAAACATGGGGGATCTAGCGGGGCTGCGTTGAGGGCAGTTAGCATACGCGCGATTGTTTGAGAGAAAACAGGCATGGAGATGTAGGGAAAAGGAGTCGCTCGGAGAAGCGAGCATCTGAGATTGACATTCAGAGGAATGGCCAACCCTTCGCGCAAGAGGCACCACGAGAACAGGCAAGCTTGGAAGAATGCGGAGCGCTCAAAGGTTGGGATGGGTGAGTTTGAGCTATGGCTCAACGTTGACAACTATACTTGATGGTGCTCAAGGCAAGTGAGGCGCTTGGCAAAGGATGAGACCATGCAAGGTGGAATGAGTTGCTCAATGATCGAAATAGTTGTGCAAAGCTCACAGAGGTGAGGGGAATTGCTAACTCAAAGAATTCGATACTCATGCATAGGCTTGTATGCGGACGATGGAATGTTCGCGGCCATCCTAAGGTGATCGAAACTCGGCGCCATGGAGCATTGAAACTTTCTCATATACATGTGAAGGATACGTCCGTAGGACGCTGAAGTGTGCAACAAGTTCAGCATGTTGCTAGGCCTTGAGAGGTGCAGCGGGGGCTGTATTGATGTGGAGTCGCAATCTAGCAAGTGCGTTTGCAGGAGGCAGAACAATGCACAATTTGTTCAGCATATCAGAGTAGTCCGAAGGGGATGGTGGTCTCCGAAACGAAGAGAGATGTTGCTCCAACGGGACAGTTATCCAGGAGGGATAAGTCCCGACTCTTCAGAGGGAGAATCATGTGGGACGGACCACACATGTTGAGGAGGAGTACCTTAACAAACAATAACTCCACGAAGCTCAATGGACCGAGTAAGCGACGAAGAGTCGTCGCATGATCTCGCTTGAGAGAATGTATTGGTGAATGCATTGCGAGATCAAGTGGGGGAGCGACCCAAAGCAACACAAATGAAGGCACACTTGGAGTCGATATGGAGATCGGACTCAAGGGAGGGTTGACCCGTGGAATGGTGGGCACGAGGGCCACCATCAACTCAATGCAAAACGAGGAGCGGAGCAACTTGGGTGTAACTTGGTGAAGTACCCAAGCCGCATGAAGGGAGCCAGCATAGAAGATGGAACATGGAGCGGAAGCACAATGCTTTCCTTGGATAGAGGTCAAGGACATGAACTCTTGCAGAGGCAAGAGCAGGATCATGTTGTTCCATGGATCCTTCATTCTGACTGAGCGGACTCATCTTGCATGGTGCCAAACACGAAGGGAGCTTCTAGGCACATGCACCTAATCTTGGAGAAGCATTTGATGGAGGAATTAAGGCGACTCAACTTGCGGAGGCGAAGTTGGGTTCAGAAGGCCTTGGCACGGGGCAAGAGGACGCGGAGGCGGGTACTCTTGAAGAATATGCCACAGTGTTGCCATTCAAGTTGCCATGAAGGAAGCGGTGCACAACGAAGATTGTGCTGGTAGGGGCAGAGGCCCAGGATCCAGACAATGGTGCACTAATTGCAGCGAAACCGGGGGACTTCGGGAGCTACTAGGCGACGGATTGTCCTAGAACGGTGCTTCATCTAGGTGTGACCCAAGAGTGGGTGGATGAAGGTCGATTGCCAAAGGAGCGAACAAAATCGAAAGTGGAAAAGACCCTGCGATGTATTGGCAGAGGCCACACATGGAGGGATCACAATTTGAGTTCATCCCACAAGGATCAGAATGCAATAGAGATGTCACCAGGAGGCGACATGTTGCAGCGGATTGTGGTGGAACAGTTCGTGGCAATGCGAGACACACGACAACTAGTCCCGTGAGGGACTAGATCATACGGAGGTATGATCGGGAGCTACTGGAAGCTCCACTTCGGTGAACAACACGACGGTAAGAAGGGCTATGGATTCAAGGAGTGAAGGCCATGGTACCGCAGAGGCGGGTCTTCCGTGCGTGCATCGAATTTTGCATCGGACGAAAGCTTTGGTCATCAGCATATGGGGGCTGTGTTCCACCAATGGAAAAAGTTCGAATGCAAGTACCAGTAAGTCCCATGGGAGGGACTTGATCATGCAGAGGTATGATCGAAGTAGCTGGAGAGTTGGACTGCTCCAGAGCCCATATTCGCTTAAGGGAGCTCGATAAGTTAGAGGACAAGGTCGAGTAAGCGAACGTTGCTACCAAGGAAGCTAAGGAGAACAGAATCGGTGCAAACCCTACAACGTGATGGCAGAGGCCATGCATGGGAGTTGCAGCCTGTCTTTTCATCGACTAAAAGGAGCTGCTTGGAGAACACAGAGGTGTTGAAGCAGGGGGTCGAAAGGGGCGAGGAAGCGACGACGAGTCTAGAGGGACTTAGCTTCCCAAAATCAAGCATCAGTTAGAATGGAGGTGGACTCGGAGGAGTGCCACAGAGACATATCTACTGATTGTGACAAAAAAGGGATGCAGATGCGAGGCGACGGATAGTAGTGCCATGGGCATGGCAGCGTCATGGTACCGCAGAGGCGGGACTTCCGTGAAAGTCATTGATCCCTTGCTCTCATGGAGGGAGAGCGCTTGGTCGTGAAAGGGGCCGAGGAGGTGGAGCATGCAGAGGCAAACTCCAAGTACCGAGACAAGGCTGAAGGGCAGAGGCCAAGGAACTTCGTAAGACCGGTGTCAACGAGCTTCTTATCAAGATAGCCGAAAGTGAAGGACTTCGGGTCAAGCAAGAGTGCATGACCAAGGAACGAAGCAGGCAGTACGCGGTGCTGTACCTTTGCTACTCAGTGGAGTAGGCGGCAGGGTTGATGGAGAAGACGGTACAATCCCAGAGGCGACCAAACCTATGAGAGAATTACTCTAGGTTGGGGTGAAAACTTCCTGCATTCCAAAAGTTCGATGGCATTGAGAAGGTGAATCACAGTAACTTACTCAACACAAGAAGTGCAAACACTTCAAGTGCTTCAGAAGTGTGAGCAAAGAGCAGGCGAAGACCAGTAACCAGCTCGATGCATGGATTACAACCTCGAGGAGGCGGGCGAAGTTAAGTAACCTTTGCCTTCTCAACTCTTAAGAGAATGAGCGAAACCGAGTACCCCAATTCTCTTATCTACCCAGCAGAGGAGCTCTGCACATGTTCAAAGACCCTTCGAAGATAATGGAAGACAATAGTTGTCAAATCCTTACCAACGGTGATCAGTGTTACTGAGAGTAGATTGTTCGCTTCATTTCCCAACGAAATGCCAATCGAAAGCGGAAGTGATGCGAACCTACTTGGAAGCAACAACTAAGTGAAAGAAGAGTCAATGAGCAAATTTTGTGGAGGAAGGACCCAAAACTTCAGAAGTCTGCGAGACGATGCTCGTTAAAGCTCCAACAAGCATCCACCCAGTTCAAGCAGCATGAGGCATTTGAGAGACTGGCGTAGTAAGGATGGTCTTTTCCTTCATATGGAGGATCAGTGATTTAAAAAGCGTTAGGCGCCAAGGTCCAAAAACGCCCTAGGCGCTCGCCCGAGCGAAGCGAGGCGCTAAAATATAAAAATATATAATATAATTAATAAATATAATTATTTAAAATTTTAAATAAAAATATGCTATTAAATTAAAAAAATCTAAGATACAAAATCACAAAATTAATAACATTAAAATCAAAATAATATATTATTAATCTATTAATGAAAATTAATCATTTCAAAATTCAAATAAACTTAATATTAAGATTTAAGAGTATACTGAGCAGTCTGAGCTTGACGGAGAAAGGAAGCAGCGTCGGCAACGGCGAGCGGCGGGGGGGAAAAGGAAAGGGAGCGGGAGGCACGAGTAGCGGGAGGGCTCGCGGGAGGCGCGAGCAGCAAGAGTCGCGAGCAGAGGGAAGGCTCGCGGGAGGGCTCGAGGGAGGCGCGAGCAGCGGGAAGGCTCGCGGGAGGGCTCGCAGGAGACGCGAGCAGCGAGAGGGCTCGCGGGAGGGCTCGCAGGAGGCGCGAGCAGCGTCAGCGGGAGCAACGGCAGCGAGCGACGAGATCGCGATCGAGAGCGGCAGCGGGTTAGTGTTGAGTTAGGGTTAGGGTTGGGGTTATATCGGTTTAGTTGGTTCGATTGAACCAACTAACAACCGAACCAGGACCGAACCAGACCTAAAATTCTGGTTCGGTCGCCTTAGTTTACCCAGGCGCTCGCCCGAAGCGCCCAGCGCCTAGGCTCGGGCGAGCGCCCAGGCGGCGCCTGTTTGAAGCGCGCCGCCTGGGACATTAGCGAGGCGCTCGAGCCTCGCCTCGCCTCGCCCGAGCGCCTAGGCGAGCGCCCGAGCGCCTTTTGCAATCACTATGGAGGATCCGCAGGAATCAACAAGGATCAATACAACTCAGCCAACCCCACACCAGAGTCAGAGTCATTGGTGAGTTGAAGCAGCATGGCGGATCAAATGTTCGACTACTCAAAAACAGCAGTGGAGAGCAGCTGGGAGCCAGGAGGCACATTGCAGCTGGAGCAGAAGATTGAAGACTCAGCAAAGGCAAGGAGTTTCAGTGTTGGCAAAGGCTTCGACGAGAACGTCGAAGGAATAAGTTGGGGAGAATGTCACGGACAAATTTCGAAACAGAATGTTTGATGTAATGCTTATGTATGTCTGTGTCTTTTGGTATGTTCATGTTTTGTATAGCATGTAGAGGGACAATCGAAGGCTTAACAGTCCCATTTTAGTTGGGTTGGTGGCCGCTTTAGGCTTGTAAATAAAGGTTGTGTCATGTGGACACTTGTGAGAGATTTTCGGTCTGTAATGGACCATTTTGACCCTTTGTTGTGCAACTGTTCAGAGCTTGTAAAGTCTGCTTGTAATTTGCATTGTCTATGAAGTGTTTCCTGGAATGTTTGCTTGTGGATCCCGAGTGAGGTATTTTCTCTCACCCGTTTTCTCTTTTGTGGGTCCTAAGGGACCATGAGAGGTTTCGGGGAGGTTGACCTTTGCGGACAGACACGCAATGGTGCCGTACGATTTAGGCAAAACCAGCTAAGTCCGTGACAGAGCTGCTATAAGTTTCTGAGCTGGCTATAAGTTTCAGACAATGCACACTTATAATCTATGAATAAAAAGTTTCCTCTTAGAACAGAGAATCTGAGGTGTACCTGGTTTCTGAGAAGAGGCATGCATCTCAAAGTATGTTTATGCATGGGAAACTAACTACACTTGATCTTTTTATTCGTTCAGTTAGCTTTGTGTACTGGGACTTAGTTTGTTGAATATGAATGTGTCAGCTCATATCAGTTTCACACACACTATCACACAATGAGTAGATGCTGGTTATATAGTCAAAGTAAAGCAGCTTGGGAGACAGATGAATGAATTCGATCAAGGCATAGTTCCACAAGACGAGTTGCCTAAGTAGTAACTTCTAGTGACAGGGGTTTGATCGTGCAAGTCTTGCTGGCAGAGATGGTCTTGTTTTTTGTTTTAATTGTAGATAGTCAGTCAGTGGCAATACAAAAGGGGATAACTATAATTTGCAAATAACTCGAGTTTGTCAGTGATATCCGGGATGGTTTTCAGGCTCTGTCATCGTGTTATTTCATTTTAAACCATTAGCTTGTTCATAGGACTGGAGTATCAGTGTTTCATACTCAACCTGTGTGGTTCCCTAGTCATAATATATTGACAGTTCAGGATGGTTAAATTTGCTCTTGTGTTTCAAACTCTGATTGCCAAGTTTATGCAAATAAGGGTACTTTCTTAATTTCTTTGCCCATTTAAGGAATTCAAAATATCATAGAAAATTTAAATGGATGATCTTGTTAATACATACTTTTGAAATTAAAGGATGTATGCAGTGCACGAAGCTCCTGCTAATGCATCTTTCAATGCATGCAAGGCTTACCTCTATATTTAGAGAGGTTGTTTTTGTGAACTCGTCCTTTAGGTCATAAAGGAGCAATCATACCATTGTACCAAGGCAAGGCTAGCTCTTCGCTTCCTGTCCCACTTAAGTGTGCATTGCCTCAGCTATAAGTTTCATCACAATCAGCAGCCTGACTGAGCTGCTGTCTTCTGGTGTTTAACGCCTGAAAGAACATTAACAAAATAGGTTATAAGTGTACATCTTTTGCTGAGGTCTGCCTTTTGGTTCCTTTTAGGGAAGCATGTTATAATAATAATAGATCAGACATCCTGCTTGATCAATGATTGATTTTGTTCTTATTATGTCTGACACACACAATTTCTCTTGACAGGTTGTTGTGTCCCAAGCCAGCACTTTATCCAAAAAACACGCAACATCACGGTTAGATGTAATGTTGGAGGAGTTAAATGGGATCCCAGTGACCATCATCTTAGACACAGTGACAGAAAGTTTGTGCCTGGAACTAGTTATCCATGTCATGTTAATGCCACATCAGGGCACCCGTTTGGATCCCAGCCTGAAGCTTATAATCCTACAAATAGTTGGAAATCAGCATTGGCTTCGGTAGATGCTTTCTACAGATTTTCACGGCCCCACACAGTCATAGGAACAGTTAAGTCACATTCTTTGAGGTGATCTACCGGCTGAGTTTTGTATGCATCCTTGCAATTATCTTGTTTTTAATCTTGTCAATTCACAACTTGTTCTGTTTCTATATGATGGTAGTTGACGAGCATTTATGCCTTAACAGATAATGAGTATAATCTCAGTATCTTTGTTGTGTGTTGAGAGCTCATCCGATATTTCTCCTGTGTTTCTGACTGGATTATTGCAGGTAATAGTGTGAACAACTTGTTAGTTCATTATTTAGTATGTGCTCTCATTGTACCATATAAGTTTGCTGTCTCACTCTTCATCTCTTACATGCAGGCAGTCGTTGCTGCACTTTTTATGAATATTTACATTGTTGGACTAAATCAAGTCTTTGACATAGAAATAGACAAGGTAACCCTCATTCTCTTGAACTTTATCCTTTGTCCCCGGAGGACAATGAAACACCATGTTATGCTGATTTTCCATTAAAATATAACTCAGATGAATTGAAAATTTTATTTGTTATGCTTTTTTTCAGGTTAATAAGCCAAATCTCCCTCTAGCATCTGGGGAATATTCCTTGAGGACTGGAGTTGCAATTATTTGGACTTTTGCTGCCATGGTAGATCCTTCAGTACTTCATATGGTTTAGACTTTAGAGAACCACCTTCTTTCTCTTTTTAATTTAAACCTGAAGGATATAAGTCATGGGAAGTGATTTTAACAGCCAGATACATTGATCTCATTGAAACCTTTAGATTTTTTTTTGTAATATATTTGAATTTCTTCGTCTAGATTTAAACAAATTTAGTGATAATTTTTTTATAAGTATGAAGCCATGGTGATGAAGTCATCAAGTGTTTTCTAATGACTATTTATGTTCAGCTTTTAGATATCACATTCCAATATATCTTTCAACTCAATCAACGAAAGAGATGCTTCTTTTATTTATATTAGATAGAAATATGTTGATAGCTTTTACTTAGATCTTTCCTGATAAAATATTGGCTGACAATTGAGTAAGATCAAAATTGACACTACTCTCAGAACTTGTTATGGACACCAAAGTGCATCCGATATAATGTCCAAGAAGAAGTTGGTATCTTATTTGTGGAGTTGTTTTTAAAAGACACAATGGAAAATGTATCTATATAATCTTCAAGCACCAAAAAAAGTTGCTAATTTTCACTATCTTGTTTCAGAGCTTTGGCGTTGCGTGGATTGTTGGTTCCTTGCCATTGTTTTGGGCTCTCTTTGTCAGCTTTATCCTTGGAACTGCATATTCAATCAACGTAAGTTTGTTTTCTTTTATGAACTTGCCTTTTCAGAACTGGAACTATGGGGATGCTTGATGAATTTCTTGCCATGATCTTCAATTACTAGAAATTTATAGCTTAGTGTTGCTTCTGATAAGCAATGGGAATGAGGTAACATCATATATGGGGTTGCAGTAAAATTTGTAATAGTTAAGCAAGTCTGAACAGATTTATTGTTTTTAGCCAAATAAAGACTTCATAGTATATTTGAAAACAGAAATAAATGCTAGAAGCTAGCTTCTCTAATCCTTGATTGAGGCCAATCTAAGTTGTGTCCAAAAACCTTTCTTGATAGGAAAATAATCACAAGGATCTCTAGATGTTTTGATTTTCCAGTGGAAGAAGTAAACTGAAAAATTAGGCTGCCTTAGATTGGTCCTAGTGATTACAAGACTCTTATTGGCCTATGACAAAAACAAGTATTCAAGGCCATCTTAAAGTAGGACACAAATTAAAGAGTCAGAACCAATTCTTATGTAAATCAGCCTCAATTATACCAACTAGTTTGACCTAACTATTGTACAACTTGAATGAATGGTTGCATGATCATATATTTGAATAAACTGATCCTACTTAATAATCTATCTAAGGATTTACTAGAGAAAAATATGACACCTAACGAGTATGGTCTCTAATTTAAGATCGAAAGAACTGTGACTGACACTTTAAAATAGATCGCATATTGTATTGCATCTTCTTTGAGAATAATATGCTAAGTTCTTTTGCATCAGGGATCTAATGATTGATCATAATAATTACATGTCTGAGCTCTGCAAATAAGTTTTTAAGTTATTTCTATTTTCTAGTCATTCTGGTAGATAGTGAACCGTTACTGTCAGTCTTACCTTTGGACTCTATTATGTCTGACATTAGAATTTTATCTTTTTGATTTCCCCTGCAATCTTAGGAAATAGAATTTTTTGAAATCATGTAGCTTCTTTACATGCCTATTATAGAAAGAAAAGACTTCTTGCAACTTGTCAGTTATTCATGCCTGTAAAAATATGGCCCGAAACAATTTGTAGTAGATCATAGGCTCCCTAGGTCACGTTTAACCTCTTCGTTTCATATCAGTGTATGTAGTTAATAAATCCTTCTTTCTCATCCTACACTGTGTGATAAAATGTCACTGTGTCCTTACAAGAGGCAAATCCTTTTGGAACTGAATAGATTGTTTATTCATTATTATATTATTATTATTATTATTTTGCATATGTAATAAATTTGGCTATTTGAGAAATGACACTTATGAATGAAGTATGGGACAGATCACTGTCTTTGCTTCCTTTTCTTTTCGGAAGTCTGTTGTCCAAACTTTGTTGTGTATATCTACATTCTATGGTGGACTGACTAGATAGTCAATTTCCATTATGTGGCTCTGACTGTGACTCGACGTGCTGTTCATGCCCTGTAATAGCTATCATGTTAGCATATGTGCGTGGAACTGCCAATGGAATGTGATTTGTGTTGGTATTGGCATAGTAGATGCATGCTGGCACAGACTGACACATCAACATGTGCAAATGTTACTCCTGACTAAATAAATCAGGAGGGTGCTAAAGCAAAAGGATTCTATCAAGCATGTGAAACTTGATAAGGTTGAGTAAATGGAAACATAAAATGGGCAACGAGGGCATGAGGAGTGTTGTCTCCAATAATCTCAGTGGAAGTCAGAGGAAAAGTGGCTTCAGAGGAATGAAGACTGAGAATGAGATTGGGAAACATAGTGGACCTCTGGGTTCTTCAGAGGCCAAAAATGTGAATATGAACAATAGGATTTGCAGTTTTTGTCATTTGAATGATCTACATAGGGAAGTTGACTTTCAAAGATTATTTGAAGTTCAGGAGTTCTCAGTGATAGTCTTCACAAGGTAATTTGACATTGGACAAACAAATGCGTGGTCATCCGAACAACTGGGCACCCTCTTAGACAAATTCAGTTGAAAAAATGCTCTTATCATTTTGACCATATAAAATAGTCTTTAGTGAGTTGCCAGACAATTTTTTACCATTATGTGATAAGGGCAACTACTAGTCAGGTGAATTAGCCTCACATGAAGTGAACCTCGACCCATCAGTTTGGTCAGTTTTCCAACTTGAACCTAAGAGTCTTTTACCAAAAGTTGTATGTATCAGTACTTGGATTCTAAAATATAACTTTTGGTTCTGGTTTGACTCTATAGAAAGGTTGCATTTTGTGGCTAAATCTTTATTTTTATTTCTCACTTTTGGCATGCTTTATTTTATGCCAGGGATCAGGTGGAGCTTACTGCTTTTTTTAAAGAAGGTTTTGTATTATGTATGATAGCTCTTCTCATTATTATGTTTCTCATACTTCATGTTTTTGTAATTATGCAACTAATTTATGCTTAATGCATGATTGTATACTCTTTTGCACAAATAGATTCACAAGCACAATGAATGATTGAGGGCAAACTCCGAATGCACAATGTTTCTAATGGGATTGATTCTTGCTGGTTAAGAAACATTATGGCATTACTTCTTAAAGTTTGAATGTGCAAGACAGATACATGGTGTTTGCTAATGATATAGTTATTTTTTTTCCTTGATGGTCTTGATTCTGATTGTTACAGCTGCCTTTTTTAAGATGGAAGAGATTTGCTGTTATTGCAGCACTCTGCATTCTGGCAGTGCGTGCTGTGGTTGTTCAACTGGCATTTTTCCTTCACATGCAGGTAGGCATCAATAGCTTCTTTTGGCATTTTTTGCATAAACTATCATGCATATAATCTGGGCATGTTTATACATGTTGATCCTTTACTTCTTAGTGGTGTTATGTCTTTTCACTGTCAAAAGGTTCAGCACTTATTTCATCTTGTTGATGTATACTGGATCTTGATAAATGTTCCAGACGTTTGTTTTCGGAAGATCAGCCAATCTTTCCAGGCCGCTGATATTTGCAACTGCATTCATGAGCTTCTTCTCTGTTGTTATTGCACTGTTCAAGGTAATTACAAGTTTGAGTGGCTGAAGTTTTTTGAATTTGGACGAGTGCCAGTATTTTGGTAATAGTTTCATTTGTAAGTTACACTATAAAAGATCATATGTGCATTTACATCTGAGGAAGCTCTCTCCTGCTACATACACCCATGCTCTCTTCTCTTACTGAATCAGAAAATCATATGTGCATTTAGATCTGAATGTACCTTCGGAAGGCATTTAAACATGTACTTTTCATGGTAATTCAGATAAATGTGAAAATATGGAACTTCTTTTGGTAACCTCTAATACATTTTTTATGGTATCTTTAGATAAATGCTCCAGATTGTGATCGTGCATATATCAACTTTACTAGTAAAGTTGAGATGTTTATAATGGTTGCCTGAGCAGTGGCATCCTAGTACACTAAAATTATTGAAAGAAATGGAGGCACACAATATCAATTATAAATTTTAGGTTTTTTAGATGAAGATGAGTTGAACAAGTTTTACCAAGTATGATATAACTCCAACAAAATGCAGCTTGAGCTGCTTGTGGCATCTTACTGAGAATATCTTTGCCGAAGTCAAAATTTTCAGCTTCTCATCAACAACCACAGCAATATGCCATGGACTAATGTCAAATTTAAGTGAAGCAATATATTGTACCATAAGGCATGACTAATACACAGTAAAAAGAATTTGTTATTCTGATATCATATAGGAGACCACTTGGGTTAACCTCTGAAACTGAATATGAAAAAATTGTTTCTGCTTGCTGTCAACTATTGTATATTTAATGTAAAGGCTATTTAAAAAAGTCAGAGGATAAGGAGCTGGTGGACCATCTGTTTCCCAGGATTACCGCATGCTCTCCGTGCAACATGCTATAACAGATAAATGTTACAAAAATATATATGCTCTTGATTATTGTTGATCATTGATTTTCATTGGCAAACCTAGATGGAACGTCTAATGTAATTACCTTCAAATACTGTTAGAACTTAGAACAGTCCATTTCTTGAGTGTACTACTGATCTTATGCAGGATATACCTGATATTGAAGGTGATCGTATATTTGGCATTCGGTCTTTCAGTGTTCGTCTGGGTCAAAGACGGGTATCCTACGAAAGAATACTGATCGGTCCTTTAATTTTAGATTATCTTGTTCATTATCCTGATGACAT
Source organism: Musa acuminata AAA Group (assembly GCF_036884655.1). NCBI lineage: Eukaryota > Viridiplantae > Streptophyta > Magnoliopsida > Zingiberales > Musaceae > Musa > Musa acuminata. The sequence goes on from NC_088330.1 coordinate 10,117,270, forward strand.
TGTTTTTGAGCAGGTGTTTTGGATTTGTGTCTATCTCCTTGAGATGGCATACAGTGTTGCCGTGGCCATTGGAGCCACTTCTTCCTGCCTATGGAGCAAGTTTATAACTGTATGTGACCAACTTTTATTCTTCATAATTGGTTTAGCTTCAATTTTGTTCAAATTAAGTTTCAGGTATTAAAAAAAAGACGATACAACTGGTTAATCCCAATTCTATCAAACAAGTTATATTTAAATTGAAATAATCAGATTATCCTCCAAGATAGCTATTTAAATGGACAATCTCTTGCATTATTCTTCCTGCAATCATCAATAAAAAAGAGCTAACTATTATTCCTTTTAAGGAAAAAAATGGAATTTGCAATCTTTTATGATATTGTTTCTGAACGTTGCTGACATTCTGACTGCAAATGCTAGCATATGGGCAGGACTGTTATTGTTCTTTTGATTGCATCTTGCAAATGGTAATTCAATTTTCTTTTGCTTCACACATGCACATCCCCAAGATAAAGAAGGGATATGCGGTAACGATAACAGCAGACACTGGTCACTTCTGGGTTCTAATGAACGTAAAGGTCTGCTTGAAAATTTTTATTTTAGTTAATAGGAATGCTGTCCTTTGCAGATTTTGGGCCATGCCATCCTTGCTTCAATCCTCTGGAATCGTGCTAGAACTCTTGACCTCATGAATAAAGCTGCAATAACATCTTTTTACATGTTTATTTGGAAGGTAAACTATTAGATGTATGGGAACTGTTATGTGACATGAATTTAGAATTTTTTATTGGTAGAGATTTTGGAATAGATGAATTGCATTAGAAAAGGTGTTTCTCATGATGCTTTAGATCTAAACCATCACCATCGAGTTTCTGCAGTTCAATGACACGTGTACTTTTTGTCTTCAGCTGTTTTATGCGGAGTACTTGCTCATTCCACTTGTGAGATGATTTTGGGGGTAAACTGGAAGAACAACAAGCTGCTTTTAGGTAAAAGTGATTGGAAGTATAGGATTATGTTCTTATTAATCTCAATTTAATATCCCAAGTTCTTTGGTTTTTATTCTGATTTGTATTCTTTCGTGTTCATTGTCTATCAACTTGGTCCCTTCTTGTTATTACCAAAAGTAATTAATTGAACTACAGGTTCTTTGGAGCAGCTTCCATGGTATGTGAACTCTGTATAGATTAGGAACAACCTTACTGGGCTTTCGAGTGACGTGATTGTAATTTCAAAATTTTGTCTAGTAAGGTACATTTGTATAAAAAAACACAGAATGTAATTCAATCATCCTATTTCCTTGCAATTTAATAAAAATATGTTCATGCAAAGGATGTGAATTTCCTCTCCCGTCTTTTCGCCATTGCAAAATCTTCTCTTGTGATTTTCTGTATTTTTGTTGTCTTTATTAATCATCACAACTAAGTTTGAACAGCTCCATCATGTGCTGGAAAAAGTTTCTCTAGTGAAGGGCAGACTTTTCTTATTGAACATATTTTGAGTTCAAGGATTAAGCCTGTGACCATAATTTAGCTTACCATGATCTCCACCTCCAAGTAAAAGTTTCATAGCACTAGCATTTTCTTTTTGTTTCTTCCTTTCATTGTAGTAGGAGAAAGAAAATCATAAAAGTATTTCTTATTATAAATATTTCAGTTTCACGTATTCTGCACAACATAGCAACAATTTACATTTAACCTTAAGATGAGGGGGATTGTTTTCAGTCATATTCCAAGAAAAATGAACAGCTGGGTTGTCAATGACAGACTGAAGGAATTGGATGATTGCTGGTAGTGGACTTCATGAAATCTTAGGTTTGGCTCTCTAGTCAATGGTACATTGAATCAACCTTGGCAATGCCATCTCCGTTAGCATTCATCCATTCTTTTAGGTCTATTAGAATTTTGACTGAGCCATCTTTGCATATTGCTTATGGTCCTTTCACAGTAAAAAGCAATGTTTTTTAGCTTCTGGTATCCGAACTATTGATTCAATGATCATATTCAATTCTTACATTGATGAAGAAATACCATATCAGCCTTTCATGATTCATTCATCAGGTCATTGGGAACAATCCTGGATTGTCTTGTAGTCACAAAAGTTCAGCAGGATTATATAGGGACAAGTAGCTACTAGTCATGTAGTTTTGTTGTCCAGGACCATCCAAGCTTTGTTAAAATGAATGATCCTTTCAATTAGTTCTTGATAGAAACATGTGTACTAATGCTTTAACTCTGAAGCTATATATATATATATATATACTTACATAATTTTTCTGAGGAATACTCTAAATCTCTTAGCCTTGAGGGGTGAGCATTTTCCACCATGGCCTGTTCTTGATGGAGACTACACCTCCCAAGTTGCTCTGCTCTCTTAGCATGCAGGAAACTCATTATTTCTCTTGGACTATAATGAACCAGCACTGGACTGCAACAGATTCTCCACTAACACAAAATGGCAAAAAAGACAGGGGGAAAGGTATGAGCAACCAAGTATGAAACATATTATTTTACTACTCTCTAGTGCTATCATTGGAGCCACTACTCTATAGGTCTTAAAGATGCATGGACCTGGAAAAAGGCAGGGAAGATATGTGTGTTCTATATCTAAAGTGGAGCCATCTTTTAGTTTATATGTGTTTGGGAATTCAACAATTGGTGTCTAGTCATACAATGCCTGCCACCACCATTTCCTGTCTTTCTTTGTGACTCTCCAGATTGCCAATAATTTCTTGTGACACTACTAATGCATGTGACGACCTCTGATGAGTTTGTCCATAGCTTCTCTTTAGCTGAATCATTCCCTTCCCTGCTGATATGTTCTCAGGGTAGAACTGTCATATACATTTGATTGATCACTGCCTTATATTTTTCTTCCACAACATTTCCTATAGAAATCTTATGAGAATTTGGAACTCAGCAACAAATGATCTTGCTAAACAAAACATAACACAAGTTTCTGCTTAACCTGTCAACTTCTTGCAGCAAGAAATGTGGGACTTGAATCTCCATTACCTGTCAACTTCAAGTTGAAGTGCACACTTATGGAGGTTAGCCAACATAGATTAGAACAAAAAGTCCCAGCCAGTGGATACCAACAGTACAGTGATTCTACATCTGGTCCTCAACAAAAGTTCTCTTTGCCACTAAATAGACCAGATAACAATAGTCTTGATTCCATGAACATGAATAGTTATCTCCAGGTCAGTTATTGGTTCTAGGTCATATTCTACCTATTGTTATGATGTTTAACATAAATCATGGAATTCTAGCAGACAGTGGAGCTACAAGATGTGTGTGCACTAAGACTGGAGAGATTTTTCCATAGACATCACTTAGTCCTTAACAATACCAAATATCTCTGTGAGTAAAATTGGGAAGATAGCAATTATTGGGAACACCAGTGTTGCTGTTGTCTAGAATACTAGTAATATCATAAAACAGGATGGCAGTAAAATAGATCATAAAGATCATCTTGGCATTATTGTGGATGCAAATTTAAGCATCAGTGTATTATGCATCCCATATATATCTGCATATTTCTGTTTGTCCTCCAAATAGGACATGATCTAAACCTCTTCTTAGTTGGAATCTAATATCATGGCTCTGAACATCTGTCACTCACTGGCCAAGAAATTAATAGAAAAACCATCTGCTAGAGAGAGAGAGAGAGAGAGAGAGAGAGAGAGAGAGAATTAAACTACAATAGAAATCATTGGCTAGGCATAATATTCTCTTTTGTCCCTCAAAGATCTCATCCTTGCATCTCCCATACTTCTGGCCTTCCATCAAGTCAAAAGATGGTGAAGAGAGATGAGTGCCATTGGGTGGTACAGGAAAGAAGGGTTTCATCTTGTACTATACATTATGCACCACTCATTCTGCTTCAGTGCTTCAGGCATCTTTGAGACACATAGCACATACCAGCTCATGAAAGTAACTGCTCCTGGAGAACACATCCCTCATTCATTTCTTTGAGTGAACTATGGAATCATATCTGGGAACCATTTATGATCATCTTGCAAAGTACACAGTAGGATAACAACCAATAATGCAAAGGTTGGACTTTGTTGCAAGGCACCAAATATGTAACTCCATCAAAGCTTGCACTAAACACCATTCTTATTTAAGAACACACACACACACACACATACTCTTATTTCTTTGGCAAAATTTCATATATATTATATTGATTTTTTAACTGTAGATTTAACTTTAATCCCTGTTATGTGTAAAAGCATGATATAAACTAACTAAAATATCCCATGCTTGGTATGACAGCATGCTCTGCTACTTTAGGTTAGCTGAAGACAGACAACTGAAGCATTCATCTTTATAGTCATCTTTCTTGTTCTTTGGTGACACAAACTCCTTATTGAATTCAGAAGATGATGGTCCAAAGAGGGCCAAAGCTTTTTTGCATGATTGGTAAAGGCCATTCCATGTTCTTGATGCTCTGCAGATTTCTTAGCTTTGTTATCTGCATGCCTCACCACAATATTTTTCATGCAATGGTTGTAGATTTAATTGCACAGTTGACTTGATGCTGCCTGATTGGTGCTGACAGGAACAAATCATATCCTCCTCATTTTGGTACTCAATCTTCCTTTTCATCAATATTTCTGAGATATCTTATTTTCTCAACATTCTCAAATTATTTCTTGGTGCTTTTCCTAATAAATTACATATATTTATAAATAAAGGAAGAATGCTTTATGTCATGTCCTGCCGGGATTTAAGAAAAATAATATTGGAACATATTTTATTTACAAATGTGCTTTTTTTTTATTAACTGAAGAATATATACACATATATACATATATATATATATATATATATATATGTGTGTATATATATATATATATATATGTATGTATGTATGTACGTATGTATTATAATTTTTATGCCAACCCAATCTAATATCATAATTTGCCGGTAGAAATAAAAGAAAAAAATATTGAAATCATGGTAAAGAAGCGAAGGGAAGATGATGTGGAATTGCCAATCAGTCAAAATAGGAATTGTAATGATTCTGATTGAAATCGTGGGTGAAAAAAAGTGTCTCTGTTCTCCTTTCTCTGGATTTGTTGTTTACTTTCATGTCATCTAAGACTTTGTGAGGCAAACTACTGAGACATTTGACTTGGCAACAGGGTGGAGATAGAGAGATCTACCTCAATTATTTGGCACTCTTCAACACCACACTACATGCAGAAACGCATGCATTGACTAACCACCCCTCATCTTCTTGTTCTTCTGATGCAGACTGTGCTGGAGGTGCTTCCCGTTGACTCTCCGATCGTCCACCGTGGACTCTGAATGCGTTGATGGGAACGGTAGTTCTCATCAGATGGGGAGGGAGGCATTCCCAAGAGTTAGTCAGATACATTATTATCAAGCTAATATTTTAAATATAGACATATATCAGATAAGTTTTAAATCTTTAATTTTTGATAAATAGATTTAGTACATCACAATTTGAAGATCGACATATGATAATCACATCATAAAAAAAAATAAAAATCTTAATTGACTGATAAATATGTCATGGTAGTAAAATCATGATCATAACATAAGGATTGTCTATAAAAATTAAATATGTGATATACTTTCGAGGTCGAATAGTTTAAATTTACTTTCGGAGTTTAACTCAATATCGATTAAACTACGTTAGGAGCGTTCTTTCGACACTACACTTGGTGTTTTAAGTACATCGAGAAGTTTTTGACGCAGATCAAATTTGAACTAAGTGGAGCTAATTAATTCTCTTAAATCTGTCACTCATATCAAGTAATAACAGTTATAAAATATGATAAATAAAATTTTAAATCCTCCAATCTTTACTAAAAACCTAAATTAGTTACTTCGAATTTTGATTAGCATTAATCTACTTGAGTTGACTATCTCTTTACTCTGTGTGAACTCTAATAAGTTGGTATTTGGATTAGAAAAGCATTTATTTTAACATACATAGGAAAAACATATTTGGATTAGCATATTTTAGATAATTATGATCAGTAATACTTAATTTTAGTTTGGTTTGTTTCATGTAATATGAGAGATATATATGAAGCATTTTAATATTCAGAGGGATATATATAATAATATACTAAAAAATAATAGGGATAAAAATTGATAGTGATAATGGACGGACTAGACTTAAACTGGGAAGGTCACAGTTCCAACACATCTTGGAGAGGATCTGTACGCAATCAAATATTGCCATTAATTAATTAGGCAATTTTTTATTTCGTTTTAAATGGGGGCGACATTCCGGCCAATTGCAGGATGCCACCACACGGTAAAAAAAGATGGGCCCCGCTCGACCTCTCTTTCTTTCACTCTGCGGTCTTTCTCATTGAAGACCAGCATGAACGCTTGCGGGTGTCCGCATCGTAGCACGCATCTCCAGGTGACCGATCATATACCAGCGTGCCTCTCAAAGCGGGACGGATGCAGATATACGCGATCGTCGTGCGCGCGCGTAGGATCGACTATGCGTACTTGTTTGAGCAGTCGGGGAGGTGAAGAGGCCGGTGGGGCCGCCAAGATGGGCGACGGGGTATTGTGGCGGGGTACAAATATGGAGCGAGGAGGCGCGTCTTCCTCCATTGCCCGCTTCCGGTGATCTTCTGTTCTCGCAGCTCTCCGCTCTTCTCCTTCTCCATTAAGACCAATCTCTTCCTCTCCTCCAAGCGAATATATAGAGTCCGGTGAGATAGTCGCTTCCTCTGAGGCGCGGGTCGGAACTGTAGGGTTCCCTCTCTTCCGCCCGGATTCATCTTTCTTCGTCGTCAGTGTTGTTTCATCTCCGTCGGAGATGGCCGGCAACAAAGCGATCAGCTTGGAAGAGATCAAGAACGAGAACGTCGATCTTGTAAATGACTCCTCGCCCCTACTGAATCTTCCCTTCTAATTTTCTTTCTTTCTTCGTCATTTGCCTGATGATTTTGGCGTTGTTCTACTAAAAATCCACCCTTTTCTCCCCTTTTTGGCTGCTGAAGTGAGGATCCTGAGATGGACTTACATTAAGAACTCAAATTGCACATAGAAGAAAGATTTTTCTACGAATGGATACTCTCTACAATCTAAATTTTCTGTTTGTTTTTTATTTATTTTCTCCTGTATTATGGGATGATGATGATGGAATTAGGATTCGCCTAGGTTTTGATCTTCATTTCCTTCTATTCAATTGGCGAGTCCAATTAAGGGAGGAGTCGAAGAGGAAAGAAACGCAAATAAAAATCTTCTCTTTCTGTTCTTCTCCAGCGGAAGAATAGAACAGAAAAAGACTCCTTGCGGTCTCGTGATATCAACGACTTCCGTAAGTACTCGTCCGTACCGAAAGATAAAGTCTTTCCCCTTCTCGACCTCTTAATTGTCCCGCCGTAAGCGCAGAGTAACCCAAAGAAATCCTTCAAATCTCTTTTATTTTACGCGTGCGAGGAACAGTGCGAATCACTATATGGCTACCAAGTTCTATGCTCGTTGCATGGCTTCCACTATTTGGCGTGGAATCTGTTCCTGCACGCGATGTCATTTCTGGAATCTGTCACCAACATATCATGAAAAGTTGAAGCTTTATATGTTTTGTCATGTTGCGGTTTGGACTATTTATTTAATGTTTTCATTTGACATCTTGGTTTTGCTTTCAGGAACGGGTTCCGATCGAAGAGGTGTTTGAGCAACTGAAATGCACCAGAGAAGGCCTGACATCCCAAGAAGGAGCCAATCGGCTCCAAATCTTTGGCCCAAACAAGCTCGAAGAGAAAAAAGTCATATTCTTTGAACTCTTCTCGAAAGATTTCAGTTTTTGGAGTCGATTGCTTGTTCTTTTGCCTGTTTGCTTTGATGAAATCTTCTTGGGCTGAGGAATGGATGGGTTTGGGATCCGCAGGAGAGCAAGGTTCTCAAGTTTCTGGGCTTCATGTGGAACCCCCTCTCATGGGTCATGGAGATGGCCGCTGTCATGGCCATCGCTTTGGCCAACGGCGGCGGCAAGCCGCCCGACTGGCAAGACTTCGTCGGTATCATCGTGCTGCTCGTCATCAACTCCACCATCAGCTTCATCGAAGAAAACAACGCGGGCAATGCCGCGGCCGCCCTGATGGCAGGCCTTGCTCCCAAGACGAAGGTACGTACTTGTCATTCTGTTCGAGACTTACGTTGAATTCATCCTTGATGCTGTAGAGACATCAATGGTTTAGTCGTTGGTGGTTACAGGTGCTTAGAGATGGCCGCTGGAGCGAGCAGGACGCAGCAATTCTCGTGCCAGGTGATATTATCAGCATCAAACTAGGTGACATCGTCCCTGCCGATGCCCGTCTTCTCGAAGGAGATCCACTGAAGATTGATCAGTCTGCCTTGACCGGAGAATCGCTTCCTGTCACCAAGAATCCCGGAGACGAAGTGTTCTCTGGCTCCACCTGCAAGCAGGGTGAGATCGAGGCTGTCGTTATTGCCACCGGTGTCCACACCTTCTTCGGGAAAGCAGCTCATCTTGTGGACAGCACGAACCAAGTCGGGCACTTCCAGAAGGTCCTTACGGCCATTGGCAACTTCTGCATCTGCTCCATTGCAGTTGGTATGATCGTCGAGATCATCGTCATGTATCCGATACAACACAGAAGGTACAGGGATGGGATCGACAACCTGTTGGTGCTCTTGATTGGAGGCATCCCAATTGCCATGCCTACTGTCCTGTCAGTGACAATGGCCATTGGCTCACACCGGCTGTCGGAACAAGGCGCTATCACGAAGAGAATGACTGCCATTGAGGAGATGGCCGGCATGGATGTACTGTGCAGTGATAAAACAGGGACTCTGACCCTTAACAAATTGAGTGTGGACAAGAACCTGATCGAGGTTTTTGCAAAGGGTGTGGATAAGGAGCATGTTATCCTATTGGCAGCAAGAGCATCAAGGACGGAGAACCAGGATGCCATCGACGCCGCAATGGTGGGGATGCTTGCAGACCCAAAGGAGGTATGCCTAATAAGCTGTTGTTGATGACCCCGTTGGTAATATGCTTTCATTTCTTGTAAGGTCTGATCAACATTTTGTTTCTGTTGGACAGGCTAGAGCGGGTATTAGGGAGTTACATTTCCTCCCCTTCAACCCTGTTGACAAAAGAACTGCTCTTACCTACATCGATGCCACTGGCAACTGGCATCGTGCAAGTAAAGGTGCACCGGAGCAGGTAAATTTAGTCCCTTGAATTTCTTTTCTTTTTTCTTAAGCATACTTTTAATCATTTTTCTACTGTTTGCTGTGCCTCTTAATTTATTCGGCTTCGAGGACAGATTTTGAGCCTTTGCAACTGCAAAGAAGATGTCAGGAATAAGGTTCATTCTGTAATTGATAAATATGCTGAACGTGGACTTCGATCACTAGCTGTAGCAAGACAGGTTTGCTCTCTCTGTCCTCAGTTGGTTTAATTGCTACTATATGAGTGTTCTTTTCGGCTTTTCCTCTGAACAATAGTTTCCTCTCTTTTTGCAGCAAGTTCCAGAAAAGTCCAGAGAGAGCTCAGGGGGGCCATGGCAATTCGTCGGTCTGTTACCTTTATTTGATCCCCCAAGGCATGATAGTGCTGAAACTATCCGCAGGGCCCTCAATCTTGGTGTCAATGTAAAAATGATTACGGGTAAGTCATCTCTGCATTTAGTTCTTAGGTTGCAATTTTGTTGGTTGGTCATCATTTCCTAACAAAGATGCCCAGTTCAGGTGACCAGCTTGCCATTGCTAAGGAAACAGGCAGGAGACTTGGAATGGGAACTAACATGTATCCTTCCTCTTCATTGCTTGGCCAAAATAAGGATGCATCAATGGCAGCACTACCTGTTGATGAACTGATAGAGAAGGCTGATGGATTTGCCGGAGTATTCCCAGGTGGCCTATGAACTTACACTCATTCGATAAGTGATGTGATCTCAGATTCGATACTTTGATTTCTTATGGATGACTATCTCCTGGAGCAGAACACAAGTATGAGATTGTGAAGAAGTTACAAGAGAGGAAGCACATTTGTGGAATGACAGGAGATGGAGTTAATGATGCTCCTGCTTTGAAGAAGGCTGATATTGGTATTGCAGTTGCTGATGCAACAGATGCTGCTAGAGGTGCCTCCGACATAGTCCTTACTGAACCTGGTCTTAGTGTCATCATTAGTGCTGTCCTTACTAGCAGAGCTATATTCCAAAGGATGAAGAACTACACTGTATGAGATAAAATCACAACTATGCTTTTTCCAATTTTCTCACTTCTCTAGTGTTGTCACTGAGTATCCTTTATGATGTTTTGTTGCAGATATATGCTGTCTCTATCACCATCCGTATTGTTGTAAGTTTCAATTTAAACCTCAAACCTTCATTACTTGCATGTAAAAATTTTATGCCTATCATTACCATTTCTCTGGAAAAAGTTTATTATTTGCTTTATCTTTTTCAGCTTGGTTTTATGCTGATTGCACTGATATGGAAGTTTGACTTCTCACCCTTCATGGTTTTAATTATTGCTATTCTAAATGATGGTAAGTTCAGTTAACAAACAAATGGTGATTTCATGTTGTTTCTGTTTCTAGTCTCCATCCTGTTCATTCTGACATCTGGGTGTTTCCCTATTGATCTTTGGTAACTGAAGGTACAATTATGACAATTTCAAAGGACCGGGTGAAGCCATCTCCATTGCCTGACAGTTGGAAGTTGAAAGAAATATTTGCTACAGGCGTTGTGTTTGGGAGTTATTTGGCATTGATGACTGTTATCTTCTTCTGGGCCATGAAAGACACTGACTTCTTCTCGGTGAGTTTTCTTATCCTCTTTTTATGCAAAAGGAGAATTTCAAGGAATTCAATCAGATTGGTTATCCATTTTCTCTTCGCATTAACGTATCACCTTGCTTGTTAAAATTTGTTGGTCTATATCATATGTTTCAATGATCATGTCGTGCGCTTTTCTACATGAGAGTAGTTTCTCACCCTTGTCATTTGGTAAATTTGTGAACATGCCATGCCAATATTTAATTGACTCCACAGAAATAAATGGAAACTTAACATAGTTTCTTGTGATTTTTTTGCAGGACAAATTTAAAGTTAGATCATTGAGGCACAGTGAGGATGAAATGATGGCTGCTTTGTACCTGCAAGTTAGCATCGTTAGTCAGGCTCTTATATTTGTCACGCGATCACGCAGCTGGTGTTTTGTTGAGCGCCCTGGACTTCTCTTAGTCACTGCATTTGTCATCGCACAGCTTGTAAGTATTTTTCTTTCCTCACATCTCTTCTCCAGAATTTGACTTCCTCTATGTAAGTTTCATGTTCATACACGTATTAAGGGCACATGATAAGTGAAAACCATTAAACTGCTTGAGATTAGTTTTAACTGTTTAGCACAAGATGTCATAAGAATATGAGTAAGTCTCAACTATTTTGTCTAGGTCTCAGTTGATACATAGACATTTTCTTCTAGGATGAAGTTGTCTTACACGCACATCCAATTGAAAATTTATTTTTGCCTTGATGACGCTGGCTTATTTAGTCATTCTGCTCACAAAATCATGAACTTCCGATAATCTTCTTTGGTGAAGAAGGTTGTATATTTCTTGTGTGTATTTGTAACACTATAATATGTGTATATTTCTCTTGTGTTTTTTCTCAGTATGTTACCAGAACAAGAATGTGTTTCTACATGGAAGATTGCACTTATCTCCTATCATTCTTTATTAATGAAGATATCATGTGTTTCTTGCAGGTTGCAACGGTTATAGCTGTCTATGCTAACTGGGGTTTTGCACGAATAAAAGGTATAGGCTGGGGCTGGGCTGGTGTTATCTGGCTTTACAGCATTGTTTTCTTCTTCCCTCTGGATTGTTTCAAATTTGCCATCCGATACATTCTTAGTGGGAAGGCATGGGATAATCTTCTTGAGAATAAGGTAATCCTATCTATACTTAGCTTAAATTTGATAACCTGTTTTTGGTGTTTAATTAACTGATTTTACTAATTCCTCGAATCTGCAATTCTATCTTTTTAAATTTCAGACTGCTTTCACTACCAAGAAAGATTATGGTAGGGAAGAAAGGGAAGCTCAGTGGGCTATGGCTCAGAGAACTCTGCATGGACTCCAACCCCCTGAGACCGCTAACCTTTTCTCTGACAAGAACAGCTATAGAGAACTTTCAGAAATCGCTGAGCAAGCCAAAAGGCGAGCTGAAATTGCAAGGTATGTCTTCTGATAGCAATCACACACCATATTCTTCAATGATCATTGCTCTGATATCTTATTAGAATCATTCAAAATTTCAAAATCTTTTTTCTTTTAAACATATTTCAAGGTCCTGAGTTTGTCATGCCCTGATCATCCACAGGCTCCGCGAACTGCACACTCTGAAGGGACATGTCGAATCAGTGGTGAAACTCAAAGGGCTTGATATCGACACCATCCAGCAACATTACACCGTATGACAGCCACTTCGATCAAGGAGTCTACTAGCATGAAGCAAAGTGGATCGTAATAACCAACACAATGCTTAAGGAGTGATTTGAGACGAAATCGCATCTGATATCACCCCAAGTATAGTGTCTTCTAATTCTGAGTCATGTCATATGCCATTTTATGCCTCTTTTCTGTTTTATGAGAGAGTTGTGAAAGTGTCCTCTCCTCTTGAGCACCACCATGTGGATGCAGATGATAATAATACATACTTATGCTGTCTTTCATTTCATTACTTGCTAATTAATATGAGATGTATAAGAAATTTGTATCTTGTGATAAATTTATTCTACATTCAGTCTCAATAGTTTTTGTATGTATGAGTGAAATGCTCAAGCTTTTGTTGTTCAGTATAAAATATGAGTTTTATTTCATTATGTAAGAAAAAAAGATTCAAGGGATAGTATCGAACCGATAGATACTGATCGGATTACATGTTTAATTTTAAAGATATAATTAATAAGTTTAAATTATATATAATAAAATATTTAATTAATTAAAAATATTAAAAAATAATTTTAAAAAAGAAGATCAACCAACATTATATATACATACATACATTCATGCTAATTACATTAAACCTGATCGGTTTTAATTTATTTCTCATGTCAACCCTAATTTTATGATTGATATATACATCATCTTAGATATCAAACATGTCTTTTATTGTATTATTAAAATCAAATTAGTTTTATGGTCAATTGATTTATTTATTTTTAACAATAATTAAATCCGATCAATTAATGGTCTGGTTCTTGATTTTTCTTCTTTGACTTTTCAGTATGATCGAAAGTTTTAACCTAATTTTTGATAAATTTTTAGTTTTAAGTAATCTTAATTTAGTTACGTTATCTTATTTTTTGATAAATCTATGCAACAAATAATTAATCTTTATTAGGTGATTTGAGATGCAAATCTAATCGTGGACCGTTGGATCATTGTCGGGCAGTTGAGATTTAGTGCGTTTTGATTCGTTCCGTGAAATATCCACCGTCGGATGAAGCTTCCGCTGCTCTTTCCCCCTTCGCCTCATAACCCTAACGCCATGACCTACGCACAGACGTATAAAAGCCGGCGGCCGACGCCCTCCCGCCCGCCTCCATTCCTTCCTCAGATTCACACAGTCCTGAGCTTCGGGGGTTCGATCCCTTCTTTCACAGCCTCCCCTCGTCGTTTTCTCGGGTAATTTGGATCTGTGCTTTGCGGATTTGTTTACGATCGAGGCTCTTCGATTTGATCTAGGGTTTCCGGGATGGCGACGGAGGAAGCGAAGGCGGTGGTCCCCGAGTCGGTGTTGAAGAAGCGGAAGAGGGAGGAACAGTGGGCGGTGGCGAAGAAGCAGGCGGTAGATGCGAAGAAGAAGAAGGACCGCGAGAACCGGAAGCTAATCTTCACCAGGGCGCAACAGTATGCCAAGGAGTACCAGTCGCAGGTGGGAATTTGGGACAATTAGTCTTGGTTTGAGCGTTTTGGTACGTCTTACCTCCTAAAGAATCCATGAAAACTTGAGCTGGGGTTTAAATTGGTAGGAGAAGGAGCTGATCCGATTGAAGAGGGAGGCGAGGATGAAGGGAGGATTTTACGTTAGCCCCGAGGCCAAGCTGCTCTTCATCATCCGCATACGAGGGTAGAGCATCTTCTCATCCTCCTATATTGTTAAAAAAAAATCCTTTCGTCTTCAGTTGCTGATTCGATTTCCCGTGCTATCTTTGTCACCATTGACTGACATTTTATGCAGTATCAATGCGATGCACCCTAAAACACGAAAAATCTTGCAGCTCCTTCGACTCAGACAGGTATACACTGTCAGTGTCGTGTTGCAGTTTGCTTCACTTGTAGTGCCTTTTCTAATGTGCATTATGCTGTAGATATTCAATGGTGTATTTCTGAAAGTGAACAAGGCCACCATGAACATGTTGCAGAGGGTGGAGCCTTATGTCACATATGGGTACTGAATTGTTGTTTTTCTGTAAATCTATTATTGTCTATGTTGTTGAGGAATCATGTATCATGCTATTCTGACTGTGGATGTATGCATCAGGTATCCCAATCTCAAGAGCGTTAGGGAGTTGATTTATAAGAGGGGATATGGAAAGTTGAACAAACAGAGAGTTCCCTTGACAGACAATGCAATCATCGAGCAGGTTTGTTACAAGAGGCAATTCTTGTGCTCGTTCATTATGCTTCTAGTTATCCTTTCCTTTCTGTAGTTTACATGATGATTCTGGTGGGTTGTAGGGTTTGGGGAAACATGGTATTATCTGCATGGAAGATCTTGTGCATGAAATCATGACTGTTGGTACACACTTTAAGGAGGCAAACAATTTCCTCTGGCCTTTCAAGTTGAAGGCACCACTGGGTGGCCTGAAAAAGAAAAGAAGGCACTATGTTGAGGGAGGAGATGCTGGAAACCGTGAGGATTACATCAATGAGCTCATCAGAAGGATGAACTAATGACTGAGTTTGCTTCTTCAGTGTCTTAATTTTTCTGTAGAAGGAAAATAATTTGAATTCAGTTTTTAGTTAGCATTGGAATAGTATCGAATTTTGCAGTTTTGATGCTTTGAATCAATTACTGGATATGTTCCATATACTGATGCTTTTATTGTGCTTCTTTATAGTACATTAGCAATCATCTCTGTGGTAGCCTTTTATATGATTTTCATTTGTGGGAAATTAAATGGTGTTGTTTACCAACGTAAATAGCATTTTTTATCCCTCTTGTCTGACTGCTACAAATTGTAAGTGAATTATTCTGGTATTCGTGTGTGCACTTCGGCGCCCTGGTGATAGCTACTAAAGCAAATGCATGGTGCCACAACAAGATACAAGAAGGTATGTCAATGTTGCACAAAAATACTTGGGACTCCACTCGATGTTATTTGATGTTCACATACATTTTACATGGAAGAAGATGGTTAGTGGGGACCGAGTTAAATTTGTGCTATGAATGCAGTTCGAACAGAGTCCCAAGTAGGTTTTGTTGGTGCTGACATGATGTAGACAAGGTTTGGGCAGATATGCCTGTTCCCCAAAGGGTGATGGGTTTAGTTCATGAGGGGTTCAATCGAGTGTAGGATTAGAATCAGCCTTTTAAAAAACTATGTCAGTAAGATTGTGCCTTCTGAGATGACATTAGTTTATGCATTCTGCCTCCTTGCATGTTTGTTTGCTGATGCTTGAGGTTTTAGAGCTAGAGGATAGTGAAATAAATGACATGATCATTTTTGTAAACACATGTAATCAAGGTGTCACACCTGTGATATGCTTCGAGTCCTGAGTTAAATAGCTTAGGGAGGGCCTGCAAGCAGGAGCCATCTTTTTTTAGGGTTTCCTTGACCAGATTGTTCTAAACATGTTTCATGTACAAGATGACAATAAAATAACAAACTTCTTTCTAGCAGGTGTATTCTCTTATATTTTGTGTCTTTCTATGTTTCCTGTTGACTTTTTTTTGGACTCAGAATCAAAGTAGATGTTCATAGTAGATGTTCATGAACAATAACCTCAAAAGGTGTCTTTCTTTCTAGCCTCAAAAGGTGTCTGTCTATGTTTCCTGTTGACTTATTTCTTGTAGTTAGATTTTCTTAACATCCTGATTTTTAGATTTAAAAATTTTATATTAAAATTTTTATAGTTATGAAAATGAAACATCTAGTTCTATTTATCATAATACCGTCGGTTTTATCAATAAAAACATAAAGATAAAGGATAAAAATATAATTTTATGTTTCAGTTGGTGATAGCGGACGACGTCGGTGGCGGTGGATGACAATACCGTTGGGGGTCACCGGTGGCTGTTGTGGATAAGGAGAGCAACGGGGAGAGACGAGGGTCGTTCTGCATCTGCGTCAGCGTCGACATAATTGCCAAGTAGCTAAAGGATTGCTTGACATCTGTATTGACAACCCTTTCGTCGCTTGACAATTATGTCGACGTCGATGTAGATAGAGAGCGGTGAAAGGGTTGCTCGGGTGGTCGTTGTGAATGAGGGGAGCGACGATGAGAGGTGAGAGCCATTTTGCATTTACGTTAGCATCAATGCAATTGTCGAGCAGCGAAAGGGTCGCTCGACATCTACATCGATGATCCTTTTGTCGCTCGACAATTGCGTCGATGTTGATGCAGATACAGAGTGGCGAAAGGGCCGTTGACATTTGTATCAACGACGATGCAATTGTCGAGCTACAAAAGGGCCGTTGGTGAAGGGTTGTTCGACAATTGCATCGTACATAGATGTAGAGTAGTCCTCATCTCTTGTCCTTACTCATTCACAACAACCACCTGAGTAGCCTTTTTGTCGCTCTGCATCTGCGTCAACGTCGACGTAATTTTCGAGCGACGAACGAGCCACCGACATAGATGCATAGTGATGTCGCTCGATAACTATGTCGACATCGACGTAAATGTAGAGTGGCCCTCACCTCTTGTCGTCGTTCTTCTTATTCACAAAAGTTACTCACGACCCCCAACGACATCATCATCCGTCACCACCGACAGTGTTAGGATGAACATAGATAAATATTTTACTTTTATAACTATAGTGATCTAATATAAATTTTTTAAGTTTAAGGATCAAGATACTAACAAGGTGTAACTATGTAACGTTACACCATAACGAATTTAGCCCTATTTTGTATCTTGGATCAGAAGATACAAAAATGATGTCTTTTCAAGTTGAGCTTTGTTATGCATGAGTGTAGATACTAATCACACCTTGGGATCCTTCTAATGAAGTGGCTGCCTCAGTTTTTGCTTGAGTTGTAGAAACTTCAAACAGTTGCCTTTGCATAGATTTCAGTTGTATAAGCAATTTGTTTCATTTTGTTTATCCCTCTGCATTGGCTTCTCCCTTTTTTTTTTTGGGGTATTACATCTATGCTTCAGAATTGGTTCATGAGAACTCTGGATGGTACTTGTCAGCAGATTATTTCATGAATGTGAATGGATGGTTGGATGCTGAAAGCAATTATAGGCTCACTGGGCCAGTCAAAAGAAAACCCTTTTCCATTTTAGCTGGATGGCTGTCGGATGCTGAAAGTAAATGAAGTCCCTCTTAATCATCAGCCTCTTCCAAGTATCCTCTCTTCTCTGGAAAGTATTGGAACAACATAGCAGCATATGCACTAATTACATATTATCAACTTTGTAATCAGTTACCTTTAGTATCTCGATTATTATATTTTAAAAAATTATATCAATATTTTTATAATTATAAAAATAAAATACTTAGATTTATTTATCTTAATGTTATTAATTTTATTAATAAAAATATAAAAAATAAAAATAATTTTAATATTTCGGTTAGTGATA
Source organism: Musa acuminata AAA Group (assembly GCF_036884655.1). NCBI lineage: Eukaryota > Viridiplantae > Streptophyta > Magnoliopsida > Zingiberales > Musaceae > Musa > Musa acuminata. The sequence goes on from NC_088330.1 coordinate 10,135,070, forward strand.
ACAAATGTTGTCGATGATGACAGATGACGTCGATATAATTATCGAGTGATCCTTTTGTTTCATATTTGTGTTGGTATTGTTCAATATCTATATTAATATCTACATTCATCGTTTAGCATTTGCATATGCATCGACACTAATATGTAATTATCTCTTGAAACGAGAACGTGCCACTTTGAGCTTATCCCCTACGAAACAAAGTTGTCCTGCCATTATCAAATAGTTGTGTATTTTAAGATTTAGAAAGTGTTGGCAGATCATGAAGATATTTCCTCAGTCTTCTCGCTAGCATTTTTAATTTCTCAGTCCATCCAAACTGAGAGATCGGTGCAGAGAGAGAGAGAGAGAGAGAGAGAGAGAGATAAAACAAGTTCATCTAAAACGCTTCTGTAACAAAAACCCTGAAAACAAAAAACAGAGCTAAAACGATGACAACGAGAACAGAAAACTGCCGACTAACGAAGCAAAAAGATGTGATCTTTCACAGAGAACGGTGCCAAAGCGCCACGATTTTGAGAGGAAAGGTCGTCGGATCTTGAGAGGATTGGAGGGTGGCAGCTACGGGTAGGCGACGAGGCGGCGGGAGCAGCAGGTGCAGGAGAACTTGCGCTTGATCTTGTGGCAGAGGGGGAGGAAGCAGAGCCTCCACGCGCTCTCAACGTAGGTGGCCATCACCGCACCGCCGCAGTAGGGGCAGCTCCCCGGCGCCTTGTGCGTACCCAACACCTCCTCCTCCTCCCTGCATAGGAACACCACGCACATCTCCGCCCCCTCCCTGCAATCACATCCGTCTCCGCCCGTGGTGGCTCTTTCTATATATATATATACATATATAGAGACAGAAAGAGAACGAAGGAAGGAAGGGGAGGAGAAACGAAAGAGACATGGTGGTGGTGGTGGTTGTGTGGAGGTTGCGATTTAACCCGCACACCAAGGGAAGGAACGAGGTGAGAAGGAGACGTCTTGCACATGCATACCTACGCAATGTTGGTTGTTGTTTTATTTGCTTGGAGAATTTTTATTGAAACAATATTTTAGATTACATATTTTTATAATGTTTTAATTTAAAAATGTCAAAAGAAATCAACAACTACTTGGATTCAATTCCTACATGTGAGAGAGGGGCTATTTATATATTAACCCCTAGTTAGTTACTTTTATCATCTCGATCTTTATATTTTAATAAATTATATTGATATCTCTATAGTTACGAAAATAAAACATATACATCTATTTATCCTAACACAATCGGTTTTACCAACGAAAATAAAAAAATAAAAAGTACAAAAGTAATTTTAATATTTCAATCAATGGTGAAAAACGACGATGCTATTGGGGGGCCGTAAATGGCTATTATGGATGAAGAGAATAATGATGAAAGATGAGGACCACTTTGTATATGCATCGACGTTGACGCAGTTGTCAAACGATGAAAAAATCGTCAATGCAAATGCCAAGCAGCATCGCTTAGCAACTACGTCGACTCCAATGCAGATGTAGAGCGGCATCGCTCAACAACTACATTGATGCTGACGCAGATGCAGAGTAACACCACTCAGCAATTGCGTCGATGCCGACGCAGATACAGAACGACCCTCACTTCTCTTTGTCGCTCTCCTCGTCCATAACAATCATCTGCAACCCAACAATATTGTTGTTAGAATAAATGGACCTAAATGTTTCACTTTCGAAACTATAGAGATATTAATGTAACTTTTTAAAGTGTAAGGATCGGGATGATGCTAAAGGTAACTAACTAACTACATAGGATAATCTGTAATTAACCCATGAGAGAGTGAGATACATATAAATCACGTGCACTATAAAATATATAAGTCCCTTATTTTTATTTTTTTTCTTGGTTGGCATATCCTTTTCATTTATTCTTGCATAGCATTATTTATTTTCTAAGAGAAAAAATTGTCCTTGTCCTCCACTATCACCCACCTCAACAAGGTATTATTATGTGATCTTACGTGCCCTCATCACTCGTCTCGTTGTGTGCCCTTCGCCTGGTTACTCGTCCATGTGCCCTTCCCATGCTACTCACTTTCCTTTGTCAAACCAAATTTACTCCTGCAACGCATGGATCTATTGGGTGTCGCATAACGATACAGTAGAGGTGTAGCTAGGAGCAAGGCTGAGTCCGAGGCCAAAGTTAACTCCTTCGTAACCAACATATTCACATAGTATTTGTCGGAACATCGATGACAATAGTCATAAAAACTTGTGTTGAATCAACGAGGATGACGATAAGAGCTAGAGTCCATAGATGAGCATGGTGGTAAGGGTATATAAGTGAGGCAAGCAGAAGATTAGGGATAATTTTCTTTTTTAAAAAATAAAGAATATTATGCAGGAATAAATAAAAAAATACACTAATCCAAAAAAAAGTGAAAATAAGATATATATATATATATATATATATATATATATATATATATATATATAATTTCCTCCGTATCTTCTTAAAATATTCATCTTTGGATTTGATGACAAGATAATTGTTCTTATTATGCACGTGGTTTCTATACATCTCACTCTCTCACCGGTACGAACTGAATTTAAGATTTGTTTTCTTTGGCATTTTATGTACGGAGAAAGAGCGGCTTTTGTTGAACACGTGACGCCGACTCCCTTGACGGCCAAAGGAACACGTGATGCTGACCAGAATCCACGGCGGACGGATCTCGGATGCACGTGCGGCGAAGCCGCCGGTAGTTGCTGCTCCTCGCGCTCGCACGTGCCACCTGACGACGCTCTCTGAAAGCGAAATCTCTTATATAACAATTTCCTTGGAATATATATACCAATACTTTTTTTTTTCTTTTGAAGCAAAAAAAAATTCTTATTTTGTTCATCAAGTGGAATTGAATAATCCAAAGTAGACAACAATCTATCAAAAATCATATACTCGCCAATTGTTAAAACTATTAAATACATTAGGTCATTTCCTAATAATGAAAGAATAATAAAACCTCTCAAAGATGATAAGAGAGTAAGGAAAAGTATGCTGTAAGAGGTTTCATAAACAGAAAGAGTAGCACCTACAAACAAAAGAAGAACATTTACATATGCGAATGACATGAAGCAATGCAATTGCTCATTTATCCGTCAAGAAAGATGCAATATTTGTAAACCAATCACACATATCTAAATGTGATCTCATATCCATCATTCTGCAGACGATCCCACCTTTCACAATGAACATGCCATGAAATCATTCTGTCAGATGTGCTCCCCCATTTTGGTCAAGATAAATTGGACTTTTGAGGTTGTAATTAGTTAATCAGATTAATAAAATCCACTCGAAACAAAATTTGATAAGGCCTCAATTCTGTTCTTCATTTCCTTGCTTTCTTCCAAGTGGCTTAGCGACTGATATCCTTGTTGGTTCCGTGTCTTGTCCATCTTTTCTCGTAACGATTCGTAAAGGATGAGCTTCGGTGTTGAAAACCCACTCATCGAATGAGATGAGTGATGGTGGTGAGAACAAGAGATAGAGATACTTCAGTGTTTCTGCAAGAAAGAAGCTTTGCATTATGTTGTCCTTCTCACCTGTTTTGACCTGAAGACAACATCAGAAAATTAGTCCTGGAGAATTGAAGGGATGCAGAAGGTATATTTCAATCAACTATGTTTGTATAGCAAGGATGATAACATTTTTAGCAGTAGAGTAATGCACAACAAGAGAGAAAACCACATCAACAAGTAAAACCAATTATATTAACAAAGATGGTGAAGAAGAAACATAAAGAGAATTGCTTCACAACAAATTAGTCTCCATAAGCATGTCGATGGACAAGGAAAAAAGGGAAAATAAACAGCTTGTGAATAACACCAACCTTCGTATCAAACCACACTCGATTGGCAGCAACATTTTGGCTTGAAACATAGAAGAATTCTCTGAGATTCAAGGCTAGCTCTTTCCTCAAGATCCAACATTCCCCTCACAATTCAGCTTCACAAGTAGGATAAGAATGGCCATCTTAACCATTGTTCCCCAGAACATATCCTAAATAAGCTAGTTACATGACTAAGATATTCCATCATTGCCTGCTCAAACATAACTGATCTGATCTAACTGGATAGGGTTATTTGTTATAAGCACTGTCTGGTCCAGTGAACGAACTAGGAACTAACTGGCTGTGGAATGGTTGGTGACAACACACTTGAACTTGAGATTTGTTATATTTTAATGAGTGACACAAGTAAAACGAATTAAAGGTCCCACTACAGGTGCAAGCCAAGTCACCAGCAAACTATTATCTCCCACAGAAATAATGTGCATCCATGAAACTTGGTCAGTAGTCCCATAGAGACAATGAGAAGTATTTGTTTGTACTTTGGCAAAGCAATTTTAATCAAGCACTTAAATCTCAGTTACTAATCAGATGAATCTTTATGCATATAGAACAGGTAAGTAATATCCACAACACTAAGCCAACATACATGTTGAAAGACAAATATCATTTTATCAACGGGAATTCAGAAGGAAAGTACCACTTCCACATAAACCATGAACAACCCAGAATGAATGACATTGAGGGAAAAGGTCATCGATAGTGTAACAAGAAACTTACATCTCTTAGTCCAACATAACCAGAATCGATACGACAGTTCTTTTCGAATGCCTGGAATATGTTCCAACCCCAATCTTGGTAAGTTTTGTTTCCAGTGAACCGCCAGAGATACATAAGTGACTCCACAGTCTCTGGTCTTAATATATTCCATGATGTGCCAACATTCATATCCTGAAGTAATGCATGGAATAATAATTATTTAGCAGTGGTATGACTTATGTCGAAGATTTGCAAGTTCAGTTTATCTGACCTCTCCACCATTGAAGTAGTAGTTTTCTCCAGCTAATTTTGTTGGAGTTGATTGGTAGAAATTATAGCAAGTCCAAGCAAGCTGCATAAGAAATTTGCTGACTACAGATAAGGGCAGAAGACAAATAAAAGAAGGATCTGATTTGCAGTCATTACAGGCTAACAAGTAAGAGAGATATTTTCCAATTGCACATGTTCGAATAAAAAGAACAAGGAACAGAGGAAGGACTGTGAAAATTATGTACCCAGATTGAAATAGTTTGTGACCACAAAGGAAATGCTCATAAACATAAAATCAAACAAACAAGATCAATGATCAAGTAGTCATATATTATTATGTAGAATGCTCAAACCACGAAGGAATTGAAATGATCAAGTAGCAGATCAAGTAGGGGTGCAAGATCTTTGTTAGGTGTGACAGTTAAGGTAGAAAATTATGCATTGAAAATGTAACTAAACACTCTGTATTTGTAAACACCACTTGTGATGAGAGTAGTGATCATTCAGATCAAATGCTCAAATCAAAGAAAGCGGAATCATCAAGAAACATGTTAAATGAAAAAGAAAGATAGGTACAAAATCTTGAAGATAGATTTTTGTCCAGTCATTTCAAATATTTGTGGAAACGACATACTAAAAGTTAATTTACAATGATAGGACAAAAAACAAGGCGTTGAAGAATGAATTGGAATCAAATTAAAGAGTACTAGCAGGGGTGACATTTTGGCAGAAGATTTTGGTTATAATTATATAAGATTTTTCTGAAAGCCAGTTATTAATTTAGATTATCAGACTTGACTATTTCCTTCATGCCAGTGCAATTCAACAGCTTAGCTGTCTTAAAGATATGATTGGATATATTACAGGCATGCAACCTCATACACCAATGTACGTTTAAACAAAATCAAGTTCATTATCAAGTCAGAAGCATAAAAGAGGAAATAACAATGCAGTCTGAACTCTGAAGAAAGAGTACCTCTTTTGCAAGTGAGAGGAATTTCTCTGCTTTCTCTGGGTCATAGTCTGAGGAACCCAGAACTAACATGCCTGGAACAAAGCATGCCAATTCATCCATCTGATTAAATTTGAAGCCAAGGGCAATCAGAAGGGTTGTAGATTTAGAAAACCATTAAATAGGAAATCTCTTAATCACTTCAAAGAAGCATACCTTGTTGGAGAGAGAATCACCAGTTTTCTCACAGATATATGACAAAGAAGATTGAGTGGTTTTCCGTATCAAGCTCAATAGACCTTCCATCGAAATTTCCCACATTTCTCTGGAGTGGAAGTTCTCCAAGTCAATAGCATGACAGAAAAGAGGTGTTCAACAGTCAAGCATATATGCAAACTAACTTCAGGGTATTCACAGGGCAAAAAAATACACACACAATTCACCAACCGGTAATGCTTCACTGTTCCAGTTTTGTTCCCTTGTATCCAAACTTTGAGTAAGTATTCATAGTAACTGTAATAAGTTAACCTTCCAAATCATTAGATGTTGACAAGGTTATTTTGTAAGACATAATAGAATGAGCTATGCAATAATGATTATTTTTATAAGACAGCATAAGCTGACAGATACAGGGTAGACGAACAACAGAGTTCCAGATAAACCATAATGTGCCAAGAAAATATCAACTCCACAAACTAAAAACACCAACATTACCTATCACCCATAGCGCCAAATGTTATGCTTGAGGAGGATGCTGCCACACCTGAATGAGGGTTAATATAGATGGGAAGTAAACCATCACTTGGATATGTCTTCTGCAGCTGAGTGATGACCTTCTCCACCTGGGCAAGTAAAGATTCATAGAAGGATCAACATGACATTAAATATTAATTTTGTGAATGGCACCCGACTTAAAGTCAACCCTCTAGGAGTTGTATCCTTAATCAGAATTTACCAGCTGCCTTTTAGAGGTGTCTTTAATAAATTAACAAAACTCCAGTTAGAACCTGATAAAATTACCTTCTGCTGGTATCTGGGGTCTCCCGTTCTCTGAGATAAAGCTATAAACTCAAGCTGCTCAGTCCCAGAATCTGCAAGAATACTTTGTCCCTATACATCATATAAAAATGTAGCATGAAGTAATCAAGTTATAATTATACCATTTTCAGGTCAGAGACCATCTAATATTAGAAAGACAAGTTAAAACACAATTGTGTAGTTTGAACAGAAAAAAAAATTGTTAATGGAAGAATTTAAAGTAAATTAACTGTAGAAAGTTTTAACAACATTAGTTATCTAAGAGAATAACAATCAAGGATTGCATGTAGAACTGCCGATTAACTGATAAACTCTGGTTCAAATTTTTTGCTGAACAACTAATTGAACAAGGCTAAATAGCAAAATAACATAACAAACTCTGTAATGGAAGTTCAAAATATATTTAGTATCTACAATAGATATTGCTGCCTAAATAGCAACAATTCTGTATTGGAAGTTCAAACTATAAAATTAGTATCCACAATAGATATTGCTGCCTAAATAGCAACAGAACAGAACAGATTCAGCATTCTCTGGATTAAAAAAAAAAGGATTTTCATATTTTACCCCAGTCCATCCAAAATTATGCGCATGACCATGAGCCAAGTTTATTCTGTTATACGGAATGCCTGTTGGTGTATCCCATGCAGGTAACAATCTATCAGCAATGTCTCTAGCCTTCTCAAGAAATATCTTATCACCAGAAAGGTCATAAGCACTAAGTAGTCCACCAACAACTCTGAAATTAGAACAAATAGAAAAGAAAAACACATGAGAAGGGAGAACAAGAAAAAACTAATGGACTCAAAAGTTTCACTCTCTAATGACCTGTAATAACTAAAACTAGAATATGGGAAATACTATCACCCAATTATGCCAGAATTTAATAGGCACAACACTAAGTAAACCTTATAATGCAACCTTATGGTTGTCTCAAAAACACTTGCTTCATAATCCTTGTTGAAGTCTAATGAAGTTGCAATCCACCTGCCATTTATGAGAAACAAAATCTTAGCTAAACAAGTATACTTTCAGCATATAGTAGCCCAAGACTAATCTCCAACTCTTGGACAATTCTAAATAATATCAAGTAAACTGACAATTTCTTAGGGCATCTATTTCTAAAATGATGAAATGATATAGCAAAATAAAGCATACAATTTAATGCTAGAACCCCAAGATAGCCATCTGTACAGATCACATGTGGTAGGCTTAGTTTGTTTGTGCTCATCTCAACTTAGATTAAACTGCACAAGAAACAGCAACATATCCAGGAGCATAGAGTCATGATAAGAAAACACCGTGTAGCTTCTCAGTCCTCACTAAGGAAACTCATCGTTAATGCAACAAGTACATCAACAAACATTGTAGATACCAGCACAGCACATAAGAAATGTGGAGACAGATTCAAGACACCAATATGACACAAAACTAATACACAAGAATGTCAAAACTTGGAAAAATAGGATACAATTCAGCATGGAGATCCAATAAAAAAAAATTCAAATCTATCATAATATATGACAGTTTGACGTTTACCATGATTCATTATAAATAATAAGTATTCACTAGCATCCCTGATATATTCATGATTCATGAATATTGCTTAGTAATACAAATTGTCAAGAATATAGGTAAAATAACAAGAATGTATAATAAATAAAACAAAATCATTCTAATAATTTACCGAACAATTGATGTTATATACAAATAACAATCTATTGAATCATATATCGATCTTCATAATTAAATAAACAGTTCTCTAAAGAAATGTCTACAGGGACAAGCTTTGGTGCTCTGATAAGGTTGCTCATTTGCAACCTTCTCTATACCCCACATTGATGGGAACCTCTTGCACTGGACTTCCTTTTTTTTCTCAAGAATTATCCATGAAGCATCCAACTATCTGTAAAGTATCATAAAAGAATTCACTCTCTTTAAATAATTATTTAAAACAAATATTTCAAGGAATTACAAAGTAAATTTCTGAGAAGTATCTATTATGCAGATACAGTAAGCAACTCGAATAATCTGCACTTCTCAGATCAGTACCAATACCAAATTTTATTTAACTGAGACAATATGAACTGGTATCTCTGCAGTTTCACCTTGGTAAGGATTTTAAGTTTTGATTGGAATGGAGAGTTCCACACTATGTTGTGTTGTCCTGTTCAATTGTTGAGAATCTTTATGCTAGAACAGGGGGCACATTGCTCATATTTTGTTTAACCATATCACAATGAAAACATACCAAAACCTTGTAGAACAGTAAACCAATAAAAAGAACTCACAAAAGAATTTTCTATGTAGATACTAACTGCTATAGCCGTACAAAGACACACTGATTTGGTAAGGTTGGTATAGTTGTTGTATAGCATGTGAAATCATGCATCAAATACCATTAAAAAAGTTGCAATTTTTATGGGATAAACATCAAATTTGTCGCAAACTATAATCATAATAGAAGTGCACAATCAAGAACAAAGAAATCAAAGAGCGGGCAGTGGGTCATGTGATAAACAACCCATTTTTAGCAATTCTGCTAATCATCATTCTTACACGGTCATTGATATATGACATAGAAGAATAAGCAGTATGCATCCCAAAGTGATTTGAGTTTCAAAAACATGAATGAAATTTATATATGATCTCACTTAATATTAAGACTGAACAAGGTTCATAGAAACATTTCCTAGAACTGTATATGAATAGAAAGACAGTCGATCGAACATAGTTGTAGAAGGATTAAGCCCTCTATCCTCTCAAATAAAGATTAAGGATATACCGCCTAAACCTAAAATTCTCCAATTTAAGCATGTTCTATTATGGCAACTAATATGCATAAAAGCAATTTGAGATTCTAACAGTTGCCTTCCTATCATTGTAAAAGTTGCAATGATATACAGGAAATATTGTGCCCAATAAAATACTATCGGCCACAGGTTTCAGAATCCTTATCCATGCAATAATATCTAGCCAGCATTCGAGAAGCAGACAGCACAGGCAGCATGCAAGCTTGACTATGATGCACACTTGAGTAGCCAATTATGATCTAAATATGAGAGTATGTTTGCAAGGATCTGGCATTTCTTTCACATACTGATGACAGAAGCATTGTCTTCTAGGTATGACAAATAAAATCTAGATTCAGAAAAAAAAGGAGGCACTAAGATGATAAAAAAGGAATGTAAGTGAAATAGATAGTGCTTATTGTTAAAAAAGCCTCATGGAAATAAGTTACTTTCATTAATGGAGATAAAAGCTAAGCTACGGAAGCCATAACAATACAGAGCAAATGGGTTTATTGGAAAAGCGAAGGTCCATATATGACTTCACAATTAAAAGTAGAGATTGTTTGTCCCGAATCCAGCAAACTCTTGGCTATTCCAATAGAAAAAGAAGTCTGCAATATCAGGTGGAATTCAGCAACCTGTACTAGATTCCATTTTTACAGTTTTCTTATTATAGAATGCTATTCATAGTAATCACCTGCATGAATCTTAAAGATTTCTGGGAAAAAGAAGAGCATATTAAATAAATTAGAATTTTTGTATGAATCTATTAGAACCCTTGCGGATTCTAAGCTTGGGGTTGATCTCTTTAGGGAATCGCCTCCTTGGAACTCTATAGGGGTTCCTTTCTCCAAGTTGCTGCTCAAAGGCTGCTAAAAAGATTCATCTATTTCTTGAGAAAAGAGGATGAATACATGAATATTTATAGAGCTTCTAAACCCCAACTCCTAATATGACTCCTACTCAAGACTCCTACTTCTAATAGGACTCTCACTTCTAACCAACTACTAATGCTTCTCTAAGAAGCAACCTCCAAACTAATCCTAACCTTAGTTGGTCTCTTCACCTCTTTAATAGGGGTCGGCTAGGTAGGTTTTACATGAATGCCTCTTTCAATGAAACTCAATTAGGACTCTCCTAGCTAGAGTCCTATCAGACCCGCCCTCTTCAAATCAGTCTTGTCCTCAAGGCTGACGATCCATAAATTCTAGGAATTTAATCTTCAAGTTGTTATAGTTCTCCCAAGTGGCATCTTCTGCTGGTAGATTCGCCCACTGTATTAGTACTTCAGTAGTGGGTCGTCGTCGTCGAGTCACGATCCGTCGATCAATAATGGCACTCGGCTGGGTCTGGAGTTCTCCTTGGGTATTTATATTTGGTAGATGACTTTGGGTTATCTCGTTTTGTCCCAGCTTGAGCTTTAAACATGACACATGGAAGACTGGATGGATTCAGGAGTTGGCAGGTAAGTCCAATCTGTATGCTGCCGCTCCGATGTGCTTCAAAATTTGGTAGGGTCCATAGAACCGAGGTGAAAGCTTCATAGATGCTCTGGTCTGGATCGATATTTTCTTGTATGGTTGGAGCCGTAGGAAGACCCAATCTCCTACTGAAAATTCTCTTTCGCCTTTATGTTGATCATATTGATGTTTCATCCTTGCTTGAGCTGCAATGAGATTATGTTTTAGCAACTTTAGCATTCTGTCTCTGTCCTGTAGTTCTCTATCTACTTGTTCTACTTTGGAGGTGCCCAACATATATTTTGGGATCACAGGGAGAGGTCGGCCATACATAGTCTCATAGGGAGTACATTTTGTGGATGAATGATAAGTTGTATTATACCACCACTCGGCCCAGGGAAGCCACTTTGTCCACTCTTTTGGCCGGTCACTGGTGAAGCATCTGAGGTATATCTCCAAGCATTTGTTCACCACTTCAGTCTGATCGTCGGTTTGCGGGTGATACGCCATACTCATTTTCAATTTAGTACCCTGCATCTGAAATAACTTTATCTAAAATCTACTCATGAAGACCCTATCACGATCACTTACAATAGATCTCAGCATCCTATGTAATTTTATAATATTCTCCGTAAAGATTCGAGCAATACTAGAAGCAGTATAGGGATTACAAACAGTGCAGAAGTGAGCATACTTTGTAAGGCGATCATGTAACATCCCATTAGTCCCATATCGAACGTGCGCAATGAGTATGATTGGCTTATATGGGCCTGATGAGTATACTACGTTAACTCCCGCTTAAGTATTTTGGTCCGTGGTTGAAGGACCAAAATGGAGTTGTTGGCCAGTTAGCTTATCAGACTCGGGTCGTGACAGATCATCCGCGACAAGAATTGTACCTTTTCTTTGTGATGAGGGAAGCCCTTCGATGAAGTCTATTGATATAACAGTCCATATTGAGTCTAGGACGGGTAGAGGTTGCAGCTTTCCGAGACTTGCTACTGTCTTGCTTTTATGTCGTTGACATACATCACATTGTGCCACAAATTTAGCAATAATATTTTTATCCTTATCCAATAAAAAATTTGCTTAATTCTCTTATAAGTTCTAAGGAACCCGGAGTGCCCAGCTATAGGTATGGAATGCATCTCTTGAAGGATAGTCTTTATGCAAGTAAAATTTGGTACAAGCACAATGCGTCCCTTATAACGTAATTCTTTTGAGTTCCAATTGTAATGAGCCATGGAGCTTGGTGCTTCCTCCAATTTTTTTATGATCTTACTGGTCTCCAGATCTTCCTGTCGTTCCCTCTTAATATCCTCAAGGAAGTCGTTGGTCGAAAGTGAAATGACCGAAAATTTAGCTTGCTCGGGTAGTCGCGAAAGCGCATCTGCAACAATATTCTCTTCCCCTTTTTGTAGATTATTTCATAATTATATCCAAGAAGCTTTGTTACCCATTTTTGCTGCTCGGGGGAAGATATCTTCTGCTTCAAGAAATATTTTAGGCTTTTATGGTCGATCTTGATTTGAAAGCATTGCCCGATTAAGTGCGGTCTCTATTTGGTCATCGCATGCACAATCACGAGCATCTCCTTATCGTAAATAATCATCTTGAGATGGGAAGGAGATAATGCCTTATAATATAAGCGAGGGGGCGGCCATCTTGCATTAGTACAACACAAATTCCGACTCCGGAGGCATCGGCTTCAATAACAAAAGTCTTGTCGAAGTCGGGTAGCGCTAGTACGGGCGTTGTCGTCATTGCGACTTTAAGTTCGTTGAAGGCGGTGGTGGCTTTATCCAACCATTGAAAAGCATCTTTTTCAGCAAGGAAGGGATGCACTGATCTTTCCATAGTTTTTCACGAACTTGCGGTAGTAGCCTGTTAAACCGAGAAATCCGCGTAGCGATTTTATGTTCCTCGGGGTCGACCAGTTCTGCATTGCTTCAATTTTCACCGTCAAACCTTCCTCTGATATGATATGCCTAAGATATTCCGTATTCTATTGAAGAAAGCTGCACTTCGATTTTTTGACAAAAAGAACATATTCCCGCAAAATCGTCAAAACGAGTCGTAAGTGCTAAAAATAACTTCCAAGAGAAGGGTTGTAAATAAGGATATCGTCGAAGAAAACCAGCACAATCTTACGAAGATAATTCGGGAAAATATCATTCATAAGACTCTGGAAGATAGAGGGAGCATTGGTGAGACCAAAGGGTATTACCAAAAATTCGTAGTGGCCGTTGTGTGTTTGAAATACGGGTTTTGGTATGTCTTCTTCGCACACTCATATTTGATGATACCCGGATCGAAGGTCCAGCTTTGTGAAGACTCGTGCTCCCTTTAATTCATCAAGCAATTCATCTACTACTAGAATAGGGTATTTATCCTTGACGGTAATGTCGTTAAGATCTTGGAAATCAACGCACATTCGCCATGTTCCGTCTTTTCGTACGAGGAGCACCGGTGAAGAGTAGGGGCTGCAACTTGGCCGAATAACTCATGTTTCGAGCATCTCTTTTATAATCCTTTTTATTTCATCCTTATGGAGATGTAGATACTGATATGACCGAGTATTTGCTGGAGGTTTGCCCAGAAGAATCGGTATACAATGATCATGCCGATGGGTAGAAGGTAGGTTGCACGGTTCGTCAAATATATCTGAAAATTCAGCAAGCAAAGGAAGTAGGTTTGGATCTTCAAATTTCGTTGGCTCTCCCTTAGTTTGCTGCTCAAGTTATACGAAAATGCCGCTACATATTTTGTGCAAAACTTTCTCCATTCGTTGTGTGCAAATCGTCGTTACATCACCCCCACATTTCCCGTACAGTATCACCTGGTTTCCCTTACTGTAAAATTTCATAATTAGTTTCAAAAAATTCCAGAAAACATTACCTAATGTCGTTAGCCATTCGATGTCGAGCACGGCCTTATAATCATCAAAAGGGAGGAGGAAGAAATATGCAATTATCTCTTGGTCTTGTAGTAATAATTTCACCCGCGAGCACCTATGATCACACTTCAAAATTCGTCCGTCGGCAACCTTAACGCCAAATATGTTGCAATTCTCGATAGGTAAGGTCATCCGAACGGCAACCTTATTGTTCATAAAATTATTAGTGCTCCCGATGTCAATAAGAACGGTGATAGGTTATTGCTTCAGAAGTCCTCCCACTTTCATCATTTGTGGGTTCGCATAACCGGCAAGGGCATGCATCGTAATATCAATTAGCTGCTGTTCTTCATCCACAACCTCTTCCTCATACTCTTGTACCTCCTCCTCCATGTCTTCAAGAGGTTCAATAAGTAGGAGGTGGCCCATTTTGTAGCGATGATCACGATTTCACGGCTCGTCGCAATGCCAACAAAGACCCTTTGCTGATCGGTCATGTAGTTCTTTTGTCAATTTTTTTGGTAGTGAAGGACGGCTGGGAGCAGAAGGAGGTTTATATACCGTAGGCCTAAGAGAGGTTCTCGTCCTTCGAGCTGTCATGGTACGAGGCTGTCGCGCCTTCACCTCCCCTTTTATCTCTAGCTTAAGTCCCTCGATGAATATTCCTAACAATTAACGATCAGTCCAATCACGAGCAAGGTAGGATAGCTTCTCAAACCTGATTTGGTACTCTTGAATCGTAGAGGTTTATCAAATCTTTGCGAGTTAGCCATCGATATTTTCAGACTCTGTAGGTCCGAAATGATTCAGCAGTACGTTCTTAAATTGATTCCACGTCGGAGCCCCATGATTGTATTCCAGTCAATTGTATCATTGAATAGCATCTCCTTCAAGGTGGATGACAGCAATTTCCACCATAGCATTATCCGACGTTCGGTAGTAGCAAAAGTAACGTTCGGCGCGCGAAATCTATCCCACCGGGTCTCCTTCCCATCGCAGGAAGTCCACCCTCATACGTGGCTGCAGCATGTTCGAGATGTTAGGAACAGAGTTGGCACTAAGAGGGGGGGTGAATTAGTGCAGCGGTCAAATCACGTTGGTTATAAAAACCTTTTCGTTTCGTACGATAAAATCGATTTTGGAAATACTTAACTTTGAAAGCAATAAGAGGGGCGTAGCAAGTAATGAGAAGGCAGTTTACAGTTTAAAGTAAATTACTCAAAGTAAAGCAAACCAGATTTTTATAGTGGTTCGGTCGTCGTGACCTACATCCACTCCGCCGATTCCTCCTTCGTCGAGGCCACCGGCATTCACTATCGGTCTTCCTTCAATAGGCGAAGACCAACCACCTTTTACAACTCGATTCTCCTTTTACCGGGTTTAGGAGATAACCCTTACACCACCACTTACTCCTCTCTCAAACTATTCTAACACTTAGAACTTTTGAGAGGAGTTCACATAAGATTGCAGCAACGTTTCTTTCTATTTTTACTCTCAAGTCTTGTGTTTATTAACCAGGGATAAGAGGGGTATCTATAGGCCTCAAGTTGATTCAAACTTGGAGCCTAAAAACATCTCATCCCGAGTTTCCTAGGTTCGGGCGGTACCACCACCTGTGTTGGGCAGTACCACCGCCAGTGTCAGTCTGACACTAACACTGCGCCGGGCAGTACCACCGCCCAGACTGGCGATACCATCGCCTGGCACCCTACCAAGGGTGGTATCACTGCCCAGACTAGCGATACCATCGCCTGACATAGTCTCGAAGACTGTGCCACGATAGTGCCACTTCTTGGGTCACTGTTTAGGCTTCTCATTAGGCCCAACACAGTCCTTACATGGGCCCAACTGGCTCCTAATTGGGTTGGCCCAAATCCAATTTCAATTACGTGCTAACTACGAAATCTAAGACATCCTTAAGTTAAACAAGTTCCTAGGTCTTGTTTCTTCCAACGAGCTTCCAGCGATCTTCCGACGAACTTCCGACGATCTCTTGGCAATGTTCCAGCGGACTCCCAGTAAGCTCCTGGACTTCACGACGATCTTCTTGGCGACTTCACGACGATCTTTTCTGGCAAGCTCCGAGACTTCTCGGCCAATTCCGATAGAATTTCTGACGAATGTCCGAACTTCCGACGAACTCTCGAACTCCCAACGAAATCGCGTCTTTAACTCCGGGACTTCATTTTGCTTTATGTTTTGCTATCGTAGTTAATCCTGCATATGTAAAAAAACACTTCGATCTAGACAATTAATACTAAGCATGAATCATGTTGTCCGGCATGTCATTGGTCCCTTGACGCTTCGTCCGATTCTTCGGCGCATCGTCCTCTCTTACGGCCTATTGCCCAATTGGCCAGTTGACTCTGCAACTCTGATATCCTTGGCATAATATCCGCTCTTCTTGGCCCGATGCCCGAATCCATGGCCCGAAGCCTTCTGTCGATACGTCGACCGATCCTTTGACTCGATATCCAATCTTCTGACATGATTTCCCCCAGGCCCAACATGATTCTTCTTGCTTTAATTATCTCATCGTGATCGAAGCATCCTGCGTCACTCATAACGCAGATTAAATCATAAACACTTATCAATTGGTTTCATCATCAAAATCCGAGATTCAACACGAGGGTTGTCCCTCCTTCTCTGAAGGCCTCTCTGAACTCTCTCCTCGCTGAAATTTGGTTGGACTCGACGATTGTCCAATTCTGAATTCTGCAAATAAAGCGGGCAATTTATCCTCCAAGCGCGATTCAAGCCGCGATTCAATCTGAGATTCCAATGCTTCAAATTTGGCATTAATTGGATCTTGAGAAGCTATAGCATATGTCTGTAGATCAGAGATGTTTCTGTCGTTTTTCTATTAACGGGTTAATGACATGGGGTGGTGGAATATTCGAAAAAACTAAGGATCACAAAAAGGTACTGCAGCAGATTTTTACGTCTAAAGTGTAGCAGTTTGAACATAAAAAATCAGTGGTGAAGAATTTTTTGACGAAACCAAAGGGAAATCTGCTGTTAGGAAATATCAAAGCTGTCGTAAAAATTTCGTAGAGATTTGGACAGAAAAAACGCAGTAGCAAGATGAAACAAACTGTGCTATGTAACTGGAATTCTGCAGTGCATCTTTCGTCGTAGAGATGAAAACTTTACGACGAAAAGTTTATGCAGCAATATAATAACATTTTTTTTTTTGAATAGGGATAACTAAATTGCAACAGTAGTAAGGTAGGAAATCAGAACCTATTGCAATTCACATGGAGATCAAAGGATGATCCGCGATGGTGGAGATGACGACGGAATTCAACGACGATCTTTTAAGCAATTGTGGGAATTGCTTTAGGCGATTGTGGCGGGCTGATAGATGGCTGTGGAAGGGCAACGAGACGCCAAGAATGCTACTCTGATACCAAGTGTAGAACCCTTACGGATTCTAAGCTTGAGGTTGATCGCTTTAGGGGATCGGCCTCCTTGGAACTCTATAGGGACTCCTTCCTCCAAGTTGCTGCTTAAAGGCTGCTAGAAAGATTCATCTATTTCTTGAGAAAAGAGGATGAATACATGACTATTTATAGGGCTTTTAAACCCCAACTCCTAATAGAACTCATACTCAATACTCCTATGTCTAATAGGACTCCTATTCAATACTCCTATTTCTAATCAACTCCTAATGCTTCTCTAAGAAGCAATCTCCAAACTAATCCTAACCTTAGCCGGCCTCTTCACCTCTTTAATAGGGGTCGGCTAGGTAGGTTTTACATAAATACCTCTTTCAATGAAACTCGATTAGGACTCTCCTAGCTAGAGTCCTAATAGAATCCTCTGGATTCTTTGTTAAATTTTCAATTAGTTCACTTAGAAGAGACATATGAGTAGAAATAGCCTATAATGTATGAAAACATTATGTACCAATTCAACCATCATAGCAGCTGTTATTCAACCCAAGCCTAATACACTGAAAAGAATATAAAAGTACATAAAAATGTCCAACTATTTCAAAATAAGTTTTGTGAGAATAGAATTCTGTCCACATATTCAATATTTAAAAAAAATCATATCGGCAAATAAGAATAATAAATACAATGTTCAACAATATGCAGAATTTTGTTGTTTATTAGAAACTCACTCTCTTGCTTTCTGAAACTCATCTTCCAAGCCCATAATGTATAGTGTATCAAGAGAATCCACAAGGGTTGCTCCAAGGCCACCAAAACTATTGACACCATTCATTGACTGTGGCTGGATATAGAAGTAAAATGCTGTAAATTCTTGTTGCATGAATTAAAAACAAAAACAACAGGGAACATCATGATTCTAGCATAAATCTTATGTTACATTTCAGAACAAACCTGAAGCTCATCTTGTCCCCACGCATATTTTACATAAGAGTTCCAAGCATGTAGCATAGCCTCTTTAACTTTTTCCCTCCGTTGGCTGTTAACCAGATCAATTTCAGCCTTCCACACATTATTATTCTTGGCCATTTCCTCCTTTATACCAGAGAGAATTTCAGTCCCATCACCCAAATGTCCCCCGACTTCCCTCAACTATAAGAAAAAAACAGAAATTTAAAAAGATACGTAACGAAGGCAAGTCATTTTCACAACATTGACGTGAAAAATGCACAAAATTGTCAGATTAGAAACATGACAGAGGAATGGATTCTTCAAGTACCTGATGTTGCAATTCGTTTAACTCATCGTAGAGTCTGGAAACCTCTGCCTGCACATTGACGTCGTATTAAGCTTCCTACGACTTCGTTCTACATAAATGAAATGAATGTATCCTCTCGAAACAGCAACACTCGACATTGAAAATTTTAGTAGAAAAGAGAACGATTTTTTTTGTTCAAACTATTGGCAAGAAGATTACCGATAGGTTTCAATTCTATTCCTGAAAAATATCAATTACGTTGAAACTATTGGCCGAAAATAACCCTTCCCCCTTCCCCAAAACACGCAAGACTCATAGAACTATCAAAAACAAACAATAGAAGAATAACGAAAGACTCCCTAGACCATTCAAAAGATGATGTTTTTACTGATGCCAAACAGATCTACCGGCCCAAGAATCGAATACGGACTGGAGCAGCAGCAGTCGGGCTCCAGTAAAAGATCCGACACTTGGAACGAGAATCAAAGAGGAAACCCAAGTGGATATGAACGGATCGTCGCCGACCTCGTGGTCCCGGAGCAGGGAACGGCGGTCCCATACGACAAAGGTGGTCAAGACGAAGGCGGTGAAGACGGCAGCGAACCGCACCGGCCTCTTCATGTAGTATCCGGGATGGAAGTGCCGCCACCAGCCCGACGAAGAGCCCCGCCGCGCCATTGGTGCCCTCCGACACAACCCTAATCAGCACCCACCGAATGGGCCTCCCCAGTCCTCCTCCTCCTCCTACGGCGACGAGTCGTCCCGATCGGGAATAACGACGGCTTCGTGAAGCTGCTTATATCTGATCCGAACTGTGAAGAATGAGCGTTGCTCTCCTCCTCTCTGCGCTCGGGCCCCCACCAGCAACTGCCAATAAGAAAGGCCGGCCTCATCCGTGACTCCTTTATTCTTGTATCCCATAATACTCCGTTAGTACATAAAAAAACAATTGCAGGGCGATTTTCTAGAAAATATTTATATTTTAAGTATTTTATAATCGGTATCTCTTATTTTGATTTTTTTTCAAATAGTATTTTAATAAAAAATATTAAATACCCCTAAAAAATTATCATTTTTGTTGCTCATTTTTTAATCAATTTTTAGTGATTATAATATTTGATTGATCACGTTTGAAATCATCAGATCTATACCAATATGACAAAGGAACGGATTTATATCAGGGTAATTTTTTAAACAAAAATTTAATATTTTTATTTTTTATGCATAGCGCTTCTTTTTGTTTAATTCTTACTCATACTCTTTATTTACCAAAAAAGAGATTATCCATACAATTCTTCATCTCTTACTCATCTTCACCTCTTGCTCCTAAGATGACCTACGAAGTTATTAGACGGCAAAGGCTACCTTGTGAGTAGGAGGCGGAGGCCACCTTTCGACTAAGAGGTAGAGGGCAATTTAGCGGTGTGTAACATGGTTGAGGCGAAGGGTGAGAGCAAGCGACTTACGATAAGACCTTTGCAAAACTTCAATAGTGGCAAATCAAGGCTTTAGCGCCAACCGTGGTAATAGTAGTGGACAAGAGTGAGAGCATGCTCAAGGGTAATGGATGAGAGCGAGGGTGAAACGAGCGGGCAACGATGCAAGAGTAATGACGGACGAGGGACAAAAGTAACTATCAACCTAACATAGGTCAAAAGCATTTTATCTTTTAAAAAATAAGAGCTACTCTATGAGAATAAAGCAAAAAAAAAAAATGTGTTTCGAGAAAAAAAAAAAAACTTAAAAGAGTGTTTTAGGAACTTACCCATGATAATATGGGTGTATAAATATTATTTTTTTCTCGGAAAAGTCTCTCTTTCACACGTTCTCAATGTGGTTGAAGAAACAGAAGCCAAAAGAGAAGCTTTCATGAATCATTCACTATCATCAGATCAGTGTGGATTATCTCCAGAAATAGGAATAGAGTCCATAAAATAAATCCAAACAAGTCATCCACTTGACCAATACAAATCTAATTCACATTTACTTACAGGCATACGCTACATCATTGCGTATTATCATACAAACATGGGACAAAGAAGAAGAGAAAGTATGGATAGAGGCGAAAAGGAGAGAGACATAATTAGAATCGAATTGAAATCCTCCAACTCAACATTTCGAAGTTTTAGAACCTTCGTTCAACATACCGATCGGTATGTAGAACTGTTCTTCAAACATATGTAAATCTCATACCGTTGTGTCCCGAACTTGACATTTCACACCATAGCTTTCAAACTGTTGTTCCATGTGATAAATGAATCTAGTTGGTCATGTAGACCAAATCGTATGGCATGCATTTTCCATGTCGCAATCAAGGAATGAGAAACACATTGTCGATTGTCCCCACATATACACCTTAAATAGCACTCTATTCTTTTATTTTTTCTTTTTTTACACTTTTAAATATTTATTTATATATGTATGATAAATCAGATTATGGTTGTCTTATATACGAGGGATTTGGATCTATCGATCTACTTCCATGCCTATATCAAGTTGGGTGTCACGCAGACAAATGTATAAAATTTCATGAAGAACGTGTTCGATAAAGATTCCTCGATAATTAAGTTAGTAAAAGATTTAGATGTGATTTAATAGATGATCCTGTAAAAATCATGTCGATTGACAAAGACCCTTTCGATCATTAATTTTTGAAGAATTCATATGATTTAAAATTAGGACTATACACTTTCTTGGATAGAGACACTGATAGGTGGAAATAGAGAATATTTATACAGATTATTTGTGAGTTATCATCCTTGTAAGATGATGATTCGACTTTCGTGTGGACGAAACATACAGCTCAACATGATGTGTTAGAACCATATAGAGATATATATATATATAATTTAGTGCAAGCAACTTGAATTGTTGCAAGCTTAGATGAGATATCAGATGATGACGGCGACGACGATGATGTGTTTTGAGAAAATGCGTGAAGGTACAGCTGCTTGAGACGTTTGGACACTGCACCGAGGGGCCGACACATCGACGGATGAAAGCAACGTCGATCGACCTTGTTCATGTACGAAATCCATTACGTCAGGGGAAGAATCTTGTCTCGGTTTAGCCCATGGGCGACTAACTGGGAAGAACACCGGCCACAACGTTGAGAATGCTGGCATCTCCACCTTACAGTTCCCAGTGACATTCTTCCTCTTATCCTTTTGTTTGACCTGACGGGAGTGCTCGCTGGTATTTATGCTGGCGCAGGGTGCCATTGAGCATGCATGCCTGCGTTTGATCTCATGGAACCCTATCAGATCGAGTACGCCAACTACTGGGAGACCGAAAGTTTCTTTGACGCTGAGTTCTGCAGGTATATATCCATGGCAGACATCTGTTTGCTCTCGGAAGAAGAACATGCATTTTTTATTGCGTTGTTATTTTGCATTGGTTGTGAAGTTTTCGGAGGCAAATATTGCTTTCTTGGTCTCTCTCTCTCTCTCTCTCTCTCTCTCTCTCTCTCTCTCTCTCTCACATCTCTCCCCGTCTCTTTTGATGTCTCGACATGGAATGAAGCAGTTGGGACTACGAGAAAACCCTGTCAAGCTCGCCAGACATGGCTGCTCAGTCGACGTCGTCGACGCTACCGAAGAACATCATGGCGGAGCGGGAACGGAGGAAGAAGTTCAACAAAACGCTCTACGATCTCCGAAGCGTAGTCCCCAACATCACAAAGGTGAGAGAGGCAGGCACACATGCATGCGTGAAATCGTTTCATCCGGTCAAAACCAGTGATTTTGTTGGGTTTGGAGTGCAGATGAACAAGACGTCGGTCATCCTCGACGCGATCAACTACATCCAAGAGCTTCAAGAGCAAGAGAGGTCGCTGGTGGAAGAGATATCGGAGCTGGAGTCGCCGAAACAGATAACTGCACCACCTCATGGCATAAAGGACGAAGACCTTCTCCATGCACAGATGCAAAGGAGGAGAGCAGCATCGATGTCACCAATCGAAGCGATGGAAGTACGTCAACTTGCATTAGAACTTAGAAGAGCGCTGTGAAGTACTGTCGACTAATTTTGTCTCTGGTTGTGTGCAGGTTAGCGTGGCAGAGATGGGCAATGGCATCTCGTTGGTTAGCATCACTTGCAACAAGAAGTGGAATGCCATTGTTATGGTGCTTGGGGTTATCGAGTCTCTTGATCTCAGGATCTTCACAGCCAATATCACTTCTAGCTTCGGAAAAGTCTTCCTCTCTCTAGTGATTCAGGTCTCTCTCTCTCTCTCTCTCTCTCTCTCTCTCTCTCTCTCCCCCTCTCTCCAGTCATTATAACCGAGTGATTGACATGTTCAGGCTGATGGAAGACCGAGTGCTTATTTGAAGGAAAGGATCGAAGCCAATTTCGTACGTCTCGAGGCCACATCTCGAGGCCACAAGAAACCCTTCATTCGGTAAAGATCTTCTCATGATGAAACATTGATGGGTTCAACTATGATACTATGTTTGGGCATATCATCATGCAGCCATCCATCCATCGGTCAACCCTGTGTTATCCAAAGTATGAAGTGGATAACAAGAAGCATCATTTACATTTAGGAGATGTGTGATAGTTAGTTCTTGGCCTTGTTATTGAGGTGTTTGGAAGAATAAGATAAAAATATGTGCTGCTCACTCTGTTTACCACAATGTCAGGAAAAAGATACAGGAAAAACTTTCATCGAAGAGATATTAAATGATCAATATAGGATAAAAGCATACCAAAAGCTTTGTGGAATCAGAGGTTTGCCATGACCAGTAAATGACCAGTAAATGTTGGATGTCAACCATCAGATTTACTGGAATGATGGTGCTCAGATTCAAAGTGGAGTGTTCAAAAGATAAGTGATAAAAACCTACTCTGTGAACTATGAAGAAGCTTGCCAATTTAAACCAAAACCACCAGTCATGTCTAATTTACTCACAACAGCACCAGAATATAACATAATACCAATGACAATATTTTTCTGCCAAATACCATTGAAGAACATAAATTTCTGTAATCAAGCCATTCTTCAGGCCATGAAACAAATTCTGGGGTCGACATATTTGATCAGCTCTCATTTGAACACTGACTGAGAAGTCTCCTCGCATCTCAGCACAATTCCATCTAGGCTTGCTGGAGTATGCGCCTTGCCCAATGGCATTTAGTAGAAGAAGGTCAGAAGGTGGAACTATCATAAGAACAGCTTCATTCCTTTGACAGAAACTTGTTCTGCCCTCTTTGATATAGCTCCAGGAGAAAACATCTTAATAAACAGAAACTTGTGGGTAATTTGTTTATGATGATGTAGTTCTCAGTCCTTGCACAAAAATGAACAGCACAACTGCATCCAGTGACATTTTTTTGTCTGACGAAAAAGGACCCATGATATTTTCATTCTACATTTCATTCTGTTGCAGAAGAAGGTACAGGCTGACTGCCACTTAATGTGTCTCACAAAGAAACATAGACTCGGTTTAGCCTTCTTTCAATCAGCATCATGTGATCTTAACCGGAAAGGTTGAAATTCCGCAGACAAGTCCCTGTTTAGATTGATATCCAGCTTTTATCTCTCAACCCAGATTGGAAATCTGAGATACAAGAGTCCACCACATGCCTCTGCAAAAGTTTCAAAAGTTCTAATGTATAAGATTAAGATTGAACTTTCTAGTTGAGAGGTAAGATGATGCTCTGGCTAAGATTGAACTTTGCCAACTAAGAAAGAGCATACACAAATAAGGGAGAAAAGCTACATCTAATTCTCCTTTTGGAATTGCTCAATTCATATTGATACAGCTAATTCAAACCAGATTTCCACTTTCCTGTGGTCTACTTTTTCTCATATATATATTCAAGAACCTTGCCTGCTTAAATCCTTTTCATTGAATTATGTAAGTCAATCTTTGTCACCTAAAGACGACATGTGACTAGTTACTCAATTCAGCATAGGATCAAAATAGGATTTTGGTTCTCATACATTAGCATGGGCAATTTTATGTCAGGAACCAAATTTGGCAGAGTTCCTTGAGTTAAAGTTGATTAATTGTGGGCCATGCCGCCATTGTGTCCAAAAAAAGAATAAAAAATAAAAAAAAGAAATAAGGTCTATGGTTATTGCTATGATAATTTATCAATTCATCACAAACTTCCGATATGGGCAACTTCATAAACTGCACATGTATATGCTTCTGACTGAAGCTTGTTGTTCCAACAGATGTTTTCCAGTTTATTACCAATGTAAATTTTAGGTCCCAAAATTTGACAATCATGAGAAAAGCTCAAAATTGAAAACGATTCTAATCAAATTACATTAAATGCCAAGACAATGCCAATTGTAGTTTAGAGTAAAGGCCAGCATAAACACTCAAAATAGCAATCTTTGGTAGATGAATATGCAAAGACATACCTGCATTAAATGTGGCAAAATGAACAATTAAAACAGATGTTCAGAGCAAAATTGGACAATAAGCTCCTTGCCACCTGTAGAAATTTGATATGCTAAACTAGATTTTAAGAAATAGTTTAGTGCATCTCTAGTGCAACACATAGGCTTCATTTTTACTCAATATATGCTTATAAATCTCTTCATATCATAAAGATAATATCCGATAGTATAAGGTTGGCCTCAGTTGACTCAACCTAAATCCTAACTTGGTTTAGTAGAACTTGGGACTCTTGATAATGAGATGCATAAGGCATGGCCAGTCCAAACCAATGGAAAATTGATCCTTAAGAAAGAGAACATTTAGTAATACTTGATTCATATTGCTACAGCTAATTCAAATCAGTTTTTCACTTTTCGTGGTCTCATTTTTCTCATAATATTATAGGACTTCACCTCCATTAAACCTTTTCATGAAACTACAACTCAATGATCAGCACCAAAAGATAATGTGTGATTAATTGGCCTGTTCAGCCAGAGGAACAAAATAGAATTCTGATTCCCTTAACCATTAGCATGCACAATTTTATATCAAGAAATACATTTGGCACAGCTCATTCAGTTGAAGTTGGTAAGGTTAATTATGAGTCTTGGTGTCCAATATAGAAGAGTCTTGGTGCCAGAATTTTGACAGTCATGAATAAAAGCCCAGAATTGAAAATGATACTAGTCAAACTACTGCAAAAGCCAAGATAATGTAAGACGATGTAAGTTACAGTTCAGAATAAAGGCCAACATAAACATTTAAAAATATATAACTTTGGTAGATGAATATGAAAATACATACCTGAGCTCATGGCAAAAGTGAGTGTGATAGAATTGAAGATGGCATACTCAAAACCCAAAAAATGAACAATTAGAACATATGATCAAAGTAAAGTAGGATAATCAAGCTCTTATAAATGGACTTATACGGAGATGAACAAATGAGAATTCCTCTATGATCCATTGAAACACAAGATGGCACTGATTGACAAGTAATAACATATGAAAGCAGCTCTCAACTAGCCAGTGTCAGTGACCATCGTCTAAAAGCCAAAACTTGGGTACTGCTGTCAAGAACTCTTTTCTGAAAGACATAATGCATAAGAAAATCTTATCATATCTTGAGCTAATTTATATGTAAAGAAATACAGAGATGTAAATAAGTATGAAACAATGGTGTATGCAAGCCATCTATTTAGCACTGTGATTGCTGAATAGATGTCAGGAAAAGTTTGCACGATTTTTTTTGTTTGAAAAGCAGCTGATTTTCTTGCTCATGAAATCAGAGGACAGATTTTGACTGTGTATCCACCTTTTTCACAAATAAAAAGAAAAAAAAAACCATTTTTGCTTGTGGCTGAAGAAGTTATTGCAGATATTGCTGGTCTACGCTTGTTGCATCAGGTACAGCAACTCAGCGAAGGAGGCCTCATCGTCCCTGTGGAAGGTATCGGGCATACTCCGGAGCTCGTGAATCCTCATGACAGTGGGATCGGAGGCATCGTCGGCGATTGCCGCGGCAGGAGGAGGAGGAGGAGGGTCTTGAAGCCCTAGGATGCGATGGGGGCTCGATTATTCCGGTAGCTTAGTTCCGCTATTTCTCAGGGCCAGGATCTCTGGTTCCAGCAGGGACCTCACGACCGTCCAAAGCGCTCCCTCGTCGTCCCACGCCTGGTCGACGGCAACCTCCTTCGGGGGCTCGATCTTCGGCGTTTTCTTGATGCCGGGAGCGGCGCCGTGGCCGTACTTAGGGAGGCGGCGGATAATGCGGACCACCTCTTTCCGGTCCATCGCGTGGAGCGAAGGAGATGGCAGCGACGTTGGTGGGGCAGAGGGTGGACAGCTCGGAGGCCTTCTTGACGAAGCAGGCCCTCCTCTTCTTGAACGCGGTGCGCCGTGCCCTAGGGTCGGCGATGAACTTCACCGACTGCTTCATCTTTGCCCGAAGAGAGATAGAGAGAGAGGAGGGCACAGAGGAGGATTGACCGCGGACGGCGACGCCAAACACGTCGAGTGGGAGAGAGATCGGAAGACGAGAGAGAGAGAGAGACGATGGGGAGACTGAGGAGATACATAAGCCGCGTCGGGTAAGGCAATCGTTTAGTTCAACTGGAAACGGATCTTCAAGTGAAGCAGATCCGAAACATGTGCGATCCGACACCGACTTCAAACGGATCTATAAGTGAAGCAGATCCAAAGCATGTGCGACTCATGACCGATTCAGTGACCGAGTCGATCACCGAGTTGACTCGAAATCTGAGCCAATTATAGGCAGGACTTAAGAGATGGCATTGAGTAAAGGGATGATTGACCAACTTGAAGTCGAATTAGACGCGAAATCAATCAAACTTCTTATTGAGAGAGAGTGAGAGGGATAAGATCACGACCGTTCATCACATGCCCCCTTCCCTCCCCTTCGTTCTACTACAGTGATGCCTTCTTTTCTATGGCCCGTGTGAGAAGATAGCGTTGGCCCGGGGAAACTCTATTTCGAGGGAGAGGAACGGTAGTGTCGGCGACGCGATGCTCTTATCCGCGCGGGAGTTACTGAGTGCCCCTTCCCATGGCATTCCCTTCTCCACCTTCCCTTCCGCCCGCTCTCGAGCGGCTTCCCTCGCCTTCGCGAGGACCCGGGGCGGTCCCTGTAGGGCTTCCTCCTCCGGAGCGGCGGACGCGGAGCCCCGACGGCGAAGCGTTCCCTGGGACACTCTCCGTTTGAACTTCAGCGACGGCTCCAGGTGACCCAATTCGTTTTCATTGCGGATTCTTTGCTTGATTGTTGAAGCTCTGATTTTGCGCCGCTGTTTCTTCGTCCGGTTGTTTGAGGTCGAATTTAGATGATTATCGAAGCATCTGATGCCTATATTTTCTTAGCTTTGCATGGAAGTTTGATAAAGCAGTCCTGGAACTTGGTTTTCGTGGAAGTTCGAAAAAGTTGCCGTCTTGTTTCCGTTCTGATGTGTTGCTTGATGAATTTGTCCATTTTACTCATACTTATATTTTCCTTTTGATTTTGTTTGCTGATAGAAAGTTCTTGATGTCCAATTCGCTTCTGAAACATCAAATTATATGCATGAGATTTTGCCCCAAAATCTTGTAAGCTTTACTGAAATCAGATGCGGTACTTTTTGCACCCATACATCCACCTCTAGCTGCAAAATACCATCCACATTATTCTGGGTTTCTTGAAGGTTCCTGTTTAATAATCTACAAATTTAACTTATGTTGCATTGGAGTGATCTTGAATTAGTCTTCAATTTCTTGCCGTATAATCTCTGTGTATTGGGAGAAGAATAATAATGATCTTGAATTAGTCTTCAATTTGTTAACCTTTCTTGTACCTTTTTATCAATGTTTCTAACCAATGAGGATATCTCAGCCTCTCAGGAATTGCAAGCAAGGATGCACCTAAAACCTCCAATAAACTTTAGCAATCCTTTGCTGGTAAGGTCCAATTTGATGATAAAACGCAAATATAAGTAGTGACAATATAATTGGGATATTTTTATTTTTGTCCATATAGCAATGTGATGGATCAAATCATCTTGGAACAAATTCATATTTGAATGGTTTGCACGCAAATATTCTAATTGGATATGATCCAAATGCCTCCAACTTTTCACATTCTTCTCCTCCATGAACTCAAATAGTGAGAGGGTTATGGCTAACCAAGGATATTAGATGAAGGCCTTCAAACATGCCTTAAAAAGGCAAATATATTCTTTGTACCATGCAAGAAAAACCACTTGCTTTTTGTTGCTATTATTTGCCTTGAAAGGAAACGTTGTGCATGAATGTCTCAGTTTTCTTATTTGCTTGAGGATATGCAGTTCTATTCTAGAATACCATTTAGCTTGTACCAACAGCTGGGCTTGCCATGGTCCAAGCCATATAAGGTCCTGTTCTACTTGTGTTGTGATATGGTGATTTGTCCATATTTTGGTTCAGAATTAGTGTAGCGTGTGAGCTTTGTCCTCATGGTAGGTTGGTCCTTTTCACCAAAGTGCCGAAGCTTGACGTATAGATATAGTCTCTCAGGCAAAACGTGTGAGGGTGCAACCTCACTGAACCTCCTTATATCTTGGTAATACATAATCGGAAATCACTTCTGTTTTTTTTTTACTATGAAGTTTTTTTAGATAAGCAGTCAAGCAAGCTCTCATTTGCTGTTGTTGTTGTTGTTGTTTTAATGATGATAGTTATATCATGTTAATTCAAGCGTCTACTTGTGCACTGGGTTGCAACTTTGCAGCCAATTGGAACCTAATATATCTGATTTATTTTGTTGGGTCTTTGTAGCTTTGTTCTATCCAGCTAATCAGAGCTCTTTTCAGGTGCATTCAACCATCTGATTTCTCTGTCTTTGATCCGTTGGGTTTGAACAAGGAGAGCTCTTTGGGCCTTGGTGCTTTGTGGGAAAGTGTTCTTGATTTCTTTTCCCAAACATTTGAAAGTACAGCAAGTTCAAAGAAGGATAAATCTTCCTCAAAACGAGGAGTGGCAGGTTATTTTTTTCTTAATTAGTAATTTTCTATCATAGCTATTGTTTATTTTATACTAAAAGTAAAAAAAAAATGATGATGTACTTGACTGGATTATAAAGAGAGACACTTAATGCTTTGTTTTCTTCAGTTGAACAAGTAACTAACTCTAGACTGTTGCAACAGATTTAACTCGTGTATAGTTCAGCTCAGCATATAGCCTTTTGGGTTATTTTATCTCTGATTTCTACGTAGACACCCTTTGCCTGTAGAAATATATCCAGATTTTGTGATATTTGTGGTGTGCTAATGACTGAAAGAAGAATGGTAAATAACCTATGTCAACATTTTTAACCTTTATCTGTCTTTCTCTTCCAAATAGATGTTCTTCCAGGATGTAGAAGAACATGGCCAATGAGCAAAAGGAAATACTAAAACAGTTATAGATATTTGAGCAAGTTGTTCCGAAACACTCTTTTGTTGCAATATTTTATCATACACTGGTCTTGAACTTCTAAATTCTAAGTATGTGAATTTAGAATTCTGCTTTACCTAATTGCTTATTTTTATCTCCAGCTGCAATTGAGGATAGTTCTATTGACATTGGTGACTTCTTTAAGGGCCCTCTTCCAGGGAAATTCCTAAAGCTTTTAGGATATTTAACTTTATCTCGGCTTGGAGTATATGTACCTCTAGGTGGAGTGAATCGAGAAGCTTTTGTTGGTAATTTGGATCAGAACAGTCTATTGAGCACCTTGGACTCCTTCTCTGGTGGTGGAATTGGTAGACTTGGTGTCTGCTCCCTAGGTATTGTTCCATTTATCAATGCACAGATTGTCTTTCAGCTTCTTACACAAATCTATCCAAAGCTACAAGATCTCCAGAGAAGAGAAGGAGAAGCAGGAAGGAAGAAAGTTCTTCAGTATACACGCTATGCTTCTGTAGGCTTTGCAGTGTTCCAGGTGAGAGCCACTGGAACCTTGAAACTGATGGATTCAGTAGCAATTTCATCTTGGTTTAGTTGACTTATCTTTCTTTACATGAACTCTTTCATGTCTAACTTACTCCATAATCAGCAAATGCTTGTTGCCATAGTTGAAGTAGAGAAATTCATCATAATTTTGGTATTCTCACTGTATCTAATATGTTTCCAGCTGAACTGTAGACAGTGGAATAATTTTTTGTGATTTCATTGTTTCTTCTTTCTCAATAGGACATGTTATCAAGAGAAAATGTCAATAAACAAAATTATCAGATAAGGTACCTATTTTATCACACAATACCTGCAGTTCATAATCACAAAGCCTCGTTGTTGTTAGGTGCCAGACTTTTGGATTTATTGAAGATAACAAAATGCCATTTTTGCCTCCAGAAAATAACTCCCACAATTTCCATTGTAGGTTCTAAGGTTTTCTTTATTTTGAGAAATTTGAATAGAGCACCAAATCTGTCTACCTACTGTGGCTTCATTCTGCTATATAGTATATACAACAGTATGATCTCAATTAATCCTTAATTGCTTCCCTTGCAATGCAACCGTGTCTCTACGATGTGCTAATTCTTCCTTCCAAGTCTCAATACACATATAAAAGACTTTTCTTGTTTATCAAACTCGTTTAGTGTTAATGAACATCTTTTACAACAGTACATTGAACTTTGCATGCTGGTAAATTTTCTTATGATTATTTTGGACATTACACCAAGATGCCATGTCAGTTCATCCCTGCACCAGGATGCTTTAACAAATTTGTTATTTAATTCTTTGATAACTACTGCAAATGATTTATGCCATTAGAACAAATAAACGCTTTTCTAGTATATATCCTTATATGTCATATTTATCTACATGTTAATAACTTCTCTTAATAAATGCTAAATTGGTGATCCCATGTTTAAAAAGTGGGTATTCGTCTAACAGAAAAAGAAGCTAAGTTTAAAATAAGACAATTATCAGCTCAAAGTTCTTTTGAAAGGGAATAAACATTTGTTGTATGTCTGATAAAGAATGACATGATATTTATTTTAATGCAATAACCAACAAAGCCAACCTTGAAGACTATATCCATCTCCTTGCTGCTGTAAGAGAATGTGTAGAAGGATTAAATAGGTTAATGAAAATGATTGATTGTCATGGATTTTCTAGGTGGTGTGTAACGCTGGAAAAAATGTGTAAGCCTTTGAGTTTCGATTGGTTGTTCTCTTTTAACATGTCTATTAAATGTTAATGAATTTAGCTATCCTGAAGTTTCTGCAAGTGTTGTGTTTAAAACATATGGAGTATAAATAACTTGATTTTGAGTGGAATAATTTTGTGTTTCCTCCCTAAATATACAAATTATACAAGTTATATAATATATATTCCTTTAGTGGAAATTGACATTTCTTTTCATGGTTTAGGTACTAATCTTCACTTGTTGCTGCAGTTTTTTACCACAATGAAAACTTTGCGAGTATCATTTTGCTTCAGCATGACCTTTCACAATTTAGAGATTATGCTTCATTCGTATGTTGTTCAGACTACTACATTATCCATGTTGCTGGTTGGCTACATGAAATTAATGTTTAATGTGGATCAGTGAGCAACATTGCATGATTTATTGTGGATTTGTTATTAATTACATGCTGAAGCCTTTGTATTTCTTATCACAAGGCCATTGGGCAAGTAGTTTACCTTCGCCCATATGTCAATGACTTCAGTACGGAATGGGTTCTATCATCGGTGGTATTGTTGACACTCGGTTCAGTATTTACAACTTACATTGGTGAAAGAATATCCGACCTGAAACTTGGAAATGGAACCTCTCTTTTGATATTCACCAGCATTATATCATACTTGCCTGCATCATTTGGCAGAACAATTGCACAGGCATTTCAAGATGGAAATTACGTTGGACTAGCTACGATTACCTTGTCATTTTTCCTATTGGTCCTTGGTATTGTGTATGTCCAGGTAAACGCTTTTCAGCTTATCTAATTTATAGCATATCTTTTATGTGCTAAGAAAAGCTTGATAAATGGTTTCTAGGAAGCAGAAAGGAAGATCCCACTAAACTATGCTTCAAGATACAGAAGTGGGGGCCTTCAAAAATCTGCATATCTTCCTTTTAAGGTTTGTTATATTTCTTGTTGATCCATTATTCTGCTCCAAGTATATTGCTTGATACTTTCAAGTTTCAATACAGTGTTAGTTATTTGCTGTTATAGTCTTCAACAACAACAACATTCCATGAATCTTTTCTTGCCAGTGAGCTTTGTGTTATGCAATCTTTCTAATAAATGAAGAATATTCATTTTTTTTATTGTTCTTAAGTAGATCTATTTATGTTTCCCTTTACCTCTCTTGACACCATTAATCATAATTGAGTTATACGGTCTAATCACAATATCTATAGGTCTCTTTTGAACCTGTTCATATCATAGACAATCTTATGGCATTTTATCCTCTATGAAGTAACACCTAATTATTCTTGAAATGAATAATTCTTATTTTTTTATAATAACTTCATACATCAATCTCAATAGTCTTATTTCAGTTACACTATTCTTTGTGCTTGTTTTTCGCCACCCAACAACATGATTTGCCCAACATTATGGTTTGGGAAGCATTTTGAACTTATATTTGTTTGTTATAAAAATTTCCTTTCAATGTAAGGACAACTCAATGATCACATAAATTCTGACATCCATCTTCTTTTTAAGCATTTGACTTTTACTGAAGAATATCTTCATCAATCCAGTTGAATAATAAATTAAAGATACTTAAGACTTTTACTTGCATAAACTTGTTGTTCATTCATGTTAATTGTATCCTCATTTCTTTTGTTTTAAACTACATTTCATATATTTGAATTTAGTTTTAATTTAATACTTTTAATTTCCAAGACTATTCTTCATAAGTTTAGAAGTAATCCGAACTAAACTTTCGATAACCATGACAATATTGTCAGCCAATAATGAACACCACAGGGGTCCTTGACATGACCAGTAAGTTCAACTCCTATCCCTGAAAACACCCTTAAACACAAAGACCCGAGAAACATGAGCGTTATTGCTTATTGACACGCACCTGCTGACTTCAACACAAACTTGCAGTTGCTGATCAAATTTTAAGGCAACTGCAAGACTTGTTCAATTACTTTAAAGTGTTGGTTTTATTTTTTTGCGCTGGTTGGGTTTACTTCAATTCTACTTGAAAATATCTATATGATTGTTCAGTATTTCTTTAATTCTTTCTTTTTTCTATAAAGCTATCATCTTCATTTTGCAAAGTGCATTGGCTGTGTACTAATATTCTTAAGCAGGTGAATAGCTCCGGAGTGATGCCCATTATATTTTCAACTTCTTCCTTGGCTTTACCTGGCACTCTGGCACGCTTCACTGGTTTAACTGCTCTTAAAAAGGCTGCAGTTGCTTTGAACCCAGGAGGTAAGCTTGTTATCTGATTAGCCACTAAAAGATCAGATGAGGATTATGTAGAATAGATCATGTTAATGTATCATAACCAAAGTCAAAAGGATATTTTACCTTAATCATGTAAATAAAATGCTTCATCATGTTTTCGTCAATAGATTTTTCTTTTCTAAATTCAGACTTCTAATAAGAATATATCTTGCAGGTCCTTTATATCTTCCTACTAACGTCCTACTCATTGCTTTTTTCAATTATTATTATACTTTTCTACAATTGGACCCTGACGATGTGAGCGAGCAGTTGAAGCGCCAGGGGGCTTCAATACCACTTGTTCGACCTGGAAAAAGCACAGCTGCTTTTCTTAAAACAGTAAGGATGTTCATTTTTATTATGAGTTAATATGCTGTATCATATGCATAAGATGTTCCTTTTTTTGTTATAGAGATAAAATTCACATGGCATGTTTTGGTCTAATAAGATTCCAGTATGGTGTTGAGAGTGGTATTCAAAACCTTGAACCTTATAATACTTGCATACTTCTAAACAGATTCTAGCATTATTCTGTCCCATGGCATGATTGATATTTAATCAGTACTCTGCTCTCTGCTGTAGCACTTAGCCTTTTAAGTATCAACTTATGTTCGTTATATTAATAGTGTTCTGAGAGTAAGACATCTGGGCTTTTGTCCAGTAATATCAGCTTGAACTTGTCAAGTGGGCTGTTAGGTACTTTCTGCTTTGGATAATGGATACTCTCCATTTTGTGAGGACAGGGATTTTACACTTCTAACATCTAATTATATGAATTCTTTCCCAATGGGGTTTTTCTTAGTCTGTTACAGACTAAGAGATTCAAAGTGATTGCAAGTATTGCAAATGATATAGTATAATGCTAATTACTTTGAATTTTACCTGGAAATCCCTAAATAGATGAAGAATGGTTTATGGATCCAGTGTATCTACTGATAAACTAGAGTCAGAATTGGTACTTGCAACTCCATAATAGCTGATATAATTTGCTTATATATTGCTTCTGCAGGTTCTTAGCCGGATATCAGTACTGGGTTCAGCTTTTCTGGCAGTGCTCGCAGCTGGCCCGTCTGTTATCGAACAAACGACACACTTGACTGCTTTCCGTGGATTTGCTGGTACATCTATTCTAATTCTCGTGGGATGTGCAACTGATACAGCAAGAAAAGTTCAGGCAGAAATCATATCGCAGAAGTACAAGAACATCGAGTTTTATGACATCAACCAGTATGGCCCTTGAATGTAATCGACAAAAATCATGCACCTTCTTTTCGAGCACACCGTGCTACCAAATTATCAATGTTGTCATTATTGAAAAGGGAACTAACACGCATATATTATGCCCCACAGAAAAAATTGTTAGAGGTCAAGAGGCTGTAAGTTTGCGTCTTATCGCCGTTATTTGACCGTGTTGGTCTATAAAGTATCTAGAGTGTAGATATCTTCTGAAGAAAATTGAACTTAAATCATTCTTTCTTTATGTGATGATCAAAATACTAATGATATGTTCTTTGTTGATTGCATCTTGGTAAATCAGTAAACGGTGATGTTTAATCTTGCAGATATGTCTGTTTATTGAGGTAACTAAAGAGTACTCGAAACACAAATCC
Source organism: Musa acuminata AAA Group (assembly GCF_036884655.1). Classification (NCBI taxonomy): domain Eukaryota; kingdom Viridiplantae; phylum Streptophyta; class Magnoliopsida; order Zingiberales; family Musaceae; genus Musa; species Musa acuminata. The sequence goes on from NC_088330.1 coordinate 10,170,618, forward strand.
TAATGGAGTTAATGCAGAGGTTCCTGCACTTTGGCGATATTATGTTATTGCCCCTAATTTGACAGAGATATTGAGATTGTGAATAGCATGTTAGTCACTAGGGTGTGAACAGTGTGCTATTCCCCATAATTTTGATTCCATTTATTAGTTAATTTGGGATTGTATCCTATCTGAACTGTTTAACCTAATCAAATATCTTTATCAGAACATGTTATGAGTTTTAAACTTGCATCAGTCCATTTCTATTCCTGTTTGGTGTTTAATTAATGTTTATACAATGACTTTTTCTCTATTTGAGATAACAAACCAGCTTGCATGTGAGAAGGGATGTCAGAGTAGAAAGCATGGATACATAGTTCATGATTGAGATGAAACCTTCAAAATAAGATCTGCTAACTAATCCAACAAGAGTGTCAGTCACACTGTCTAATACTTAAATAATATATCCATTTAATCAAGCATCACTGTAATTGCCATGAAGTAAGACATTGTTCCAGCAGAATTCTTTGGCAGATCAAGATCTTTCAGCAACAGATAGAATTTACAAAAAGTTGTCATAAAGTACTGGTTCACAATGCTTAGTTCTTCATGATTCATAAGCATCATCAGTTGTTGCTCAGCTTGTGCTAGTGGAGTTACTACACACTTCAGTGGCTTTAACACCATGTACTTCCCCATTGTGATCCAATCTTCATGTAAATTTCTCACCTAGGAAAAAACAATAAGCTACAAGATCATGTGCAAGCAAGACAATGACATTTGATGTGTCTGCAGTCAGTACAGATCTACAGCACACTCACTCAATAAAAAGATCAGCAAAGTGAAGGATCAATTACTAATGTTGTAGCTCAAGGCTACCATTTTATGGCTCAAGACCTCTTGACACAGCCATGGGAGGACATATTGGCAGCTTCCCAAAAAGTTCCCTGTCCCACAATGTTAATGGGACATTGTGGGACAAAGTGTTCCTCTCACTTTACCTGAACTCATTCAAGGTTTTAACCAAAGGCTTCACCTCCATGTCCTTCAGTTTTGGCAAGGAGACAGGGATGGAACATGGTGTGGGCCAACCCTTCCTTACAAATATGGCTTCTTGCTTGGAAGATGAACCAACCCATCATGAGGTCAACTCCATGAACAAGAACTGCTGCTAAGCATGAAGTGGAAAAAGCTGCATTGAAGCATGTACTTGGCAAACTGGTCTGAGATGAACCATGTTACAGATCTTACCTCTCTGCACTTTTCTTTTACTTGAGATGCAACAAAGCAATAGCTGTGGACTTGGAGGATTCCAGCAATGGAAGAACAGAGCTGAGTTTTTGAGATCCACACTTGACACACATCATGTGTAACTCAGTCCTGTGGCCCCCTGTTTATACAACATCTGGAATCTTTCTTTCTCACCTTGTACTTGTTTGTACACATCCTGTATGTATTCCTCTTGCAATATATGTGGGAGTACTATTTTCCTTAAGAAAAGAAAGATGAGGAAGAAACAAATAGTGTCAATGTGACTTCTTCTCCCAAAAAAAAAGCTGAGTTTTGCTTATGATATTTTAAGCCTTCATGCCTAACCAATCACCAAATCATATGGGCAACCAATTTATTTGCTAGACCATATATGCATCATAAACAGCAATTAAATCTTTTGATTTATTAAAGTTTTGGAACTTTTCATGACCGCATTACCTACTCAAAGAAAGTTTTTTGTTACAAACAAAAAGCAATGAGTATAAGCTACTAGACATTCGAGTTACGGAGCAATGAAAGACAATAAGCAAACATCACGATTACTTGAAATAATTCGTCGATACTGAAGTAACACAACAGAACAAGGGGTTCTCAAGTCAACCATTCATACATCAAATTGATGAGCAGCTAAAGTAAGATCCTGAATGTCCTAACTTGACAAGGACCCTTGATACAAGACAAGTATGCATCCTAAGCTAAGACCAGTAGCTGAGAAAAGTCCATGTACAAAAAGAAAAGAAATCAATAACAGAGACAGAGACAGAGAAGAGGGAGGAAAGATGAACTCTAGAAGCCAGATGCCCTTCCTAGCGTGTCATTTATATCTGGGGTGATGGTTGTCATCCCGGTTGTTCCTGAAGGCGCAGCATCCAATAGAGTAGACAACAAGAAGGAAGATGAGGAAAATGATATTAGCTACCGCAACCTTCTTCCAGTCATGCTTGAGGTTGGCGAGAACCCCTGCCTTGCAAGATTGGCAGTCATAGCAAAGAGTGGATTGGCCACTTTGCCATGTGTTGCAGTCCGGCACATCAGATGAGTTGAAGCCAGGAGGTTTATTCCATGCAGTTCCACTCATGTAGGTGAAGTTACATGCACTGGGAGGTTTGCAGCATCCAGACTGAACCGACAAGAGATAAACACAACACAATAAAAGTCAAGATACAAGCAGTAATGCCTACATGATACATTGCCAGAGTGCTACTCGTGGACACTTCTACTTTCGCATAACCTATTACAGGTTGTGGTACATACTTCTGTTTCTCCTCCCTAACATTATGCTTTTAGATACTATTTTATCTGCAGAATGAATTTGATCAGGTGTTCCATTTTAAAGGTTTAGCCATAAACCAAACTATCTTCACTATCTGAAAAGAGAGTTCAAGCAAGGCACCAAGTTCATCTGTGCATGGCTACTTGCAGCCGACTATCCATATTCTTTGTGGACTGGGAGCATTCTATGTTGATTGTTAACCAGTATTGAAGGAATCAGACTTTACAAAGAAGGTCAACAGTAGTGTAATAAAGAAAGACCTGCATGCTCATAAAGAAAGGGATACACATGGAAGAAGACAATCATTTCAAACAATAAAGTCACTTAAAACCACTCGAGCTGTACACATGTTGATTCAATGTGGTGCTTTGGAAATTTTGCCTATTGAAGTGCTCAGAAGTAATTTTGGATTCATCTTGTGAAAAAGGTGAACATGAATGTAATGAATCAGAGGTCAAGATGTGGACCAGGAGAAACCACACAACAAACATATTTATGTAGTCATTATTTTCTTTCAGCATAATTTCGAGTTTTTGTCACAAAAAGACAACCTGTTCAGTATGAACAAAAATATTAATGTAATAAAGAACACAAATATAGTTTACTGAGGAGAAGAAGCAACCAGTGCAGTATGAAAATTGAAGCTGCCAAATAAGATTCACAAAGAAGACACAAAGTTTGAAGTCTGGTATTGAGAAAATGCCATGGAAAACAACAAAGCTTACACCACATAAGATTCTTCCTTATCTATATGTCTATAACTCAAAAAGGCAGCAGCAGAAGACATGAAAGCTAAATTTCATACAGAAAAAGATAATGATTATGATGATGATGATAACAAATTACTAACACAACAAATATACCAGCAAAAGGGTTAGGCTTGCACTACACCTTGAACTTTCATAAGAATAACACAATCCCACTCTAATTGCAGCAGGTTTGGGCCACATTAATCAAACTCAAAGAACTGTTGCAACTCAAAACAACACAAAAACTCGTAGAAGACAAGAGAAACGACAGAGGTTATAATTGAGGAACCCATCTTCCATACCAATTAGATTTGACAAAAAAGAGATTCCTCATATCTCAAGAATTCATGCTAGCTACCAAAAGCAAAATTTAGACAAACACTACACGTACAGGATGCACCACCACCAACAGAAATAGAGAGAGGAGATGCCCAAACAGAAGCCAACATGTCACAGGCAGTAAAGAAGATCAGAGCAATGTGCGGAGTTGAATGTCAAAAGAAGATATGCTATGGAGAAAATTTTGCTCCAGAGGACAATTTGCAACGGCCAAACTTTTAGAAGAGCAGACCATCTACCGATTTACATGCCCCATGGACACATGCTTCTTGAAGATCGAACCTTTACAGCATAATATCGTCAGAGAGCGTCTCAAACGGGAGAAGCAACGCAAGGAAAAGCCAAAAAGATGCCATTTTCAGTTCTCAAAACCAAAACCTTGCGGGAGAAAACAAGAAAAGGGGATGACCAATGCAAGCCAAAAAGATGCGATTTTTAGCGTCACAAAGCACCGACCTGTATAGGGGAGAGGTTATCTTTGATGAATTGGTCCCAAGTCTGGTTCTTGTTCTGCAAGCTCTCGCACACCTTGCCCTGCTGCAAGCAGCTGCGGATCCTCCTCCAGTTACCGGCTTTCTCCACCCTCCTCTGGAGCCAGTCGGAGTAGTCCCCCAGGCGGTACTCCTTGAACCCGCGTCCGGAGACGACCTCTCCGGCGCCCTTGTTGGTGACGACGAAGGCGAAGACGGTGAAGCAGACGAGGAGGAGGATGAGGAGGAACATGACGACCAGGTACAGCCAGAGGAGGCAGGAGTTGCGGCAGCAGGCGCCGACGAAGCCGGCGAGGGAGACAAGGAAGAGGAAGACACCGAGGGCGACGAGGGGCCGCTCCAGGAACTTCTCGCAGTCGGTATTGGCACGCTGGCTCAGCCAGATGCCGCCGCCGATAATGGGGATCGACAGCACCAGAGTGATGACATTGAGCACTCCGATGAGGCTGTTGCTGAACCGCATCATCTTCCTCAGGCGGATTGCGGTCTCTCGCCGTCGCTTCTTCTGCACGCACTGGGGAGGGAGACGAAGGGACGAAGATGAGAGAGCCGACGGCAGAGCGAACAGTGTGTGGGAAACAAGCATCGAAGTGGAAGTGGAATAATCTTTATAGGGGAATTATTATTATATGGTTTCTTATAAACCAATAGAAATTATAACTAAAACATATTGACATTATTTACCAAATAATATAAAGTCATTAATGATATATATAAATATATAATTAATGACTTTGACTAAGTCATCCAAATTTGGGTTACAATAGAATTAAAATGCATCAATCACCTCTTAAAGTCAAATTAAGCAATTAGTAAAAGAGGGGTAACCGTCTCAGCCATAAAAACCTTAATTTGAACGCATTTGTCCGGTAAATTACACGTTAACAAAGCTTAAATAACCCCATAAAAATATCCCCTTTTGGTCTTTTTGACGAAAAATTTAGTCAACTCATGAAGACATCTTCTTAAGCACTCTTCGGGTGATTAAGTGCACGAGATCATCCTATACCTCCACCTTAAGTGTGAGACCCTATACCTCCACCTTAAGTGACGCAAGGCCGCACATTCGATGCCACATAATCGTATTATCTTTATGACTATAAACGGGTATTTTGTGGGGCTTAATCACATGCATTGTTAATTAATTCCATATCAAATGGTAGACTATGCATCAATCATATTCATTGGATAAAATTTTAATGGCAAATCGATGTAGGATAGAGACATGGGATCATCTTACGCGCGTGCCTTACCAGTTTTTTCCACGTAATCGTGTGATCTTTATGCCTAAGAACTTATATTGTGTAGGCCCATCATTAGTCATGTTAACCACGACTAATTATATTACCTTTTATAGTTAGTTATCTTTGCATGATCCCTACACTTTAAAAAGTTATATTGACATCTTTATAGTTACGAAAGTAAAACATTTAATCTCATTTATCCTCGTACCGTCGATTCGATGGAAGATACCGGACGTGCTATCAGTGCAAAAATGACGCTAAAAAGAGAGACAACTTCACTATCGTTCCTCATGCTTTGTCTTCTCCTCTGACTTCACTATCCTCCCAAACGGTCTACCCAACGATGGTGTTGATGGTGATCATCATCTCCCCTATACCGACCTTATGTGAAGTCGAAGACGTTAGGTAAGATAACGAAGCAAGAAAAATAGGATGATGTAGGAGATGATAATCACTACCAACACCGTTATTAAGTAGGTTGTTCATGAGAATAGCAAAGTAAGAGAAACGAAACAATACAAGATATGCAGATTGCTATCGACATCACCGTTAGGTAGGTCGTCTGAGAGAGCAGCGAAACTAGAGAGAAAGATGAAGTCGGAGGGAGGATAGTGAAGCCTTCACAGAAGTTATCCTTCTGTTAAGTTAATATCTTTTGGACGATGAAAATAGTAAAATTATCTTTTTAGCATCATTTTTACACATGATATCTTATGTTAGTGGAATCAATCGCGCGAGGAGAAATGATATTAAATATTTTACTTTTGTAACTATACAGATGTCAATATAATTTTTAAAAATATAAAGATAATGATACTAACGATAACTAATTATAAGATATAATATGTAATTAGCTCCACTAATTAATTTGAGATTAAATGATAGCCCACGCATTAGTCATATTAGTCGAATCAAATACTGAAAGTTCTACCGTATAATTGAACTTAGAGATTTGTGAACTTAGGATTAATGTGTTTTTAAGAAGATTAGTTCTTCCATATAGTGATAATGGTTTGCGAGTTAACTTACTATTAAATGATATCAGGTTTCACCAAATGAGGAGGCTAAATCATACCTTACTATTTATTATATATCCCTGCAAATAGGCTGTTTGTAAGTTTTAGTATATATCACTTCACATACTAAAATACTCGCACATATAATATCATTCCGTTGATTCGAATTTAGCATCATATTGATTTCTAGAATATTAATATAAATTCGAGTTGTAAGTAATAAACATAATCATAAATTTGTTTATTTATTTTTTTTGCCGGTCGAAATAATAAGGGGAGTCGATAGGGGTATAATTGTACTTCGACAAGACTCCGAACACACGTGCGCGGCTACCCCGCGGCACGTGTACGGCCGCCCGATACGGACGAGGCCCCGCTCCTAAATGTTAACGTGTCTGTATCCCCAAAGTCGGAGAAGGACGAAGTGACCTCGGGAAGTCCTCCGAATCCTCTCCGCCCTCCTCGCCAAATCCGGATTCGGGCTCCAACCCCTAGTTTTGCGATTAGACCTTTTGGTTCGTCGGAATCTAGAGTGGAGGAGGCTGACAGCGTGGAGAGGTTGCGGGGATCTGCGATCTAGGGCTTTCGGGCGGCCTTTCCCTTTGCTGGATTATTTGATGGTTCAGTTGAGGAGTTACGAGAAGCTGCGGCCGGATTCGGGGCTGCCGATTACGAAGCCGACGCCGGCGCCTGCGGCGGCCGGGGTGAAGTTGGAGATTGAGGACCAGTTGGAGGACGAACATGGGCCGCTCGACAAGAGGCCCAAGATGGACACCTCTCCGCTCCAGCCGGTGGATCTATCTTGTTCTTTTTCTTTTCTTGTTTCAAGCGAAAGCCTCATTATTTCGCATTCTCTGGCTTTGATTGCAGATGATTCTCGAGTAATTCCAAAAAATAGTTTGATCTGATTTATATGTCTTCTAGGTTGGTTAATGTCGGGATACATGGTGGATGTGTTTTAAGAAAGATGTGTCTACAGTTCAAACAGTTAGAAAAAAAGTCATCTTTTTTTTCTTTTTGTTTTGCATTTTTGGAATCTTGAAGAACCAGATAACTATTGAAACTTTGGCAGTTCTGTGAGAGGCTTCCATCTTTTACATCTTTTATATTGCATTTCTGTTGAATTATTGGTGATTGGCTGAAAAGTTTCGTCATTTTGTCTTCCCTGGAACAAACGGTTAAGTGTTGAACTTGTGAGGCCGATGCTCCTTTTTCATGATAAAAGAATAATGTCGAGCTTTGAGAATCAAGCTTTTTTATGGAGAATGTTTGTTTTGCGTTCTCCCTTATTCTTCTTAATATGCTGAATGTGATTTCAGCCACGCGAGTCACAAGTGAGCTTGGATGTTCTGTCCTGGGAAATTTGTTATGCTTTCTTATTTCCAAAATCTGTTTGTCAAGACACATGTATTATCTAGTTTTGGAAAATTATTTACTAAGTTGGTGTCTTATTGCAGTGGGGAATTGGTGGAAGTATGCCTCCAACAGAGCTCATTCAAAACAATCTGCTAAATGAGCCTAGCCCATTGGGTCTTCACCTGCGGAAGAGTCCATCGCTGCTGGACTTAATTCAGATGAGGTTGTCCCAAGCAAGTGCGAGTGTGAAGTCATCTGTCATGAGGAATGAGAGCTTAGAGGATGTGAAAAATGAAGATTTTAAGTCTACTGGTGCTTTAGCCAACATTGAGAAGATGAAAGCATCAAACTTTCCAGCTTCCCTTTTAAGGATTGGAACGTGGGAGGTAATTCATTTGTTTCCTTTGGAATCTTGTTATTTTCTTTGCTCTTAACTTAGTGAACGAAAATTAAAGAAATACTGCACTAATTTATTTATTTATTTTTCGAATCTTTTTATTTTCTTTGTTCGTAACTTAGTGAATGAAAAATAAAGAATAATGCACTTAGCATCATATGATTACTTTGGAGTTTGGTAAGTTTTTTTTTCCCACTTCCTTAGCCGAATCCAGTCACACAGATATTACTTTTGTTTTCTGTGGATGGTAGTTATTATAAATCTGAAATCTAACCGTGCATGATTGCAGCAATTTTCTGGTGATGGTTTCTTGAGTTCTGTGCAATTAGTTCAGAACTGTAGAATCTGAAGGAGCACCTCTTTCCTTCTTTTCGACATCTAACATGCTAGAGGATTTAGCTGCGTCTTGCCTGTGTTGGGAAGCCACAGGCATGGCTTTCCAATCTATGAAGGAGAGTTGTTGTCCATTTCCATGCAATTATAAGCATGACTACTATATATTATATTACTGGCTTAATTTGCAGCATACAGCATGTTGTATTTTTGTTTGCTATTTTTTAGAGGATGGGCAATTTGTTGACTCTGTGGTTTTCGGGTTGGTGGAATTAGAAATGATTAATCTATTTCCTTTTACTATAGTATGCATCAAGGTATGAAGGAGATTTAGTAGCCAAGTGCTACTTTGCAAAGAGGAAGCTTGTCTGGGAGATTCTTGAAGGTGGTCTTAAGAGCAAGATTGAGGTCCAGTGGTCAGATATCACAGCCCTTAAGGCAACTTGTCCAGAGCATGGTCCAGGGACTTTGGATTTAGTGGTAACATTATTTTGGTGTCAGTAAATTAGTGTTAGTAAATTTCATTGATTTTCTAAGATTTTATATCTTTTGTGCAGTTGGCTAGGCAGCCTCTTTTCTTTAGGGAGACTAATCCACAGCCTAGAAAGCATACACTGTGGCAGGCTACTTCAGATTTCACTGACGGGCAAGCAAGCAAACACAGGTAAATGAGATATTCTTTGTGCTGGTTAATTGATTGTGATCGGGACTTTACTGTTGCTACAGTAACTGGGAACACAATTTAATTTCACGGTTTAATTTGTTCCCTTTCTTGAATGTTCCTGCGTTTAGAAATCAATTTCGAAGTTTAATGATGCCTTTTTCTGTCTGCTTATGGATTTGGTCAAATTGGTCACAAGTGGGATTTTACTTTCCCTATCGTGATTATATATCAATCTTATGCATCGTGGTGTACATGCCAATTAATCAGTAAATTGGAAGCGAGCTTGCAATTTGAGGTTCTTTGGGAATTTTGCTTCTTTTTTTTTTATTGGTCTACACTAATAGCAAGTTCTGATATACTTGTATTCAGGAGGCATTTTCTGCAATGTCCGCAAGGTTTATTAAACAAGCATTTTGAGAAGCTTATCCAATGTGATCCACGATTATATGCACTAAGTCAAGAACTTGATATCATTTTGAAAAGCCCATTTTTTGAACCAAAGATCTCTATGTTTGAGGACCCAGATGAATATAAGTGCCACCCATTTGATAAGCTGAAGGATGAATATGGATCTGCAATTCAAAATTTTCAAGATTCTGCATTGGCTTGTGCTGGCACATCAATTTCTGCCAAGAGTGAAATCAGAGAATCTACTGGTGCATTATCTGATATTTCTATCGGCAAAATCCACTCACCAAGCTCAGGTAGCTCCGCATCCCAATTCTATAATAGTTTATCTGTGTTATGATAATTTAAGAAAATAAATATGTTGCACTTTCTACTTTATTAAGTGTTTGCCGTTGTTACTTACCAATGAAAACTTAGTTGAAGCACATTGTTCCTTTAGTTACCAGTAGGCTTCTCCATTTTTACGAGGCACAATTTTTCTGCTTATCTTGTTTGGTTCTTTTGGATGATATCTAGCATTTGTTGTTTGAACCCCAAAGAAAGAAAAATACACACTAAATTTTACTTGAAATAAGATAAATCTGAAGTCAGCATTCTGACCCATGTGTTCCAACATTAGTACTAACCTTTTCTTTGGCATAGTACAATATTTTGCATGTAGTGAGGACATCTAAATTGTCTCTTTATCATTCTTTGGATCTTTAGATGTTTCTCTATGTTAATTTATCAAATCTTCTGTGCTTCTATATTTATTCCTATATAGTTCATATTACTAGCTTCTTATTTACTAGGAAATGATACTTGCTAGTACTCATTTGGATTTTGGAGTGTCTAAACCCCATCTCTGACTGCAATGCAATATATTGTTTGCAAATTTGTATTGTTTTATGATCTTCTACTTTGTGTTTCAGTGATGGATCATATTTCAGTGGAAACTGACGAGAGAAAGAACCATAACTGCTGGGATGAGTTAAAGTACCCTGGACTCAAGCCTTCGATGTCCATTAGTGACTTTGTAAGTCAAATAGAAAATTGCATTTCGGAGCAAATCAGTTCGGGGAATCCACAATTACCTGGTACTATACCCGACAAGAAAATGTTGGAAGAGTTGGCTCAATGCCTCTTCAGCGATTCCCAGATGCCCACCTCTGATGAAAAAACTGTCATGACGAAGGTAAACTCGTTTTGCTGTCTTCTTCAGAAGGATGCTGCCTCAGTCCAAAGCCATCAGATGAATGCTGGTGGCACTTCAGCTGATGATAGTGGCTCCCAGGATGGTGTGTCAGAGAAGCACACACATTCTCTTGAAGATGAGTTCGACAATACCTCAGGTCTCAAGACACTGGCAAACATCTCGAGGAAAGATTCGTTCGGGGAGCTGCTGATGCATCTCCCTCGTGTCGCCTCATTGCCTCAGTTCTTGTTCAATATCACAGAAGATGAAGAAGATAGCTGTCCATCAAACTGACTTTCTCCCAGATGAACATTTAGACTGTATCTTTCCCTCTTTTTCTGTATAGAAATGGTATAAGTAAATATTAGGGTTTCAGAAGTTGATAACAGGATGAAGTTCCATCAATGTATATGTGCTTTCATGAAGTGTATGTATATGTGTATTTGGTCATGTTGCTGGATAAGCTGTGTTGGAAGCCCAAACTTTGGTGATACTATTGGCCAAACCGGCTGAAGAATTGTACTCAGTCACCTTTGTCAGACTTCAATCGTACTTTTCAATGTAGGCCTCATTTTTCTTCATCTTCAAGAAATGCTCATTACACAAAGTTCATAGTGCCACATGCTGCAAGGATGCCTCCTTGTTTCTGTGCCTCCGTGAATGCTATGGAAAATTTCTTGATTATTAGGCCGTGCTCGCAGAACGAAGAACTTAAAAATAGTTAATGAGGATGTTCATATAAAGTTGGCAGAGATTTGTACATAGAAAAATTCTTAAAGATAGATATTGATTTTATAGTAGTTTGCACGGTTTTCTAAACATAATTGGCAAAAGTTCTCTTCACAATTTATATATGTTTTATAAATAGCAAGCAATTTATGCGTCATAAGGAAATATATACATGGGCAGATTTCCTTAAAAAAAAAAAATGAAGTTTTCATTTTCTCTGAGAATGTTACCTTTTTATTTTATTGTTGACTAAGGTCTTTTATATTTTAAAAGATAAGATTATCTTTCATCTTGTCATGATTGTCTTTGCCTCATCGTGCTATGGGTTATTGTGGCTGTTCCATCGTCTTTTAGGAATCACCCCCATAGTGACGTTGCTATATCGACCTTTACTCCGTTTTGTCACAACGAAAACCCTCACTGTGATGGGTAATTGCCCCCGAGTCATTTCTCCCTTGATTTCTTCAATGAAGGTATGAATGACAAGGTAGAATCAATCACGACAAGGAATCACCCTCATAGTGACGTCGCTATATCGACCTTTACTTCGTTTTGTCACGACGAAACCCTCGCTGTGATGGCTAATTGCCCTTGAGTCATTCATCTCTTGATTTCTTGAACGAAGGTATGAATGACAAGGTAGAATCAATCACGATAAGGAATCACCCTCATAGTAACGTCGCTATATCGACCTTTACTCCGTTTTGTTACAACGAAAACCCTCGTTGTGATGGGTAATTGCTCCCGAGTCATTCCTCCCTTGATTTCTTTAACGAAGATATGAATGACAAGGTAGAATCAATTACAACAAGAAATCACCCTCATAGTGACGTCGCTATATCGACCTTTACTCTGTTTTATCATGACGAAAGCCCTTGCTGTGATGGGTAATTGCCCCCGAGTCATTCCTCTCTTGATTTCTTCAATGATGGTATGAACGACAAGATAGAATCAATCAGAACGAGGGAGGTCCCAATCATGTTATGAAGCCTATAGCACACCCGTTGCTTATTTTGTAACAGTAAATTAGTGAGCTTCATAATGAGATTCCGCAGCATGATAAAATATTTATTTCTATTTTTTTTATTATAGTTCAGCTTGGCTGGCTGGCTGGATGGTTGATTCCCTACGTTTGACTGCGCCACCACGTTTCGTTTTGTTGAAGTACCCTATTTCTATGCATGGCATCATAAATCAATCATACATGCAACCTTATTTTGCTTGCTAAAAATTTATTTATTTGAACAAGGTGTTTCATTGTGGACATGCTTTGTGTTAGAAGAATTTTATCAAAATAATAATAATTTATGAGCACTTACACTTGCTCATTGTTAGGAAATGCTTAATAATGAGTACAATTATATAAAGGGCCATATGACCATTTCACTTGCTCAGAGTTTATTTGCTAGATCAAAATGCATGATCCTGGTGCTTTAGTAAAGAATACTATTCACATTTCAAGCATGACAAAAAGAATTGAAGATTACAACCATCAAAACAACAGAAGCCATAGGCTATACCATCATCTGCTAACCACTCAAAAAGAGAAAAAAACAATGAAAACTTCTATCTTCCTTCAAAAAGAGAACTCCAAGAAAAATTTAAGACACATTTTCCGCATATCAACAGCAAACCACATTAAGCAGAGGAGCAAAAAGCTCAGGTAGCATAGTGTGTCTCAGTTTAACAACAAAACTCTTCACTGATATATGATACATTCCATTTTAGACACAATAAATGTAGTTTTACACACCATTGATCCTATATCTTCTAGAGGGATTTATTGTGAAGCCAATCTCTTAAGGTGCTGGAACATCCGATGTTTGATCCACAGCCGATCGTATGGTAGATAAGCCTGAATTGAGTGGTCAAAGCTGCAAGCAGAAAACAAAAGGCACAGTTGATTAAGTAGGTAAAATAAAATGAGTGAAGCAGGAAAGTGTAAATGATACACACATCAACGCGCTAAGGTCTGCCAGGCCATCGATGAAATTATAAAGATCAGAAATGTCATAAGTGATGTTTTGGATGGTTGGATTTATTTCCTTCAGTTTTCTTTCGTACAACCCACAGATCCCTGTGAATGAGAAATAAGGTGGGTGAAACACTTGAGACTTCAATCTTCATTAAGAACAAAAGCCAAGTCATTAGGAAACAACAAGAGGTGGAATGACTACCAACTAGGCCATCAGGAAGAAAGCATATAACCAAGGCATTAATTAGGGCATGCTACAAAACTTATCTTGAGACGTAGATGTTACTATCATCCTAAGAACTGTGTCCTCGCTATATAAAGAATTTCAACCAAATTAAAATACATCAGTATCTGAAAGAACCAAGGAAACATTTTCAATGACTTCCTTACAAATTGCATTGACTTAATATAACTACCATGTTGTTTTAAATTTTAACCAGCTTGCTGTGATAATTAAATAATTGTTTCCCCAATAGTAACTTGAAACTGAAGCCAATTGCAGTTCAAAGAACAAAAATTATCCCAACTTCTATGGATGGGCGATAATAACCCTCACTCGAATCCATATATCTGCAATGTGCTGCAACAAGGATTCAACACAAGGATATCAACCATTTTTTAATTACATAAATTTGATACATTTTTTGAAATAAAATAAACCAAAACAAACTTAATAACTTGAAAAGACATTGCAAACTGTTCCTGACAATTTCTGATGGATAGTGAAAGAAATTAAGAATTATCTGGCAGGATGAATTTACATAAATTATGTGCATATAAATTTCATGAATTCCTACGTAAATCATGCATATTTCATGAATTGAACAAGTGTTATAACCTCATTACATGTCAATTTCCATTTTATAAATATATTAACCACTGAATCCAAGTGAAGGTGAAATCATTAATTTCCTATGAATAACAATGACATGAAAATTTAAGAACTCTCTGAAATAAACAGAATATCACAGATAAGAAATGTCCAGTGATGCAGCTTAAATGAACAATTTTGAAAATTTCAGCATCTTGAGACATAAGTGACTGTACCATCCATAGCCTGACTAATAGAACCATAATCCATGAAAGTTCTGGTTGCCCTGTTAGGAGATGATTGCATCAGAACAATGGTGTGTCTATTTGCCTGCATATTTGGCAACCACACCAACCATTATATATCCAAATATCTTCATTAGAGATTAAATTTAGTAAACTATGTAGCATAACAGACAACTGACATGAGAAGTAAGAATCCCTGTTTTGAGTTTCTGTCAAATCAATAGTTTACCGCTTATTTTCAGTTGATATATGGCTATCCTACTATCTCAATTTTGAACTCAGTTATTCAGCATACGTAAATTGGTACAGTCGGGAGAGATCTCCAACTGAAAACATCCAGCCAAACAAGTGTTGGATGATTCAGGAAAGAAAAGAAAATTAACTTAGCTCAGACATCTACATGCGGCTTCTGACATCAGCCATTGAGCTGGGCCAGTTTTTAATGATGAAGGGAAGAAGTTACATGCAGCTTGCAAGATAGGGCATTGAGCTGGCCCAGCATAATGCTTATCATTACAAATAGCATCACACATATCGGTAAGACATCGAAATAGAGTTCAAGACTTGAAACATGAATATCATGTTGATAAAATCTATTTATATGGACCAAGTAGCCCCTGCAAAAATTCATAGCTGCTATCTCTTATCAGAGATCTAATGTATGAAACCCACAGAAGTACCCCACAATATAATGTATCAATGCTTAGAATGTTCTTTTTAAGATATATGATGAAATGATTCCATATCTGAGCTTGTCTCGATGCAAAACCGCAAGGATGTCCAAGCAACAAATGCAGATCCACTGTGCAATGGCAAATTACAAATTTCTTTATGCAGTAATCTCCCAGTCAGTAGGCGTTGGTATACATTCGCACCTGTTTTTGTGAAGCTGTCAATGTAGAAAATATTTCTTCCAAATATGCATCAAGAAGCTTCCTAGCTTATCCTAAGTCTATAAACACAACTTTATATCATAGTTTGCTGACATATAGGAAATAGGAGACAATGAGAAGATACTTTTTCACAATTAAAAAGGAAGCTTTAGCAAAATAAGATAATGAGTGAATACTTGTTTGCCATTGTTGCTATGTAGAATAGCAATAATAGAAAGCAACAGAAGCTTAAGCATGTAGCCAGGCAAATATCTAGTTGCAAAATTAAATTCAGAGTATCAACATGGCAAACATCCAAATGTACTTATAGTGGCAGGCTGCTATTGTTGAATCTCGTATTTTGATGATGAAACTACTTGATATATGTTTATGATTTAATCTGCGTTTTGAGTGACGCAGGATGCTTTGATCAGGATGAGACAATTAAAGCAGGAAAATCATGTTGTGCCGGAGGAACATGTCAGAAGATTGGACGTCGGGCCGGTGGATCGGTCGACGTATCGACAGAAGGCTTCGGGCCGTGGACTCGGGCATCGGGCCAAGTAGAGCGGGTATTGTGCCAAGGATATCGGAGTTGCGGAGTCAACTGGCCGATTGGGCAATAGGCCGCAGGAGAGGACGATGCGCCGAAGAATCAGACGAAGCGTCAAGGGACCAATGACATGCCGGACAACTTGGTTAATTGCTTAGGATTAATTGTCTCGATCGAAGTTTTGTTTTAAGTGTGCAGGATTAACTACGATGAAAGATAGACAAGCAGCAGGAGTTGCGCCGGAGTCAAGTTCATGATCACGTTGGGAGTTCGAGAGTTCGACGGAAGTACGGACGGTCGTCGGAGGTTCTGCGAGAACAGATCCGAGAAGTCCAGAAGCTTGCCAAGTGAAGCTCGTCGGAACTCGCCAAGTGGATCGTCGCAAAGTCCAGGAGTTTGCCGGAAGTCCGCAGAAGCATCACCGAGGGTTCATCGGATGATCGACGGAAGTTCGCCGGAAACTCGCCGGAAGAAGCGATTGACGTACCGAAGCAAAGCTGCAGAAATTGTCTTAGATTTAATCGTAGTTAGCATGGTGATTAAGTTAGAAATGGGAGGTGATCCCATTAGCTTAATCCTGGGGCAATTGGGCCCCTGAAGAACTCAAGTTGGGTCGAATGGTTCAACCCATTCGAACCCAAGTAGCTGTGGGAGGTGCAACCGCCCAGGCAGGGAGGTGCCACCGCCCAGGCTAAGTCTCCCAGCGAGACTGGGCGGTGCAACCGCCCCAGCCAAGAGGTGCAACCGCCCAGGGCTCAGTCTCCAAGCGAGACTGGGCGGTGCAACCTCCTCTGTCGAGAGGTAGCACCGCCAGAGCTCAAGTTCCGAGCTCTGGCAGGCGATGCAACCACCGAGCTCGGTCTTCGAGCTCTAGCAGAGAGCTGCAACCTCTCTGGACAGGAGATGCACCGCCTGAGCTCGGTCTTCGAGCTCTGGCAGAATGGTGCAACCACCTCTGGCAGAGAGGTGCAACCACCTCTGGCAGAGAGGTGCAACCACCTCTGGCAGAGAAGAGAAACTTCTCTGGTCAGGAGATGCACCGCCTGAGCTCGGTCTTCGAGCTCTGGCAGGAAGGTGCAACCACCCCTGACAGAGAAGGTGGAACCGTCCGAGCTCAGTCTTCGAGCTCTGCCAGGCGGTGCCACCTCTCCAGTCGAGAGGTGCAACCGCCTGAGCTCAGACTTCGAGCTCTGCCAGGCGATGCCACCTCTCCAGTCAAGAGGTGTAACCGCCTGATCCCGGAATTCCGGGATTTGATCGTTTTGAGCTCGAAATTTGAATTGGGTTGGGGCCTATAAATACCCCACCCATTCAGCACTGAAAAGATACAGACCCACACCGAAATCTTGATCTTTTCTGTGATTCTAAGAGCTCAAAAGTGTTGTAAAGCCTTTAAGTCTCCTCCTTCTGTTCTTCAAGTTTTCAGTTGTAAAGTGAGGAGAGAAAGGTCTGTAAAGGTTGTCTCCTGAGCCTGTTAAAAGGAGAGAAACTGTAAAAGGGCAGTTTGGCCTTCGCCCATTGAAGGAAGGCCCCTAGTTGACGTCGGCAACCTCGTCGGTGGAGGAAGCCAAAAGTGGAGTAGGTCAAGGCTGATCGAACCACTCTAAATCTCTGGTTTGCGTTTATTTTTGAGCACTTTATCATTACTGCAAACCTCCTCCATTACTACTGCTCTTTGCGCTCTCACGAACAAGTTCTAAGTGCTGTTCTTCCGAATCTGCATTCAGACGTAAATTCGTATTTTCGTACATTACAGTTTACGTTTACGTTTGATTCTGCAGAACTGTCTTCCGTGCTTTTACGAAAGAGTTTCTTTGCAGTTTACACTTACATTTTGATCCTATTGATAACTGCAAACTGTCCTCTACAATTTTACGAACGAGTTTCAACATTTAGACGTAAAACTGCATTTAGACGTAAATCGGCTTTCCTCTCACAATCATCAGTTCTCAGTTCACGTTTACGTCTTGATTTCAACTGCATACTGCCTTCTGCGAGTATACAAACGAGTTTCAAAGTTTAGACGTAAATCTGCGTTTAGACGTAAATCTGCGTTTAGACGTAAAACTGCGTTTAGACGTAAATCTGAGTTTAGACGTAAACTGCGCTTAGACGCAAAACTGCGCTTAGACGCAAACTGTGTTTAGACGCAAACTGCGCTTAGACGCAAACTGCGCTTAGACGCAAACTGTGTTTAGACGCAAACTGCGCTTAGACGCAATCTGCGCTTAGACGCAAACTGCACTTAGATACAAACTGAGAATTAGCTTTTGCATCATAATAGCTTTTATTGAACGAACGCAGCTTTTGGTTTTTAATCGCTGTAAGATTTCCGCTGCACTAATTCACCCCCCCCCTCTTAGTGCTCTCGATCCTAACAATTGGTATCAGAGCAGGGTATTTCTCATTTCGGATTTACACCCGAGAGAAATGGCTCTTCAAGAGGGCTTTTCGGTCTTTCGTCCACCGTTCTTTAACGG
Source organism: Musa acuminata AAA Group (assembly GCF_036884655.1). NCBI lineage: Eukaryota > Viridiplantae > Streptophyta > Magnoliopsida > Zingiberales > Musaceae > Musa > Musa acuminata. The sequence continues at coordinate 10,188,978 of NC_088330.1, forward strand.
ATTGGACTATACTTATTGGAAAACTCGAATGAGAGTTTTCTTGATTTCTCTAAATCTGGATTTATGGAATATCGTTGAAAACAGCTTTCAACTTCCCTCTAAACCGACGAACGAATGGTCGGATTTGGAGAAGAAGTATTTTTCTTTAAACGCAAAGACTATGAATGCCTTATTTTGCGCTTTGGACAAAAATGAGTTCAATCGGGTTTCGTTGTGCGAAACGGCTTTCGATATTTGGCGCACTCTTGAAATCACGCACGAGGGAACTAGTAGAGTCAAAGACTCGAAAGTTAATATTTTACTGCATGATTTCGAGCTTTTTCATATGAAACCAAGCGAAACCGTTGTTGACATGTACACCCGTTTTACGGATGTCGTCAATGGTTTAAAATCACTTGGTAAAAGCTTTTCGGATTTTGAACTCGTTAACAAAGTTTTGCGCTCACTTTCTAAAACTTGGGATTCAAAAGTAACTGCTATTCAAGAAGCTAAAAACCTAAACAACTTACCACTTGAAGAACTAATTGGTTCATTGATGACATATGAAATGGTGCACAATGCACATGATGAACATGTTGAACTCTGGACAAATGAATGCCACTTGAGCGATGACTCAAGTGATGAGGACAATGATGAACAAAACAACCTTCCAAAGAACAGGAAGGATTTGGGACATAGAACATTTGAAGACCACTCGAGCATAAGCTCAAGTGATGGTGAACTTAAACTACAAATGAAACGAAAATTAAAAAGCAAAAAGAATCGAACTACTTGCTTTAAACGCAAGAAGAAGAACAAAAATTGGGATGAATCGAGCTCCTCCGAAGAAGAGAAAGTCAACAAAAGCAAGGCGGCAAACTACGCCTTAACAGCCTACAATGATGAGGTAATCGAAATCCCCCTAATTTATTTTGAAATTACTTGATGCTTTCATGATATATTTTCTTTTTTAGTTTAGAATTAATTTTCTTGAAAATTACATGTTTAAAAATAAAAATACAAAATTTATGATCATGCTGATAATTTCGAAAATGATAATATTGCATATTTTATGATAAACAAACAAAATGATTTTGATCATGGTTAAGAAGTAATAATGTGTATCATGTTTGATTAACATTGTTGAATGAAATCACGTTTGATTTAAAGTAATGCATAAAGATGTAATATTAAATGGTTATTAACAATTTTATGCATGTGATTTTAAGTTATCCATGATCATGAGCTTGTTTGATCTTCTTGATTTAATTTCAAGATCTATAGCAAAAATCGTGTCTGAATATATGAAAGTGTTAATTTCATTTTCGGATTCACTTAACAATTGGTATCCTAACAATCAGGATTTTCTCGTACACTTATGAAAAATATTTTTCTAAAATGGATTTGAGGAAATGATTCATGCTTATAAATTCCATCTTGAAATATGAATGATAGTGTTTTTGCTTGCAAAGATTTGTTTCACATTCATATCTCCTATGATTCATGTGCAGAAAAAGAATTTATAAATCATAATACAATGAGATTTCCTATGCAAAAATAAAGTGCTTTTGTGATTCTTTGCTAAAGAGAATAATTATTAAAATCATGATCTTGATAATTATAACATGAAGCTCTTTATAAATCAAGATCGTTCATTATGCTCCCTACATTTATCAAAAAGGAGTTCTTCAAATGAAATGCAATTCAATGAAGTGTCATATTGATATCTTGAAACTTGGAATATTTTAAAATGTGATCTTGATAAGAATGTTTCAAGTTGCTCTTTGTACTATATCTTTTCGAATGAATCATGAGCCTTGATATCATATATTTCATAATACAAGATTTCTTTGCCTTATGTCTTGAACTTTCATTCTTATCTTAATTTGGCATATAAAGACTAAGGCATGCTTAGATAAAAAAAAAAAAAAAAGAATCTCTTAAAAAATGCTTTTCCTATCTGATCGAGATTAATGATTTCATGATATTTTGTGAATCTCGAAATTAATTTTAATGACTAGATTATGAATTTCAAGTTAATGATTTGATTTGAATAAGTTTTATCTAAATCATAATCTTGATCTTGCAAAATTGAAGTCACAAATAATATCTTGTGGTATTCATAAATTAATACTCACAATATGAAAGCATTGATATTCATGACTTGAATTGGATTGAAACATTGTATGCTTAAATTAATCATTCTCCTATGTTTCAAAAATTCCTTAAATGCCTTATGTGATGATTGAAAACTAACTTGATTTATGATGAATCATGAATCATGACTTGATCTATGATGTAAATGCCTTGAAATAATTGAAATATTTAACACTTTTATGCTCTTCCCCCTACCTTCTTCTTGTTTTCAATGATAAAATGGGGAGAAGTTTTGATCATGCATGGTAGGATATAATTTGACAAAATTGATACCATCATGATATGAAACATTTATGATGTGCAATTATGCATGCAATACTTGCTTTCTAATTATGATGTGATGTATTGCATATGATGTAAATCATGATCTAAAATGCTATGAGTGCCAAGTTACACATTTTGAGAAGAAATTGCTATATTGAAACATTAATGTAATTATGAATGGTGATATGATATCATGCATGTAATACTTCAACTTATGATAATGATGCATGGAATGATAAAATATTCATGATGAAAAATTGTCTTGACATTCATAACTTGATTATTCATCCTTTGTCATGATTTTGAAATCGTTGTAAAAGGAAAAAAGAAGTACAAAACTGTATTCTCTCTTCCTTTTTTACAATGACAAAGGGGGAGATAGCTAGCTTGTACAAGTCAAGAAGATGCAAAAACTTGACTGCTTGCTTGCCTATCTTAAGTAGCAAAGATTGCTAACTTGCTCATTTCAAGAAGAAAAATTGTCTTCTTGAACATCACTATCTTGAATATCTTAGTTGAAGCAAAACTTGCAATTTGCACAATTGCAATAGGAAGCAAGAATCATGAGCTTACACAAGAAAGCTATCTTGTATTTGCTTTCGAAATTTTTGCTAGCTTATATATTGTGAAACTTGTATATCATAAAAATTGCTAGCTTGTTGGTCTAAAGAGAAGCAAAAAGTTGCTATCTCAAAAGAGGCAAAAATGCTAACTTGCGCATCTAGCAAAGTGAGCAAAATTTTCAAGAAGCAAGAGTTGCCTTCTTGAACATCTCTAATTTGCTAGCTTACATGATGTAGAACTTGCTATCTTATATGCTATAAAACTTGCATATCTAAAACTTGATAGCATGAATGTTCTAAGCATGATGAAATACTTGCTAAATCTTCTAGCTCCAAAGATTGCATTATGATAAAACTTGATACTATGTCTTTCATGCAATGAATTGAACCAATATCACAAACACTTGATTGTGGTACTTCTCCTTTTTGTTGATGACAAAGGGGGAGAAGTATGTTGATGACATGACATGTGATGCATAAGTTTATGCATATGTTCATGTTGACGTGTTGCAAGTATTCATGATGAATATTGCAATGACTTGAATTCAGGTTGAATTCAAGGTTCTATCAATATGGCATATTGATAGGGGGAGTTTGTTTAAACTCCGGGAGTTAAGTTTAACTCCGTCATCAAGTGGTTGTCATCATCAAAAAGGGGGAGATTGTTGAATCTCGTATTTTGATGATGAAACTACTTGATATATGTTTATGATTTAATCTGCGTTTTGAGTGACGCAGGATGCTTTGATCAGGATGAGACAATTAAAGCAGGAAAATCATGTTGTGCCGGAGGAACATGTCAGAAGATTGGACGTCGGGCCGGTGGATCGGTCGACGTATCGACAGAAGGCTTCGGGCCGTGGACTCGGGCATCGGGCCAAGTAGAGCGAGTATTGTGCCAAGGATATCGGAGTTGCGGAGTCAACTGGCCGATTGGGCAATAGGCCGCAGGAGAGGACGATGCGCCGAAGAATCAGACGAAGCGTCGAGGGACCAATGACATGCCGGACAACTTGGTTAATTGCTTAGGATTAATTGTCTCGATCGAAGTTTTGTTTTAAGTGTGCAGGATTAACTACGATGAAAGATAGACAAGCAGCAGGAGTTGCGCCGGAGTCAAGTTCATGATCACGTTGGGAGTTCGAGAGTTCGACGGAAGTACGGACGGTCGTCGGAGGTTCTGCGAGAACAGATCCGAGAAGTCCAGAAGCTTGCCAAGTGAAGCTCGTCGGAACTCGCCAAGTGGATCGTCGCAAAGTCCAGGAGTTTGCCGGAAGTCCGCAGAAGCATCACCGAGGGTTCATCGGATGATCGACGGAAGTTCGCCGGAAACTCGCCGGAAGAAGCGATTGACGTACCGAAGCAAAGCTGCAGAAATTGTCTTAGATTTAATCGTAGTTAGCATGGTGATTAAGTTAGAAATGGGAGGTGATCCCATTAGCTTAATCCTGGGGCAATTGGGCCCCTGAAGAACTCAAGTTGGGTCGAATGGTTCAACCCATTCGAACCCAAGTAGCTGTGGGAGGTGCAACCGCCCAGGAAGGGAGGTGCCACCGCCCAGGCTAAGTCTCCCAGCGAGACTGGGCGGTGCAACCGCCCCAGCCAAGAGGTGCAACCGCCCAGGGCTCAGTCTCCAAGCGAGACTGGGCGGTGCAACCTCCTCTGTCGAGAGGTAGCACCGCCAGAGCTCAAGTTCCGAGCTCTGGCAGGCGATGCAACCACCGAGCTCGGTCTTCGAGCTCTAGCAGAGAGCTGCAACCTCTCTGGACAGGAGATGCACCGCCTGAGCTCGGTCTTCGAGCTCTGGCAGAATGGTGCAACCACCTCTGGCAGAGAGGTGCAACCACCTCTGGCAGAGAGGTGCAACCACCTCTGGCAGAGAAGAGAAACTTCTCTGGTCAGGAGATGCACCGCCTGAGCTCGGTCTTCGAGCTCTGGCAGGAAGGTGCAACCACCCCTGACAGAGAAGGTGGAACCGTCCGAGCTCAGTCTTCGAGCTCTGCCAGGCGGTGCCACCTCTCCAGTCGAGAGGTGCAACCGCCTGAGCTCAGACTTCGAGCTCTGCCAGGCGGTGCCACCTCTCCAGTCAAGAGGTGTAACCGCCTGATCCCGGAATTCCGGGATTTGATCGTTTTGAGCTCGAAATTTGAATTGGGTTGGGGCCTATAAATACCCCACCCATTCAGCACTGAAAAGATACAGACCCACACCGAAATCTTGATCTTTTCTGTGATTCTAAGAGCTCAAAAGTGTTGTAAAGCCTTTAAGTCTCCTCCTTCTGTTCTTCAAGTTTTCAGTTGTAAAGTGAGGAGAGAAAGGTCTGTAAAGGTTGTCTCCTGAGCCTGTTAAAAGGAGAGAAACTGTAAAAGGGCAGTTTGGCCTTCGCCCATTGAAGGAAGGCCCCTAGTTGACGTCGGCAACCTCGTCGGTGGAGGAAGCCAAAAGTGGAGTAGGTCAAGGCTGATCGAACCACTCTAAATCTCTGGTTTGCGTTTATTTTTGAGCACTTTATCATTACTGCAAACCTCCTCCATTACTACTGCTCTTTGCGCTCTCACGAACAAGTTCTAAGTGCTGTTCTTCCGAATCTGCATTCAGACGTAAATTCGTATTTTCGTACATTACAGTTTACGTTTACGTTTGATTCTGCAGAACTGTCTTCCGTGCTTTTACGAAAGAGTTTCTTTGCAGTTTACACTTACATTTTGATCCTATTGATAACTGCAAACTGTCCTCTACAATTTTACGAACGAGTTTCAACATTTAGACGTAAAACTGCATTTAGACGTAAATCGGCTTTCCTCTCACAATCATCAGTTCTCAGTTCACGTTTACGTCTTGATTTCAACTGCATACTGCCTTCTGCGAGTATACAAACGAGTTTCAAAGTTTAGACGTAAATCTGCGTTTAGACGTAAATCTGCGTTTAGACGTAAAACTGCGTTTAGACGTAAATCTGAGTTTAGACGTAAACTGCGCTTAGACGCAAAACTGCGCTTAGACGCAAACTGTGTTTAGACGCAAACTGCGCTTAGACGCAAACTGCGCTTAGACGCAAACTGTGTTTAGACGCAAACTGCGCTTAGACGCAATCTGCGCTTAGACGCAAACTGCACTTAGATACAAACTGAGAATTAGCTTTTGCATCATAATAGCTTTTATTGAACGAACGCAGCTTTTGGTTTTTAATCGCTGTAAGATTTCCGCTGCACTAATTCACCCCCCCCCTCTTAGTGCTCTCGATCCTAACAGCTATTACAATTGCAATTCTGATATGAAAACTCATACTGCAGCTTGGGTTAAAGCTAATCAAGTAGGACTAAGTAGAGTTCTAGGTTAAGTATATTTTGGCCACCAAATTGGATAAAGCTAAGTCTACAATTAGGTCAGATTGGTCTGCACCTCAACAAGAGCCGCAACAGACATAAGTTGAGAACATTCCCAAAGCCTGCCTCCGCCTTCATGTTCAAAGCCAATCCAGCCTGTTCAAGATCGAATTGCACCATAATTGGGACTGAGCTGATTGGTCTAGTCAGTAGTTTTCATCAGAATCTTTATGTCGCACTTTAGCTAATTATAGTCCTATTTGATTCATGTTCAAGTTCAACAAAGGCATAAATTTATTATAGGAAAGCAGTAAAACTTAACAGAATAAATCAATTTAGGTTGTCTGGTGGTGTACAAAAAGATTTCAAAGGGAAATTATGTGTGTATGAAAAAATGCTGATGGCATCAAACATATTTTACTTTCTAATACATTCAATGCATGTTGTATCGGCTTCTTCTTTACATTCTATATCTAATCTTGTCTGCTACTCACTTCTCCCCCTCTGTAAACTTTCCTAATTTACAAATTGTGAGTTCTTAACTTCAGGTTACACCATATATGTAGGTCCAGCTAATCAAAAGCGCACACAAAGGTATATACTGCCAGATAAATTTATCCAAAGTTGGTTGGCGATACATAAAGTTTAGACATCTTTGGATACCAAACGAGAAAATAAACATAAAAAACAAACAAGTTTTGAAGAATACCAATAAGAAACCAAAACATATAGTATGCATGTTACAATGAAACAAAGATGATAATATCCATGTGAATTTCTTTAGTCCAAAGGATTTAAAAGGAAAATAAACAAAAAAAATTTGTTGGTCTTATTTGTTGTTAAAGTGAAATGATACAACAACAAACAAACATCTGGACATAAATATCCTTTTTATAATTTCTTGTAAAAAAATTTACATGATGAAAACAAAATGTCGACTAAACTATCAGACTAATCCTTTTCATAGTTTTTAAACACAATTTTAATGAGAAAAACAAAGCACATTCTATTAAAAAAAAAAAACATATAGCAAGTCTAACTGTTGAAAATTTCCTTTCACCCAATTAGAAGAGGTAGTGAGCTTTGAAGGTTCATCAACTAAAACCTATGAGCACTTTGATAGGGTCTACTAGCAGCAACCAGATGGAGGAAGTAGTGTCTTCCATCTTCCATAAAGAAGCTAATCTACGTAATCAATTCATTTTTATTGGCAGCAATTGGAGGGCAAATGTCAAAATCTCGTCTTTTTGGCCAATCAATAAAACTGAAGATTTATACATCAAAGTAATCCGTTTTAAAAATCACTTCACAGAATCCACGAGATCAAGCTGCTCATCATATTCCCAGACAATCTTGTTTCCTCTTTACCATCACCTCCTAAATCAGTGTCAATCGATCTTACTTTCATGCAATTCTTCTGGATCAACAAAGGAAAGAAGCTGGGGTTCAAAGATCCTCTTTTCCTCACACATCATATGGAAAAAAACGATCGAAGGTCCCCCGGAGACCTAATTTTGACTTCGAAACGACACAGTTTAACGCAAAAAGAAGCTCGACATAGCGAAAAAAGGCGGTCACTCACCATTTTCCGTCGCAGACGCGCAGAGCGAGAGAGAGAGAGAGAGAGAGAGGATTTTTCGTAAAGGTGTGATTTTTTGGGCGAGGGCTATACTAGTCCGACTTGTGGTGACCTCGCGGGACACTTTTAGGGTTTAATTGGTACCCCTTCAGTTGTCCTTGTCTGAAAGGTTTGGGCTCGACATTGCAGCCGTTCAATTAGTGGGCCCCGTCCGTGTGATTGTGCTTTGATCGGTATACATACTCTCCACTTGTCTATATCAAAACCGTCCATCACAGATGTGCCCAATCACCAACTTTGAATAGGAACCACCGTCTGATTGTGTGAACATATGATGCTGATGATGATGGAGAAGAACGACCATTCGCGTTGCAACCACGCTTTTGCGGGTCCATCGTCAGCCAACTGCTCCACAATCTAAATCTTCTGTTCTCTCTTTGATGTTGGATTCTCCTCAGTAGTTGCATGAATGATCCCCAAAAAGTTTGCATCTTGACGCTCTCAGAGCCTTTTGCCGAGCTTCACATCAATCTCTACCAATTTCTATCTTGTTTGTAACTAAAGCTGTTTTAATGTGTTTATGAAATGTAAAATATCACTTGCGTGAAGAGGAGATGATAGATAAATCAGCAAATCATAGATGCATGCATGCTGATCTCTGGAAGGACTTCAGAAGTAGTACAGCAAGCTACCAATCCACAAACGCATGGAAGCCATCCAGCTTAACTGCGTGTGTCTCAGAGTGGATGATCCATGGTGCTAGAATCCTCACTCAAATGCAGACCTCCAGTATGTGAAGTCTCCATGACACTTGCTTTGGCATGGCTTTTGGATCTCTTGGTGGTGATGCTTAAAGGCTGCTCGACACGCGCTGGACTGAACAATCTTGTCTCAGATTAAATCCTGTAGAGTGAAGCTCGATTGTCTGCTTGCCTTTTGATCTTTTTCACTGATGTGGTTTTACTGAAAAGACTTTGGTAGGTGAGAGTAAAGTCTGCTTGATGTTCCAAGTGCCACCAAATGCATAAATTCTAGTCCAACTTAGGACTTTGAGTCCAACATATTTGTCAATTTTAATCACAGTGCTAAAGCTGAATTGGTAAAGATAATTCAAAGAGCTGTATTACACTTTTGCCAAAAAAAAAACTTATAATAATGTATGAAGAACATTCATTGGATCACAAACTCTTTTGTCTTTCTCTATTCTCCTTAGGAACACACAATGAGACAAAGAAAAGATTGCTCATTGACCTACATTCTTCTTTGTAATCAATAACAAGTGATGAAGCACTTCTCAGCTGCTGCAAACTGAAAAAGAGTCAAAGAGAAGAAGAAAAGGGTGATAATGAGTGCATGTCTTCCTGTGCCAATTACTTGCATGATTAGGATCAATATAGAATAGCAAAATGAGAAGCTTAGCAACTCCCAAAGGCAAGTCCAGGTAAGCTTATGCAATGATGAACAGCAATAACTGAACTATGTCAATCCATTATTAGGTTGCTCCCACTAGGAAGGTTCAGTCTCAGTTTCTGGCAGTCAATTTGTGCATCATATTAAGATGCTAGCTTTAGCTGTAAAAAGTTTGGTATATCTGTACAAGATCTTGGGACCAAAGGATTGGTGACAGAACCACAACTTCCACATCATCACAGAGGTGTATCTTTGATTGCTGACTGATTTAGGAGATGATTGGTAGGTAATAGAAGGTCTTGTATACAACTACTTGTTTCAATCATTTGGTTGACTGATCCAAGAAAAGAAAACCTCAGCGACTGTGATTAATGTGGGTCACCTAGTAATTTTCCTTGTCATTGTATATAACAATGGCAAAAATTTTAATGTAAGTTTGAGAATAGAAACATTCTGTGGACATCCTGTCCTAGAAGTTCTGAATTATATGTTTTAGCAAACATTCCTTTCCCTGAGAACAAAGATCTGAATTATAAGTTTTAGCAAAAGTGAGCTGTATTTGTTTGAGTTGCAGTGCCAGATAAGTTGTAGGATGTGTGAGGATTCTAAAAATCAGATATAAATTTATTTAAGATTTATTTAATTATTAGGAGAACAAATGCTAATGAACTCATGCGTCAAAACTTTATAAATATGAATATATCTGTTTCTTTTCATCATCTATCAAATATTATTTCAATTTTTTGATAAATCCTAGGAGATCGATCATCTTGAAATGATCAAGGAGGTTTTATCATTTAGTATCAAACAGCTATCCTCGACGTTCTCGTTATAATTTCTCAAAATATTTTATCACAACTAGTAATAAAATAAAAATAAAAATAATTTAAAAAAAAGGGCGGGAGAAGAAGAATTCGTAACCTTAATCCTCGGGGTCTCGCTGTTGTTCCTCATCCCATCTTCCGCGTAGTCGCCCTCAGCAGTAGCCTCAGCCCTCGGCCACTGGCCACCCCTAGGAAAAAGCCAGACAGTCGCCGCATCCCGCTCGAGCGAGAAAGAGCCATCGTCGCTGTTCCTAATCCTCGGCGTCTTGCTGCAGTTCCTCATCCCATCTTCTGCGCAATCGCCCTCAGCCGCAGCCTCAGCCCTCGGCCACTCGCCACCCCTCGGCGCCACCGGCATCTCACCCGCGCAACGAAAGAAATAGGGCAAACCTCCCCCCCCCCCCCCCCCACCTCCTCACACCTTCTCTGTCGTAGCCGTCGATCGTCGTTGTTTCCTCCCTTCTTCACTACCGGCATCGATAGCAACCATCGCAGCCTTAGCCCTCAATCGCTCGCGATCCCTCGGCGTCGCCAGCGTATCCTCCCGCAGTGCAACAGAAACAGAGCAACCTCTACACCGATCGCCATTGTTTCTCAACCACGCCGCCATCGCTGCTCTCAACCCTTGGCAACGCTGCCTCCCAGCCACGCCCTCAACACTGCCTCGGGCCGACGCCAGCCTCCCAACGTCGGCAACTACTCTTAGCTGCACTATCGCGCGAACATTACTGCGTCCTAGCTACGTCCTCAACGCTGCCTTGGGCCGACACCAGCCTCCCAGCCTCGGTAGCAATCGCGGTAGCTACTCCCAGCCGCGCTGCCACGCGACCATCATCCTCTGTTTCAGTGTTTTCCTCCGAGACAACTTCGCAACGGCACTCCACGCCTTCACCGCTACCATAGGCCGACATCACCGTAGCTACAAAAATAGGCAGGGTTGATGCCAGACACCAGAAACAAGAAATTGAGAATTACTAATCTATGGTCCTATGCAACGAATACCGACAACTCCATCAAAATCCAAATAGAAGTTTTGGAAGCAGAATCGATTATAGGAAACTTTTAATGATTTTAAAAGAAGCCTATAGGAGAGCTTCAGCAAGTTTCAACAAGATAAGTTTAAGTCTTATGTTAAACTGACCCGGAGATAGAATCAATATGACACAATTTACCCTGCATGCAGATGAAATTTTCAAGATGGGAAGATGGAGATCCGACTAGTTAGATCTTTAAGGTTTTTTTTTTTTTTCGTTTTCACATAACTCCAGAAGAATCTAAGGTGAAAATAGCTTCAATCCAACTAGATGAAGATGTAATTCAATGATATGATTGGTATGAAACTTGTCACGATGTCTCCTCATAGGAACAATTCAAGAGAGGACTTCTTGTTCACTTTGGACTATTTGAATACGAGAATGTTGATGGGTAGCTAATCAAAATTCGTCAAACTTCTACGGTATTAGAATATCATAGCAGATTTAAAGGATTGTCAAATCAAGTCAAAGATTGGTCCGAATGATAACTGATATGAACATTTATCGAATGACTTAATCCAGATGTCCGGTGTGAAGTCAAATCTCGCTAGCCCCGCACTATGACAACCATAATCTCATTTATACATTTACATGAGGAAAAAATCAACATAGAGAATCGTCGAAATAGAAGTGACAACAAACAAATGATCAATAAGCCACCAACTACATCTATTCTCAACAAAAACCCTAACACTCGAAGACTAACCTGAGAAGAACTCAAGAAAAGATCAGCAAAGGGCTTGTGTTAGCACTGTAATGAAAAGTGTAGTATGGAGCACCGATGTAAACAAGGGTAATTTATGATGATTGAACCAATTGGGGAGTAATTGAAAGCTGACAATGTGGACTCCGACCATGAAGGTATAGATTCTGATAAAGATGTTTGACCTATTGTACATACAGTATATGCATTAGTCGACTACTCTAACCCGCAAACTATGAAAGTTGGATGAACTTTGGAATATCAGTATATTACAATTCTGATTGATACTGGCAGCACTAACAATTTTATGGACAGTAAGGTTGCTGACCGATTGGCCTACCATATTGAAGGATATGATAAATTTGAAGTAAAGGTCGTTGATAGACGGATTTTAACTTTGTTGAATCTCGGATTTGGATGATGACATCAATTGGTGAATTAATGATATAATCTACATGTTGAAATAAGTGATGCAGGACTAACTATGATCGTGAAAAAGTCAAAACGATTAAAGAAGAATCGAAGTTAGGTCGGAGTCAATGATTGGGCATCGTGTCAGATGAATCGGGGGATACACTAAAGGATCAGACAATGCAGTGAAAGCTCACCGGAAGTTTGCCAAAAGCTTATCAAAGGTTCACCGGGAGTTCGTCGAAAGCTCGTCGGAGGTTCACTAGAAGATTTCCAAGAGTTCGTCGGAAGTTCACTAAGAGTTCGGTTGAACCATTGACGTGCAAGACAACTTAGATTACAAGTAGAGTAATTGTTTTAACCTTAACTATCATAGTTAAGACTTTGATTTGAGTTAGTTTTGGGAGAAATCATACTAACTCAAATAGAGGCCAACTAGGCCCAATTGAATGGCTCATTCAGTCACTTGAAGCCACGTTAGGTGGTGGCACCGTCGGAGCTGGTAGTGGAACCGCTTGAGACTCAGCCTCCCAAGTGGTCTGGATGGTGGTACCGTGGGCAGTTATTGTTGTCAGGCGATGGTATCGCCAGAGCCCGATCTCCGAGGCTCTGTCAGGCTGTAATACCACCCAGTGTTAGTCTGCATGTAGTAATACTGCCAGTACCTCGAAAATCAAGGATTAGACACTTTTTAACTTTATTTTTGAAGCCAATAGAGTCATTTGTTCTCATCTTCCTTTAGCTTTAGCATTGTGAACAATCTAAAAAATCTGCAAGACTTGTAAAAAGTTATGTCCTAAATATGTAAAAAAAATAAAGTATTGTAAAATGATGGTTGGTCTTCGACCGGTGATTGACACTAGTGGCCTCAACAAAGAAGAAATTGAGAGTAGACATACGTCAATGGAACCATTATCAAATTAATGTATACTTTCTTCATTACTCATTATTATTATTTTGTGTCTTAATTGCTTATCACTCTTATAGTAAGTCAAGCACAGTTGGGTATAGGAACATTCGGTGGACAACCTGTACTGGAAGTTTGCTTCCTTTCCCTGTGAACAAAGTTCTGAATTTAGCAAAGCAGATATCGAAAACGAAAGATAAGTTTTAGCAAAAGAGAGCTGTATTTGTTTGAGTTGCAGTGCCAGATAAACTGGTGCGAGGAAGCTAGGTATTTTGTTCACTAGTTTAGAGAAGGAGATCTATTGGATATGTTTGATGTGCATGATAGGTATACTGGAGGAGGAACTTTGTGAATTTGTTCAGTTAAAATCATCAAACAAGAGGATGTCTTATAAAAAGTAAATCAAAGAAGGAAGGCTATCTATCTTATTCTAATGGTAGCATGAAGCATCATGACTGGTGTCATAGTTATAGATTAGATGAGTTCATACTATGCTTACGTAGTACAATGTTTGAAGGTCCACGGCAATTATTTCATCGCTAACGATAGAGAAGTCGCCGCAGTTAAAGCAAGGCAAAAAGGACGAGGGGAAGGGACGATAGAGAAGAGCGCGGCTGTAGCGTCGATGGCGAGCTGCTCCGACTATGATGAGGTTGACGGAGCGACTGCGAGCCCGCGCCAATAATCCTCCCTCTGCCTCCAAAGCCGCCTTTCTTCGAGTACCTACTCGATTTCACAGTATCGAACTGCATGTTTTCCCTTCCGGAATCACCATCACCAGACAGCCTCACAGTCGCATTCAGGCCTGCAAATAAGTCACGGTATGAAGAACCTAGGTTGCGCGGGTAAGAGGGATTCTAACACATGCTTACCTTGAACTGGTTGGTGTCGGAGGAGTTGTGGCGGCTGCTGAACTCGGTCCTCTGCAGCATGGCTGGCACTGGTGGCTAAGCTCCACTTGGCTCGGAGGAAACAAAGGAGGAGAAAATATAAGAGGAGATTAGGCTTCATCACGGTAGTTGATCAGACGGAAACGATCATGTGGGAAGATGAAGGGGAAGCTGAGGGGAATTTAAGGACTAACCTCTGAGAACCAAGTTAGGTGCTCGCAGGCTGCTTGCCAACCCAATCCGAGGACCAGCACTCGCAAAAGAAGGGAATTGGGTTCATTGCGTCAGACCAAGCATGTAGATGGCATGGCCCTCATGGCGTAAAAAAAGGGCTCGGTATAAAGTGGGGGGCAAACAATGCACAAGCTAAACATTTTGATTTATGCCTGCTTCATTCATAGTAAGAAAGAACGTACCAATCTTGTAATGGATATTCTAAAACTCGTTCACAAGCAACAGCGTCAGAATTGCTCTCTTTCCCTGGGAGTCAAAAAAAGAGTCGGTGAAGCATAACTCTGAAAACAGAAATAAGTTGGTGGGCAGCTCAATTGCGTCAACAGAAAGGAAAGAACACCGGAAAATGAAAGCCTGTCGCTGGTCCTTCTGCATGTCGGTGGACAGTCAATCGGCCATCATGGTTAGAATTCTTCACATGGGTGCCACGTTGTAGACTTGATTTGTGTTGATTCGAGCGGTTGGTGCAATCACATAACACTATACTTGATTTGTATGTCTCGACTTCCTCGGATCGATACTTATCTGGACACATGCATCAAAGTATCCTTTTTATTCTCTGTTTAATATAACCCCTTACAATCAACATAATGCAAAACATTCATCATCATAGTGGTCCTTGTGACTCGGACAAAACCAACAAACCTTACTGCCGAAATTTGCCTAAAGGTTCCTTGGAATTGTTCGCTCACACCGAAAGGTATGGCATTGCTCTTACATCTTAGCTGCAATAGTAGGTACTGGTTCATAGCCACACGCTGCATGAAAAGTAGGTTCCACCATGTGATGGATGACTACAGGATAAAACAAGTTAATGGAAAGAAATTTCATTACTATAAGGAAGAGCTACGTATTATTAAGCATAAATTTATCATCGCATTAGAAAAAATGATCTTTTGAGAACAGATCCAGCTATTAGAAAATGATGATAACAGAAACAATTCAGTAAGATTGTATGATCTGTCCAAAGTAATGACTAGTTATCAGGTAAGAGTTATCAAAATCCAGGTCAGGGTAAGTAAGCTAATAATAGTACTTTAATGCTAAGGTTGATGATTAAAGGCTCTTGGTACCATCTAAAACATAAGCTCCTCACAAAGAATCAGGCATTTGATTACAACTACTAAGAAAACACTAAAGAAGCAATGACTAATTGTGGATATTAGAAAGGAAGTTATGTCAAGCATAGATTTCCTCACCAAGTCATCATTGTCTGGCTTGTACCGGTCTGAGCGAGGACCATGCTGCATCTGACTGCTATGTACCAGTTATTCTCAATTATCTCCCAAGCAACCAGTATACAGTTATCCTTGATCTCGAGATGCCATAGCACAAATTAAATCCTCCGCAAGGTGACAGATAAAAGATAATTGACAGAACAACAATGTTTATCTGATCGTAATGCAGGTTATATAGAGCAAACAAGAAATCAGGACTGATGATGAGCAAAGAAATCACAGGCAAATTTCCTTCTGGTAGTTTCCCTGAAATTAATACTGCAGACTTGTAGGAAAAGCACCAATGCCAAAAAGAACTAATGCACCTTATCCATGCTTTAAAAAGTTGTGATCACCATTCTGCTGTCAAATGCAAAGATCTTTAGTAACTAAATTTGGAATCAACAGTACAACCAATTTGTCAGCAGCACATGTAAGATAGGATGTCCACATCCAGCTTCCCTTGGCTGGCAAGTGGAGAGAGTATCTTTGCCAGTTCCCCAACAACACGTTCCATATAAAGCATGTATAACCCATTCCTAGACTCCATGAGTTCTGAAGCCTTGCGCGCTTGTATAACCGATCTCACCCACTCTTCGAGAAGCCCTGCATAACATAATCATCATGACTTTTAAAATATGAAGTACAAACTACACGGACCATTTTTAGCTCAAAAAAGGATATTATTAACCAACCACAATTAAAGGCACTTAACAACTAAGGATGTTCTCATGATAGTCATAAAACACGACAGAATGAGTGGAACAATTATTATACTGGTCTTGCTCAACATATAAGGTGTGCATTCTAGTGCATCCTAGATCCTGATCCACCTGGCAACTAAATTACTAAGCAATACTCACACTTAGAGAATAGAGTGGCCTTCTTCCCAAGCAAAACATGTATCATCTTCTTGACCAATTTTGAATATCAAATATTTAAAAAGGACAGAAAAATGAATGCATATCGAATGGGACTAGTGGGCGCAATTAATGATATAAATATTGTGACCAAAATGGTGCAAGATATAATACAGATTTAGAATTAGCGTAATATGAACCAAGCACAATATGAGATAAGAATTTGCATAAGCAATCGTATGAAAGAGAGAGACAAACCCAGAGCATAAGGTCCTCAACAAAAATTTGCATAAGCAATTTCTGCTGGAAAAGAAAATTACAAGCTTACTGAATGTCTTATTTGATATTCCACATGTAGTACCAAAATATTTAGACAAAGTAATTGATCTAAAAAAATTATACTAGAAAAATGATGTCATGTGTGTCTAATCAGCCAATATTTTATCTAAATCACCTACTTGCGTCAAAATCTTCAATGCTTATCCAGCTTCTGACATAATCTGATATCAGAAACTCCATAAGTTCAATCCTGATGTTGTGAGAAAAAAACATGTTAGAAATATTATCGCCCAAATCTCAAAGCACAATGGAGAGATACGTAGGAGAGATGCACATATGTATTCCAGTCATTTGAAACCTCAAGATTTTCAAACAGAAATGATACATATCTCAAAAAAAATAGAAAACAGGCGAAGCCAGTGTAGCATACAAGAACATTCAATTGTTTGTGACCTGTAATACTTTCAAAAATGCGCACCCAAAAGTGAAACAAGTATGATTTCACCATAACTGAATGATCATAAATGGTAAAAGAAAGAGGACATTATACTCAATGGAAGATGAAAAGCTATTGAAAGTGCCGTCTTTCATCTAATATCTTGTAAAGTTGCATTAAGAATCACTAGGTTAAAACATACATCATAAACATGTTTCCATGAAGGCAAGGAAATGAATCATCAAACGGATCCATGAGAAGTAAGCTATCAATCACTACTGAAGTCTTCTGGGAGACTGAAAGGAGAATTCTTTGACCAACAAATGGCTCATTTCCTAGCTTGCGAATTAGGTGTTGAACACAAAATTGAGGATCTGAATCAGAATTCACTGAGCCTGATACTGCAGAAAAGAAAAGGAAATTATGAAATTAACCAAGAACAAGGAAAAACTAACAAAGCCAAAGGCAATGTAAATGGTTACATATTTAAGGCAAAAGGCCAGACAATCTTGAGGTCCAAATGAGTTGATATATGCTGAGATTATCTACATATTTCTAATCAAGAGATAAACAAGGAAAAATATAGAAGTACTTTAGCATACATGAGATTAACTCATCCCAAAATGTAGAAGTAATGCCACAAATGATCCCTCCAGCATAACCATATAGTCAAAATGGTCCTCTGTAAAATTTTTGATAAACCTGAACATTATGTTTTGTGCCACCATTAGTCCCTCTCCTATTAGGGTTGTTGATGTGGCTAACAATTCAGTTTGTGGCATTAAAAAATCATTATCACTTTGCTTTTGCCTTAACAACAATGAGGAAATGCCGTATTTGCCATGTCAATCATCATCTAAAATATTCAGCCTCCTATCAACTCCCCAATCCCCAACACCTCTTCCTCTTCCTATTCCTCTTCCTCCTCCTACTCAGCCTCCAACTCCTAAACTCCCCAAAGTGGAGGCAAAGGACACAAATTGTTAGGTAGTGCAGGAAGAGGAAGAAAGGTTTGAAGTTTTTAATTTATAATGTAATCTTTACTTAAATATCATATTCTTATGTTAAATTTTTAATATGAATAGCATGAGTAAAGATGATATTATTCTAAAAACTAATGTAATCACTACTAAGCATTCATCAGAACTCTGTGAAAAAATAAGCAAAAGGTGGCTAGGATTTCCAAGTTATAGGAGTTAAACTTGAGCTGTGAGAATATCAAGGAAAAAATATAAAATAATGTAACATTATAGACATTAATGTTTCATTTACAAAAGACCAAAACCGAAAAGAACAAATATCATAATCAGATGCTACAAAGAAAGAAAAAATACCATCATTTTCAGGGATGGCACACATTCTTCTGATTAGACGCATAATCAACCCATTGACAATATCTTCAATGAGCTCGATATCCTTTTGTGATGATAGTAAATTCTTTAATGAGGCTTCAAAGAAAGATCATTGAGCAATTGCCAACACCATTAAACACTTCTTGCAAACAATTAATAGAGACAAAAAAACAATGTCATGCAAAGGATTACAAGTATTGGCAGGATAAGTGTCTGCCTGTACAAGCTAGCACATGCAATCAATGGTCACCTTCATATTTATAAACAGAGAGCAGAGAAAAAGAAAGAGAACCCTAATTTCAGTAGGTTAGATAGTTACATAATCAAAATCAATCTCATAAAAATAAAATAGTTATGGACAATCAAGTTCCCTGAGCATTGTTTAGATAATCTTGCGACTTACATGACATAAAAAATTATAGTTTTCCTTATCTCACTTTGGTTTTAAAAAGTAATAGAAGATTTAATAATATTATTTAATTCATTCTTAATTTCTTGCCTGATGGCAAGTAGATCAACAGTATCATTATGAAACGTCTTTTTCTAGTTTTCTTTTCTTTGTAATGTTGTATTTATAACAACACAAAATTAATAAACAACAAGTACATGTTCCTTGTGCAAAATTTCTTAAACCTCCATTTTATTTAGAATATTCCTAGTTCATGTATGCTTATAGGGAGAGAACGGAAAGGTGATTTCACTATATTTTTGACTGGGAACAGGACCTAATGGTGGACACTACAGATTTATATTTGTGCATGCATCCTTTTCATTGTCACAGCATATAAATGTAACAGATTGACACAGGTACAATATCTGAAATGGAATGCATAATACTCATGCACCACAGGTTGTATGACAGCATCAGAAGTTTAGTGCCATCAGTGGCTAGACAGTAGTATCCGAGTATTGGTGGAAACGAAAGTCATTCCTAGAAGGTGAGCATGACATTACATGCATAAAAAATAAGAATAATACTTGAGAAGATTTGTACCCAAATGTCATCTATCATAGGGTTGTGATTGCAGAGATGAGTTATAAACATCAAAAGAACGGGTGTCAAATACAAAACAAAAGAGGTTTAGTAGTAGTTCTCACCTAAAATGAAATCTATAGCTTGATGAGAAAAAGTAGCAAAAGAAGGGCCAATTTCCCCCTACACAGACGATGAGGAACTTAAAACAACTGAAATACAAAAGGCAAGGAATAATAATGTAACTAAATAAGTATATCCAAGTAGAATCATCTTGCTTTCACTAGGATATTATCTGTAAACTCCACCAAGAAATCTACTGATGTACCCAGCTGCTCTATCTCATTTTCACTGCCAAATGCTGCATTTAGAAAGAGCAACATAGAATTATGAGGGTAACTCTTGAGGAAAATAAAGTGCTATTAGTAAACAAATCCTTGCGATTTGGTACTGTTCATATCCTTGAACTTTCATCCTACACAAATTCAGAGCAACAATGGAAGTACAGATAATATGCAGATTTTACAGAAATAAACAACTGCTTATCTTGTAAACTACCAAACTGGTCATAATGAAGAAAATGTCTACTACAGTCAGGTAGATCTTTGGAGGTTCCATTGAAGCTACATTGTGTTCTTACACCACTAACATTCAAATGAGCCACCAAATACCACCTACATAGGAAATGCTTTTGATTCAGAGGTCGGTCCACTTTCTTCCTCCTTTCCTTCCAGCGAACTGTCACATGGGCAAGATTTCAGCCTCAAACATTTCCATTTCCACTCACGGACCAGAAAGAAACTGAAAGCAGAATCAATCAACTCCATTAAAATTTCACAGGAAAGCATCGTTTACCCAGCCTCAGGAATCTCCTCCTCAGGACCTCATCGATCCAATGTCCTCCATCACCGCGTCCCGAACCATCTCCTCCCAACTCACCGATCCCATCAAAGAAATGGCACCGGCATGATGCAATTGGTAGATCGGCTTCACACGTTCTCCCATCTTACACATCCAGACTTCTTTTACAGACAACTCATCCAAGAAACCAGAAACAAAGAGATCATCAGAGGGAAGCGGTAAAGTGAGGATACCCTCAAGTTGCTTGAGCTCTTCCCGGAGCCTAAGGATCTCGAGCTTCCTGTCCTTGGCCTGAAGCAATCGTGGGGTGGTATAGCCGAAGATTAGTTTAGGGTTCCAGATCGCCTCTCTTTAAGAGAAGGAGGGTGGGAGAACGGATTCATACCTTCCGCTTCCAGCGCTGGGCGTCGGAGGAGAAGGAGGGAGAAGGACGGTGAATCTTGTTGAAGCGGATGAGAGAGAGGGCAAGGGCAATCTTAAAGGAAGGGGAGTCGCAGCGAACGCTCGGAGTCGGAGGCATGGCGAGAAGAAGGCGGAGGTAGTGACGGTAGAACAGAGTGCGAGAACTATCAAGAAGAGGAACGTGGGGAAGGCGCCCGCTTCCTTTTATATGGCAATCGAAGGGTCAGGAAGCCTTCTAATGGGGATCCGCTCCTGATCCAACGGTCCACAGTGCAAGACCTGCGCATCGATGGATGACGTTCATCCTCTCATAAGCCAAAGGTCGCGACTTGTGACACGAAACCAAATGAAAACATACTGTAAACGAGTAAGTGTCATCAATAATAAAATCTTAAATTTCAATTATATGAATCTTTTACCGTTCTTAAAATTTATAATATATATTTAATTACATTCAAAATATTTAAATTTTTATTTACAATTTATATTAAGATATCTTCTCTTTTTGTTTTTTGTACTATTTCCTTTTTTTTTCTTTATTCATGAAAAAAATACTTTTATTATCTTTCTTAAAAATATCACGACAATACAAGTTTTTCATCTCAATATGCTCATCATTGATCTCCCGACTGTCAAATAGTTAGCCCAACAGTCGGAAGTGCTATTACAAGTGATACTCTCACAACTTAAAACAAAATTACACATCATTTGTCCTTTACTAAAGATTTAACATAATCCAGCAACAATGCACAAGTCAGGCTTAATTTTGCTGCTCACAAATCCCCTTAGAACAATTGTATTATATGTTCCTCATCTCATACAAAAGAACATGGAACAGAATTAAAAGTGGGAAAGGGAAAAGAAAGGTACCAAACAACTTATTCTATTAGAGGTACAGAATGTGAAAGAAAATAACCTTAGCAGAAGCCATTATGACATCCTCAATTTACCAGCTTCTCACAGGCCTTGATTTCTGCTGCTTGTGTTCCCAACACTGCCTCACCATTTGGACCTGATTTGATAACTCTCATCGCAGCATCAAATACTGCTGACTGGAAACTGGCTTCCTCTACCTTCTTGAGGATTTCCTCCACCACCTTGAAATCAACACCGCCGATGAGAACCAGTTTGCCAACCACTTCACCGAAGTAAGTCGGTGCTTTAGGCAAATCGATGCTGATGTCATCCAGCATGGCCCCATAAAGCAAACAACCTGTCCCCAAATCCCTTGGAGTGAAAACCTTCTTGACCAGCAAATACTCCAAAAGATTCACTAGAGGTTCCAGGCATGAGACACCCTTGTCGAGAGCTATATTGATGGCTTCCTTGACCACCTCAGGATGATACTCAGGGCTCTTCAGTTCTTCTACACATTGAAGTGCTTCATCTAGAATGCGGATGTGAAAATACTCCTCCAGAAGAGCGACAGTCTTCTTGTGTAGCTCATTAGGATTAAATTTGGGTTTTGCCACTAACTTCTCTGGAATTGCTGGTGGTGGCATTTGAGCAGCAGGCCTCAGGGGCACGAGGTTTTGAGATGGGGAGTCTCCCATGCCTGTAGCAAGAGTTGAACGAGATGGCGGACCACTGCCTTGCAGCAATGCACTAGTTCTGCCAGCAATAAGGCTACCACTACCTTGAGGTAAAAGCTTTGGATTAATGGCTGGTGACTTGGCAACCAAAGAACTATGAGCACGATTAGCTTCACCCCTGGGCATAGATTTGCTCCGTGGAACTTCCCAGAAGTCTCCATCTAATCCCGACATTCCAGGCATTTTCCTTGCCCCGGGCATTCCAGGCATCATACCACCAGTTCCAGGCCTGTTGTTAGGAAATCCAGTAGGGCTAAGTCCCCCTAAAGAACCACCATCACGGCTATTTCTCATGCTTGCAGTTGCACCAGGGCGCAGCCCAAGATTCTTTTCTGCCTCGCTATGGATTTCACTAATGGTTTTGGCTTTTACCTGCCAAAGAAGAAAACCATCAATTCTTGAGAAAATTATATCAAGTTTTCTCAGTTTCTTTAGCAGAACTCAGTCTAGTTAATCTATCAACTTAATTTAAATTTCAAAAGAATAAAGTCTGAAATCCATGATCGGAACCAGGTTAAAGCTTACTTCTTCACGACGAGGCACCCAGTTGTTTGAACGCAGGTCAAGCACATTACGAACCATAAATCTTAGACGTGGTGCAAGTTGAGGATTGGTAGTTAGTTCCTTCAGCCGGCTAAAATAGACATCATTAAAACGACGAGACTTGGGGCTCTCATCCAACTGCTTTCCTATGGTGTTGAATAATTGGCAGATGGCCTCAACATTTTCCTCAGCAGGACAAGTTTTGCCATCATGCCCCAACAACTTCTGCTCAGAGCAATTATGTCAGTAAGATTCTTAAAAGAAAATAAACGTATCGAAGAAACCTCTGTTAACAGCAACTATATCAGAAAGTCCCTTAAAAGAGAACATCTCATAAAAGATAGAAGGACTACGATTACCATAAACAATGGTTACCTGAGCGATATGATGAACTATTTTCTCTGGCACCATTTTCTGCTTCAAAAGCTCACCTATGAGGCGAATGTTGCCAAGGGTACGGAGTTTCACCATTCTCTCTTTATCCCTACGTTCCATTTCTTGGTCTGGAGCAGTCAGCTTTCGCACTTCAGCCTCCAGGTTGTCAGCACCTTCAAATGCCTCCTGGCAATTATTCAAGAGCACACGCTTGAAAGTAATCTCCTTCTCGCCTTCTTGTTCAGGGGGAAATACAGGAAGTTTTTCATTGAGATCAGAACACAGTTGAGCATACATGGGACAGAATGTTGGCTCAAAGACAGCTTTGTCGAATATGAGAGTAATGACATCCTGCAGCATTGGTGTATTTTCCAAATTATTTTTTTATAAATTAGAGGTTAACATCTCAAAAAACAATATAGTATAAATCCATGAAAATATCAAAACCTTTAGAATATCAGGCGTTGTGATCCCAGCATCGATTAGTTGGCCTTTGAGAATATCAAATTTTTCTGGCGTCAACTTGTTCAATATACTGCAATGAAAAACATCACCAAAAACTGAGAACATTTTCCAGAGAATCCCAACTGATACACCTTATGTCTTTTTCAAGGAGAATGGATTGATTCCAAGGATCAGGATGAGAACATGTAGTGTAAAACTAGAACCATAAATCCCAAACCAGACTAACCAGTAAGTGGTGTGTAACTACCATAACATGCATGCAGGCTCACTTAACAGCTAGAACAACAGTGGCTATGCAAATTGTTAACTTTTTTTCTGCTAGACTATCAAGAGTCAGTTAATTACCCTTTTACTGTTTTCAGAACTCTATCCTTTTCAGTGAGATTGCCTCTTCGAGCAGACCATGGCACTTCAGCCTTGATTAGAGCAGGAGTAGGTCCTACCTAATATATTGCAGTCAAAGTTAATTAATGTCAAAACACAGCCAAGAAATGATATCTAAATGCAAAGAAAAAGGAAGAATATCTAAACGTCAAAAGAACAACAGGGATAAATGTTCGACAAAGAACCAATCAAAGAATAACTAGAAGGTGACAAAGATGGACATCAATTTTAAGTATGTCAGGTAATAATGAAAGAAAGATCCCTTTGCAAATCAAAGAATACCTAGAAAGATTCTTTATCTCTCCTCCCATCACTAATACAACTCTAAACCTATTTCCAGAATACAGCTCAAGAACAACACGTTTGGAGCAAGTTAATGTTAGTAGAGGACTCTTGGGTCAATCATTTTATCAATGTTAGTAGAGGTCAGCAGATAAGAAGACTGTAAGTGATGTACATTAAAAGTAAGATGAAGGGTACATAAAATATAAGATTAGGGCAAAAATGAGCGGGATCAACTTAACTGCATACACATATATAAGACATGTATTCCATAATCTGTATGTGGGGAATGTGTGGTGCAGAAAATAGCACCTCGACAAGAAGCAAATTTATGATATGTATAAATGTAATAAGCATATTAATTACTGAACAATCTGGAAGTGTGAGCACATAGAAATATAGGTGAAAATATTGGCAACTGTAAAAGATGTAAACAGAAGTAATATGATTCTAACATACTAGAAAAGGGTGTTGATCAATTTGAGGGAATAAAGCCTCCAAACCTAAGAGAAACCCAATAGGATGGAAAGAAGCAATAGGCAAAAATAAAAAACAGTCTATAAGACCAGTCGCAAAGGAAACAAACTTATTCACTCAATAATGAATACTTGTTGCTCTTAGGAGGATCTGAACTATATTTTTGCTACCGGAGCAACACATTCCTAAGATGAGAAAACTGACACTGGCATACAATTTGGAATTGGACCAATCTACTACCAAGGAAAACATAAGTTTCAACTTTCAATTAGGAATTGGACCAAACGCATTGTCATAATAGCATTTGCAATGATATATTTACATTGATAAAGCTGCAGATACTGCAACGCAATAAAATGGAATTCAATAAACTTTTAAAAGTCAAGAAGATGGCATAAAATCTGTATACAGGACATTTGTGAAGGAACACCAAAAAGACCATGGCTTTATATGCTAAGTTGAATGATACAGTCTCATATACAACAAAAAGAAAGAGTATAATCACCAAGATAGTGACAAGACTTACCAAACTTAAGTTAACAAGAAAAGAAGCAGGTGAACAAATGGCTTGAAATACACAAAGAAACTGAAAAATAACACTCCTTAGTTCATCTAATAAGTGACCACCTGGGTTGAAGAAACTTGAGTACTTGAAGGAAACTGGGACCCCTGCTTATTTGACTGCTTTATTTCTTGATAACCTGAGATCGAGATATTTGATTCTTTATTATCATGGATTGAATCCCAAGACCTCTCATTTCCAAATGAGGTAGGTTGTCCTGACCGGCCACGCCAATCACGGCCGTCTGGTTCAAAATAACGACTCTGTGACTGACTTGCCAACTGAAAAACACACACAAACATCAGATGGTAATTCCAGAAAACTTGAATCAATTAACGCATATAGACAACTGAACCATGAAAAAAGAGTAACAAGAAAAAAAGAAGCCTGACCAAACTACTATGCAATTTAAGCTTGTGACACTTAGCAATAAATTAAGACCAGACTTAGCCCATAATCCCAGTGGTGGAACAAGAACTTTGCATGGAAATTTAATTTCACTTCTTCCCCTCTAACTCTTTGATGTAGATCTTAACTGGTCTCCCTGTATACTGTTTATATAAGACACACAATGAGAAAATAAACAACAGAGGAAGAGGAGACGTTCTCTCTCAATTACCAACAAGAACGACAAAATTTTCTTGGTATTCTTTATATGGGATCTTATGTTCATGACACAAATGGAGGAAAGTATACCATATATTGGGATAGCAAATTTGGGGAAGCCCCACATATTGGAGAATTCAGGTAATTTGGAAAGGTTGGGGATTGTGGGCCCCCAGGCAGTTCCCCTTGGTTCCACCACTGCATACTTCCACATTATAAACTGGAATTTGTGGTTTGGTAAGTGGGGGAAGACCCACATGATTTAGAAAATAGTTCAAGGCACCAACACTTAGTAACCTCTTTCACATGTAGAAGCAGGAGAACATACATTAGAGTCACTACGACCCCAAGTTTGATCTTCAGGAAATAATTCAGCCTCAATCTCCTGTTTAATTTTCACAATGTCTTCTGGTGTCTGAACAGCCTGCCAAGAAAAAAAAAAAAGTAGATCAACAGTTATGGAGGATCTGATTACAAAGTTTAATAGATTAAACAAGTATATCTACCGAATTACCAATCACTGATATAGTTTTTAAGAATCTGTAGTGATGATAAATATATCACTTCAATTTCCACAAGCAAAAGAAATAAAAGGGGTCACCTAGCACCTCTTTACCAGAATAAAATAGCATTTACTAATATCTTGAGAATACAAAATATGTCAGATAGGGGAACATTTACTTACAATGTAACAAATTCATAAAAAGTTGATGAACCCATACAAGACTCCCACCAATGGAGGTCGAGATAAAGTCAAATTTAAGCACCGGACAATTTTTGTGACTTGAACCTTGGTCACTTACATTGTAAAGAGCAATCTTACCATTGTACCAAGGCTTGGTATGAAAAAGAATAGGAAAAACTACAAATAAAGAATACTTAAAAGAAGAATTCCACAAAACAATAAGTTGGATCAATTCTCATCAAAGAATGATAAACTAGTGCAGAACACCCACTGAAAACAATTAGATGTGTTAACATCATCATCAGAGTGATAAACTATAGTGTATTACTCATAAAAACAATGACTTCAATCAACTCTCATCGAAGATCGACAAACTTTAGTGTATTAATCAACTAGATTTGGACATGTTTAACAAAAACACACTTGTCTTAACAAAGCTAAAATCTAATAAAATCAAATCAAGATTTAACTAAACCCCGTAAGACACTGATAAGACATCAAAATAATAATCAATCCCACCATATTTAACAGCAACAATAAGAATCATAATGTGATGATAAAATGAATTTTTTCAGCAAATGAAAATTATAACATACCTCACGAACTTGAAGAAGTTGGTCCCTTGTGTAACGGATATGTTCACGACTCTCAAACCTTGAGTCTCCAATCTGACAAAATATTCATACAATGCCTTTCAATACTCAAATTGCTAATCTCACAGGTATTTGAAAGGAAATACATAAAGTAAATATGCATATTCAAAAATTAACATTTACAAAGACTTGAACAAATGGCACAATGAAAACAAGTGCCAAAGTGTATATGACATTGGGAATTAAAATAAACACAGATGTTGGTTGGTATATGGTCAGTCTCGGGCACTCAAGAAACTGGTGATTTCATCTGTCCATAAGCATGTTAAAAGTTTGTTACCAGGAAAATAGAGTGTACAAGATATTAGCCATATCAAGGAAATTTGGACAAGGAGATCGACCAATAAATACCAGCATTAAGACAGCATCAATCAAAAAATGTCGTGAAGAAAACAAATCTGAAGACCATTTTTTCTTGCTTTCAACTACAAATTATGAACTTAGAAGACAAGTTATAATCAGAAACAATCGAGATTCAATCTAATTATGACCACCATCAGCAATGAAACAACGACAATATCAGGACCACATTTTAGAACAAGCAATTTGAAAATCTGTCAGAAATCTAAAGCTAATTTCCAGCATAAAATTAATAAGAAAACACGATTCCAGGACTAGGCAATATTAGATTCCACCAAGACCACGACTCTTCCATCAAGCTCCCTATGCTTTAGGAAAAGGAGAGCAGATCAAACATAAGCGGATCTCAAAAAACAACCAATCAATCGACCAAAAAAATAAAAAAAAATCCATTTTGAACATCGGATCGGACCGTTTAAAGACACAAACTTTGATCAAACAAAGAAAGCAATAGATCGATTCAAAGCGTTTGCACCGACCTTGAAAGGGAGGGCGGTGCCAGCGCCGCCATGGGGACGGAGGGCGGGGAGATCAGAAGCGCCGCCGGCAGAAGCTGCGGAGTCGAACCGGGGGGCAAGGATTCTGCCGCCTCGGTTTCCGCCACCAGGCCTCAAACTGATTTCCGTCCGATCTGACTGCATAACTCGATGGATCCCCCTCACTTTCTCAAGCTCTCTCTGGTCGGTGGTGCGACGACGCCGGATACGCGATCGGCAGCGCGGCAGGAAAAGGAGGAG
Organism: Musa acuminata AAA Group; assembly: GCF_036884655.1. Classification (NCBI taxonomy): domain Eukaryota; kingdom Viridiplantae; phylum Streptophyta; class Magnoliopsida; order Zingiberales; family Musaceae; genus Musa; species Musa acuminata. The sequence goes on from NC_088330.1 coordinate 10,217,360, forward strand.
GAGGGAGAAGGCGATAGAAGAGCCCTTGGCGAAGCCCTCTTCGCTCTTGGGGTAGCGAAGAGAAGGGCGACAGAAAAGGAGGCGAGACGTGGTGGCGGAAGCCCTTATAATGTCCGAAGCTATAAAGCTATGCCCTGGTAATTTCGTAATTAAAGACTCTCCCCAAGGGTGAAGTTTCGGATCGTAAAGGTTCGTAACGTTGTCGTAGTCGTATATTAGGTTTCCCATATCACAATATCTTTTCTCTACCTACCAGTCGTAACTCTAAATTTCTACCAGCTATGCTATTGGGGAAACGAGTGGGATCAAGTAATTTTCGTAGCCCACACAAGAGAGGTAAAAGCTTGAGTGTGAACTGTATGGCTTACAAGTAAAACTGTAGTTTAAACATTGTTGTAATCCTTTTAGGAGATGGTTTGTGTCCAAAATAGACCAAATTAACCTCGTGGTTTCGCAGAATGTCGGATGGGTGCCATTGTCACGTGCTGCGCTCGTGACTCGTTCATAATCATAGAGTTCAAATTATAATCCAATTCAATTAATTCTAATGACCGCATGAGCCGAGCCGAGTCGACTACACACACACACACACACACACACACACACACACACATATATATATGCATATATTGTTTATAAGATTTGATCGCAATACAAAGCAAAAAAAAAAAAAAAACTTCAATATATTTAATGTAATTATTTATTGATTTGGGTTGACTCGGATCGACTCGATTAAATTCCTAAACTCAAACATAACTCTAATCGAAACCCATTAATCTCGCGTCAAAATTAACACCATTAGCCATTGTAGGAAAATCATAGATTTATAATATAGGATTCAATAATTGCAACCAAGTTCAGTTTTAATAGTCATAGTTTTTTTTTCTTATTTTTATAATTTTATTTTGACTTTTATATTGACTCATTAAAAATCTTTGATCATTTAAGACAAGTAGAAGTACTTTTGATTGAAAATTTTTGTTTTGCATATGCAACAATCTATATTGTAATGTATTCAATCAAAGTCAAATGTGAACCCCCAATGTTCATATGTGTACATGTAATCTTTCATTTTAGTCTTATTGGTAGTTTTAAGCTTCTCAGTCCAAATAAATCATTATTCTCCCTCATAACTTTACACCCATGAATAAAAGTTTTGTCATGGTCAGCTGCATTATATTAATAAGCTAAGAACATAGAAAAGTACAAGTTGATTATGACATCAAAATCTTCATTGGTTTTCATTTGCTAAGGTTCTAAAACACATAAGTGTAGGATGATTCATCATGGCAGTCTTTTTCGTCACAAAGTTTAAGCCAAATCATCAATTAGAGTCCTTTTCTAAGTGATCTATCAGTTTTTTTTGTATGCTTTTTTTTTAACCTCTCTCTTGTTGATTCTACTTGAACAAAGTTTATATGATTTAATCATTTTAATATGTAGGGACTTTTATAGTGAATGTGTCACCCACCACCAAATATCTAGTGGAAGAAAGCTAATTTATTTATAATCAATTTCTTCCTTTTTTAGATTTTGTCCTTTAATATTTTATTATTCAATAATGATGTCTATGTCCCAATATATTATATACAAGATATAATTGTGTTTTGGCTAATGTGCCTATGACTAAGCATGAAGATGACAAAGTATGACTTCACCAAGCTAAAAACACACTTCAAATGAAGACACACTATACATCTCCAAAACAAAATGGAATACATTATGCTCCTCCAAAACAAAATGGAATACACAACCAACCAATGGAGACTTCTATTTCATTCTTTAAAGACATGATATACTTTTGATTTCAGAAAAAAAAAAAAATATTAATATTTGAGACCAAGCAGATAAGAGTTATAAAGGAGGGTTTTTTCTGTCTCTCTTTGTTCGAGATTTCTAACATCAGATTCAACAATAATCCTTCAAATGTCTTCCATCCAAACAGCTTCAAGACCCTCCCTGGTAACATGCAGTCATCATCAACATTGCTTGTTCTGATGTTAAAACCATAACCTTTTTTTACTGTTCTAGCTTACACCATCTCTCTTCAGGCTTCTTTCGGTACTAGAATAACATATCTCCTTTTTATTTCCTTCTGACAAGTTCAAACCTGCTATTTATGATCCAGTAGTCTTCATTTCCGTTCCCATTGTAATCATCATAGTTGACTTACGCAAAATTTTATCTTCAAATGCTCCATGCCCTTCACCATCATCCGTAGCACCTGCGTCAACTATGTGATTCTCAATGTTGTCGGTAAGGTCACAAGGATCACCAGCATCTGATTTGATTTTTCGCTTGTTTCCATTATCTTGGACAGACTGTTGAAACACATGATCAGTAAGGCAGAATAAAAATCTAAAACAACATCAAGAGATACATTTCTTTCATAGCAATGCTAAGTGCATGGCATTTAGTATACTATTTTGCATTTACCATGTGAAATATCATAAGCTGCAGAAAAAGATAAACCACAGATAGTGCAAAAATTTGTACCTACACATGTGAAGTCAAAACCCATATATTACATTTCTCTTCCTTCTTGTCGGAGATCATTCATATGGACACATGTATATATACATTGGAATACCCCTATTACAAATTGTGTGCCTAAGATATGGAATCGAGTGTCTGGAGGAGTCGTCCTCATATATATATAGTGTACCTTGGCGTCTATTAGCTTCCAAGTCTCAATGGTCAGTGTTGGAGGTTAATGGATCCTCAAGCATCACTGATTTGATTTAACCACCATCTGAATGAGCATCTTTGATATTATATTACCTTTTGCACTATAATGATAACCTAGAGTTCATTATGTGCACACTGTTTTTCGTGAGATCTTGTTGACATAAGTACTGAATTCATCATTTAGATGATTGCCTATTGTTAATTTGTTGTCATGTTGCAACTATTCCACACATTTGAAAGTGTGGGCCTAAAATCATAAAATTTTTAAAATAGAAATCCATCTCCATATTCCTTCTGCAAAACCTAAATGGTCCCCAACCATGTTACTAGAAGGCATAATAGTGGTCGTCATCTCTTGATGGACTGAGGGTAACCACATCTTTGACACAAATATGACCAAAATGTGTTAGCAGAGACAGATCATTCATATGTAGCCATATTAATGCAGCCCAAAATGCCTAACACTAAATTGTTAGTACTATATCAATCCAGTTTTACACTATTTTACTTTATTAACTGTGATTAAGGTGCATCACTTCTAGAAAGCTATATTGCAAAACCCCTATCATTAGGCATTTAAATCATGATGCGCACTCCAAGAATGATCAACAGATTTCATATCAGAATCAATATCAGCCAAGTATGGTTGGAATTGATAAGGACTGGTTGAAGATTGATGGGTTCAAACTTGGTCGAGAAATTAATCTAATAATAAAAATACAAAAGTCATATAGAATTAATAAAACACTAGTAAAAACATAAAAACCAATGATATTATGCTAAAATGTTATTGCCCTTAACTCTTTCTGAAATTCTCCATTTGCCAGATTTGCTACTTAGTTTTTTTATATCATAGGTGCTAATCCTTGCTTGACCTTGAAAAGGTCTATATTTGGAATGGGTATTAAAACATGAGAGGAACAGAGCAACAAAATGAATTGAAAATATGCAACTAGCATTAAAAGCAAATTAAACCAAGCATTCCAAGAACGAAGATCAGCATTTGTCTTCCGTAACATCAATGAGAGAGCCAATAGAAAACCATTATACGCTCCTACCTCCCAGTGTGTTAAAAGAAAAGGTGGAACGGGTTCGATACAGCTCCTGGTCATGTAGTTTAAAACAGAAAGATTCTAAAGAACAATGTCAGTTATTTCTTGAAATACAACTGGCTATTTGCAATCGCCAGTACATTGAACACACTGAACTGGATGCTGATACAAATAAGAGAAAGTTATTGGTGTATTGATCATATGAGGTCATCTCCATTTTCTTGTTAGAGTGATAAGTTTCATCCGTGCCTGGCTCCACACAATGAAACTTTCATTCGTGATTGTAGGATGTATCTTGTGATCTTAATTAAGTTTGGAAAGTTGTCCAAAGATTTCAACATCCAGAACCTTCGGACAATTATTTTTTGGCTTTTTTCTATACATATAAATAAGTTAATATGCTCTTTCTTTATGTATGCTAGACTGTTCTTATTGTTGCAACTTCGACACTGTGTTGATTACTTTGTTTAATTTAATGAAAAATGTGTGTGTTCTAGACCTGAAGTCTATTACAAAATTATTCGATTAGTGCTGATGCCTCTTTGTCAATGCAGAACGTTCGTTCTAGACATTTGACACTTAAAAGTCTCAACAATTTATGGAGTGGTTGGGACTATAAAGTTGCTTGCAGGTACTTCTTGTTATCAATTACTTAATCCAGGTGTGTTATCAAGTTTAGCAGCAATATCCAATTTCATGTTGCATCAAGGTTTGATATTACCCACATATATCGGAGAAAGTATAAGATAGCAGCTTTTTTAGTGTCCATTAGATTTAAAGGAATAGGGGTTAACGGTGCTCGATATTTTCAGCAAACTATGGGAATCAACAAGTTACAGAATGCGGCAACAAAAAATGATCTTTGAAAGGGAAATAGAATCAAACTATAATGGGAATCAACAATTTGCAGAATGCGGCTATCAAACTATAATGTCAAATGATACGCGCCCATTATTTGAGCGAAATCACATAATAACTAACACAAATACATAGATGGATAAATGGAAGGATTATTCTCACATAATCGAAGAAATACAGAAGTCGAGAGACAAACCCCGGGATGCGCGTTGGAGCCATACTAAGCAAGGGGCTGGTAGTAGCCCCGACGGTAGGGCTCGGGATCGACGGCCACGAGCACGTAGATGGCGTAGATGATCCCCGGGACGTACCCCAAAACCGTCAGCAGCAAACAGATGCAGAATTCCAGCTTCGGATCAAAGAAACAGACAGAGCATCGACATCAGCTGAACAATAAGAAGGGTAAACAGGGAACAAAGCCGAGAGATTGTGATCGGAATTTGTACGCTGCAGCAGCCGTAGTGGAGGAAGACGCCCACGGGAGGCAGCGCGATCGAGACGAGGATCTCGAGGAACAAGCAGCACCGATCCAACGCCATTCCTCCCTCTCTCAATTCTCCTCTTATCGTGGCAATCAAGAACGCGGCGGAAACATGCAACCCGAGCCCCACCCGAACAACCTACCTGTCTGGGTTTAGCTCAGTCCCACCAATTACACCAATAGCAATCGCGGTAGACAAGTAGGTAAAGATATTGCTCAGCTAAAAATAGCGATAGCGTGCACTAGATCCGGATCGTGTGTCGGTAAAGACACGAAGCAGAGAAAGGAGTATCTTCATAGGTTGTCAATGGTGGGCCCCAAATAATAATTTATCTACAAAGAGGTATAATAATAATAATGTGAATATCTGAACTAATCACACTTTTTTTTCAATTGAAATAAATTTGTATATTAATTGACAGACACATATGACTTTCGATTGTATAAATATGCTCCTTTTGCAAGACTGTGTGAATCTTCGATAACTCAAATATATTTTAATAAATTAATATTATAAAAAATTAACATGTTGTAAAATATAATCATGTCGAAACAAAAGAACATAAATTAATATTAAGATTATAAACTCTTAATAGAATAATTTAATTTATGTGGTTAGACATAACTTAACCCAACGAATAATTAATTTTTTAGATTTTTCAGGTCAATTAGGATAGATTTGGAAGGCACCAAAGAAGGATGACTCAGTTGTTGTGTTGATCCTCTGAAATGATAAAATAATAATAAATAAATAAATCCATTAATGATTTGATTAAGCCAACTATTCCATGGTAATTAAACTAATCCCAAGTGTCACACATGTGAGAGGGTGCCAAGTTTGTACTTTAAATATTCTTTTGATCATTCAACCAATGTCACATAGATTAAGGGGCATTGTTATTTCCCATACTATAATCTCCTCACATGGAAAGTTTGAATTGCTATGAATAAGAAAGAATTGGGATATAATAATTTTAATTTTTAGCATATAAAGTGGGTGAAGGCAAAATTATGTCTGTGTATATTATATATATAATTAGGTATAAGTTATATAATGGTGACTAATATTGGATAGATGTTAATATTAAATTTCATGGGGATAAATACATCATTTTTTAAACTGTGAAAAGGATAGATATTTGAAGACCCTAACAAATAAATAATGTATTTATTCTTTGACTAAGAATGGCCATCCTTTGGCTAAGTTGTGCATCCACCACCAAGCATTGGTGATTTCAACATAGCTTTTGATTACTCCATGGCATGTCCCACTCCAAAGCAGACAATTTGATGGGGATCCACAACAATCAAGAAGGAAGAGATAAAAGAAGTACTATTACAAACAAATAAAGACAAACCAAAAGGTGAGGCTAGAAAAAGGATTTATTGCCCATTTGTAATTATTGTAGACAAGTTTTAAGTTGCATATGAGTTAAAGAAAACATGTGTCATGCATTGAAAACATTTAAAAATATATATAAATATTGAATGAAGTAAAAAAAATAAAATAAAAAATGATATTGTAAATTATTTTTTTAAATCAGTTATTTAATATGATTTAATATTTCAAATAATAGATTATTATTATTATTATTATTAAGAAGAGTTCTATATATGTCTATAAAATATAAATAATAAAAAATATCTGAAAGATATTTGATTTAATTAAACAATGGAAAAAAAAGATGCGAGTAGATATAATTTTCAAATATTAAATCCATATCCAATCTTTTTTTCACTTTTATAAATAGTTCAAAATAGTAACAAAGCAACAATAATGTTAAAGGAATTACTCAAATTGTCTCTCTCACACACACACATTTAATAAGCAATCTTTGGATTTTTGCTTTTTTTTAATGTATTTAGTTTAATTATACATAAAACAAATACAATGAGTTGGAGGAGTAATATTTAAAAACCCCTCAACTTCTATAGTATCCAAAGTTTAGAAATAGCATATTTGCCCCTATAAATATAAATATCACATATATGTACCATTAAAGCTAATAATGATTAATGATAATAAATATAACTTATGGATATAAAGTAAAGCATTATAATGGTTAAGAATTAATTATATATTATCCTATATATTTGGACTCTATTATTTATTTATGATTTTATCAATACTAGGACAAATGATGTTATTTATTTTACTTTTATAACTATAAAAATTTTAATATAAAATTTTTAAATATAAAAATTATAATGCTGATAGGGTAATTAGTTTAATGATTAAGTAAAAGTATAATATAGATTTTCTAAGTATAAGGGATAATAGGTAATTAGTTTAATGATTAATTAACGATTATATTTATAGGGGTACATATGTAAATAAATAATTGTAAGGGGATATATTTATTTATGTGATTTTTTTGGTTAAAAATAAGCACACAAAAAAATAGAAAGGAAAAAGAAGCGATCAGTGGGATCTTTTCAGAGAGCCAAAGGACGCCGGCTCTGCAATCCATTTTACCAGGGGTCTCTTACCGACCTCCGCCTGCCTCCATCTCGATCCCGTCGACTCTTCCTGCCGAGAGGTTTTCTGGTTCCCTGATTTATTGCTGAAATCTTTTGATTCGGCGCTTGTTTTCGCTCGAACCCTTGAATCTTTTTTCAAGATTGGATCTTTGGATGCAAGTTTCCGTCTTTTTACTGCAAACGCCGTTCAGTGTGCCTGTTCTTGCTTAAATCGGCTTGAACTTGTTAGGAATTTCATGTACGAACGTTTCCATGTCCTTGTTCAGATTTCTTTTTTCTCTTGAATTTGGTCGTGCAGTTGTTCTTTCTTGTAGGAATGAGATGGACTTGTTTCCCAGGGTTGTTTTGTGAGCGGAGAATAAACGAGGATTATCCGGATATGGGAAATTTTGGTTCTTGGTGTGGCATGACTCCCAGCTGATTGTTTCCCTATATTATTGTTTCTTTAATGTCACTGTTTTGTTGCTGAATTTTGTGAATGAAGACATATTAGATCGAACATAGGATCCTTACGTAGTAAATCATGCTTTGACGACACCTTGGTTGTGATAGATTTTTGAAGTCCCTTGATGTGACAGTTTGTAAGTCCCTTGGTCTGCGCCTATGGTCATGTACTATGTTCTCTGTAGATTGTTCTGTTGGAGGAGAATTATGAATGTATTATTCTCTTTGAACTTCAGAGGACATTATTTAGGGTTGGTGGCTTCAGGACCAGTGGTGTGGGATATGAAGAGTAAATGAACGGGTTGTTTCTGGACTAATGTAATGTAATGGTGAGACTGATCATTAATTTTAGAAATTATTAGCTGTTCTCTATGGACAACTATAAAATGAGGAACAGTCGATGGTCTTAGGGATGAGCTGTCTCTCAACTCCATGCTAAAAATGTGGATCCTTCGTGGTATTGCATCTAGCAGATCTGAACTTGCGCTTTCTTTTGGCCAGGAGATCATTGTAGTCCACCTTTTCTTTTCTAAATGTTATGAGTATACATTTGTCCTTATCAGAAGAAGGGAAATTGCAATTCACTGAATATGATCTGTTGTCATGGGTTTGACAGGACTTAGTATTAATTTTTTCTAATCTTGTACAACATTATCTGTAGTACTGATAATAAAATATGGTTACTGAATTGGTGTATGCTCTTCTGTGTCTTTTCAGTCATTTTTTCAAAATCAAACCTCTTTCCTGAAACATGAACTTCATGCCGTTGCTTCATTTATGTTACTTTAACAAATGTTTATTGGTTTCTTTCTTGCCTCTTCATATAACCTACTTTATCTTTTACCTCAAAAAATACACTAGAATTATACCTGAGCCAGATAATTAGTAGAAGATGGCTCTACAGTTGTGAGGGCTATCTTACTCAGTGTAGCACATAAATGAATAGTGGTGAATATTAAAATCTTCATGTCTTAAAATTGCAACCGGATTTTTCTTTTAGCTGGCTTGAATTTCTCGATGATTGACTTCTCAAGATATGAAGTTAGGAACCCATAGCTACTTGGGTATGATAGAATAAAGATTTTCAAACTAAATACAGTAGTTGCATCGACCAAATGTAATGTCTACTATACTTATATGTATAAGCACATATGTGCATACATAATTAAGCATGTGTACATAGATACAAACTCAAAGTCGTTTGAAGTAATATCAGCTTACTTATGTCTGATCATGTCTAAGTATATATCGGCTATGTTTATATGTAGGGAGTGAATGGATGTTCATGAATGTGTGTATGTTTGTAGCTAGGTAGGTAAATGTATACGCATTAGTAGATGTGTAATATGTGTGCTTACGCATGAACATCTATGGATTGACAATAGGTCTTTCATTCCCTTTCAACAAAGTGTCACCTTGTAGAAAGGCTACCTTATTTATTATCATTCATTTGTTAGTATGAATGTGCCAGTGTGTGTTAACACTTAATATGATATTATTGCATTTTTTTAATGGATAAATAGATACATATAATTTCATATTTGTAAGATGTCATCTTGCGGAAAGGCCATTTCATAAATGTCATATATGCATTAGCCATCATTTGTTCATGGTGCAGGCTGGAAGATGTTCAACTTTTGTGCCTGAAGAAATAAGAGAGATTGGTACATGCTGGCTTGCATTATCAGTAGCTACTTTGCTGAGCTAAATCTCAGGTTGGTAGAATCTGCTAATGACCAACTTTGTATTGTTCTCTTTCTCTGTGAAACAAAACAAATGTCAACACTACCATTCATATGTTTCCTTTATTGGATTAGATGATCTACTCATTCGCTTTTTCTAATTGCATTGTCTAGAACCATATGCACTGGACTACCCTTTAGTACTAGGATAAGAAATAAGGATATCTGTCGATTATGAATGAGCGATTTGTGATGTTACTAACATGTTTTTCATGGCCTTTTGCAAGTTCAATATGATATTCATGCTAACAAAGTGTCCTTGTTACTATGTAACTGCATTTGACTGTCTTATATGTAACTGAAGCTTTTGAAGGGTAGTGAGAGCAAAAATAGAAGACATTCTTTAAATTATAAGTTAGCTTTGAAGTTATCTATGGTAGCATTAAGCCATTAAGCCACTAAGAACGGATGTTGTCTATATTAGGCTGATGATTAATTTTGTAGGGATGCTTAGCAGTTAGCTCATTGATGATGGCTGAGAATTTCATTTATAACAAAATTGATATGGCAGTCTCTGAGACTAGATGTGTCATTCATATGAATAACAGAATAAGTCAATATGAAATATGGCCAAGCTTTGTAGTCAGTGACCTCAGACGAAATGTTCTGTGGTAGGTGGAATTCATACACTAATTTTTTATGCTAAACCTTGACCAGATATATATTTGGAAGTTTGATCATTCTGTAATAATACCTTTTTGCCCCAGTGAACTCATTGTTAATTTCTTTAAAATGCATATATGTGATAAGGACTTCTTGTTTGTTTAAGTGAACTGTCTAAAGTCTATTGCATCATCCATGATCTAGAGATCTAGATTATTTTACTCGTGAACTTGTGTTAGCCGATGATAATTGTGTTGAGGCTGACCTGTTGGTATTCTTTTGAGATTGCAAATTTTGAATTCTTAGTCTTGACTGTTTTGCTTTGACTTACTTTACAATACATATTAATTTGACACTTCTGTGCTAGCAGAAATGTATAAAATGAGCTATTTTGTCTGTGGATGTAGTATAGTCAATAGAGATTTGTTGTGTCTAGGTGGCAAACATGCACAGTTGTATATCTGGCTATTGATTTCCTAAAATAAAGGTTTGTGAGGGATAATCTTTATGATTTAGTCAACAAGTAGTTTTACAATCTTTTCTTCCTTATCTCTATAAAGCTGCTAGACCTTTTGTAACTTTGTATATTTTCTTAGTGGAAAATGAATTTGCAGGTTTCTTTGGACCGCCTTATTTACCATATTTTGCAGTTAGAGAGTTCACCTCTCAGACTCAAGTAGTCTGTGTCGACTGTCAAGTGTATTTCCCTTGTTCTGAAGCAAAATTTAAAGGTGTTTTTTCTTTTGTGCAGCATTCATATTCTTTTGTCAATAATTTCCTTACTGTTATATGAAGTTGGTTTTGTTTAAAATTTATCTCCTTGCATTTCCACCTCACAGAAATGGGGATATATCTCAGCACTCCCAAAACTGAGAAATTTTCCGAAGATGGTGAGAATGATAGACTAAGGTTTGGCCTTTCATCTATGCAAGGATGGCGTGCAACTATGGAAGATGCAGTAAGTTCTTTTTTTTTTTCTTCATCTATTCATGCTCTCATGATTCTAATTGATTGTAGATTCCAAAAGTGCTTATAAAACCTTTAAGTACTTTTGTATTAGTTCACATTCTGGTTAATGGGTTAGACCAGAAACTATGTTTTTTTTTTATATCTTTGGGTGCCTAATTGGAATTCTTAATGACAAATTAGATAATGTTGAACCAATGTGCTTGACTACGTCTTTACATTTTGAGATTCAAATACAATTGTTTATGGGTTTGCTTTCTTCTATCTTTGTTGGCAAGTATCTGGAAGTTATGATTAGGACTTGCAACAGGTGGTGGTTCCAGTGGGAAACCCCAATGAAGTTGCACGAGGTTGAGAATGACCAATTGTTGCCAATCTAATGCCAAACCAAATTTGTCTATCATGAGATATTATGCTTATCATATACTTTATCAAGATTATGTGATAAAATTAGTATAATATTTTGCTTTGATACTGTAAGATAATTTTGCTTTAAATTTATGATTTATTACTGAGATCTGCAAAGGTCCAAGAGAAACTCACAGTTGTTCTTGTAACAGCTCTATTGAGCTTTTGAACTTTTGGAATCAAGCAAAAACATTTTTAAGAAATAAACCAACAGATGGTTGTTGTCTGATCATGTCAAGAAACTCAGGCAGCGCTTTTGTCATTTGCTGATATGGATTTAAATTTTGGTTGGACTACTATGTACCTACCAATATTTATTGGTTCAACGAAGTACTGGTATTGGACCGTATAGCCCCATACTGGTATATTTTCTTTTTTGTTTTAGTCAACCAGGCTGTGCAGATTGGTACACTGCCTGGTATACTAGTACCTTACTGGTTTGGTACCTTACCAAACTGGTATCAGGCAGGAATGTAAATCCTTGTCAATAGGTATATCGTTTTTTGGTTGGTTCTTACCATGGTTTGTCTTACCGGTTCATACCGGTATATCGATCGGCTATCGGTAGGATACGTACCAAAGCATGCTGATATATCGACACATGATACAATGAGGCATACCAACAAATCAGTATGTACCATCAGTATTAGTCATCTGTTGACCAGTATTTATTGTCTATACCGGGCGGTATGCCGTGGTACAGTGAACCTTGGTTCTTATTATGTCATAGAAAAAAATGATTGATTGCTCAATACAAACAATTTTTTTTGTGCTATTTTAACCGAATTTCACTTTTTCTGTTTTATGATGGTTTTATTGGATCTATATTTTACTTGTCTGTTCATTTGCCTTGGCATACTCCTATACTGGTCAACAGGACAACATATATTCTGGAATGACTTGCTGATCTGTGCTATAGCAAGAATGCTGGTGACCGAAGGTTGCAACGATGGGGATTGAGTAAATAAGTACAGGGTACACAACTTCAGCTTTGGGATAAGTGTATACTAATATCACACTTAAGAAAAAGATTGAAAAACAAAGAAAGCAATTAGGTCATGTCAGCTGTAGTATTAGCTGACATGACAGTGCATCGTCAATTTTACCGGAAAATTTAAAATATTGCATGCCCTTTATCTTGTTAAGCATATGAAATTATGAGGAAAAAAATAGAAGAGAAAAACTAACCAAAGGTTGTATGAAGAAAATGGATGTAGTTGCCAAGCCTTCCATTTCCTCCACCTTAAAGCTGCTTATGAGAAAAAGCTTCATGAGCTTTAGTCATATCCTTATCTCCAATGCAGTATGGAGACACAAAAAGGAGGTACAAGATTTCTTTCTTCTTTGATATACTATAACATGATACTTATTGTTGGGAGTTGGGACCAGATGATTACAAGTAGTCCCAAAAGACCCAAAAAGATCAATTTCTCTTTAATACTCAAAATCTATATGAATGATTGATAGGTATCTGTCATTCTGCCTTGTGCATTTGTTTTTATCACAACCATCACACAAGTCCATAACCTGGCCTCTCCTGGTTTATCTTTGTGCTTTTACTTGTGTTACCTTATGTACTCTTTTCCTGTTTTGTTCTGTATTATTCATAATTTTAGTAATTTCACGACTTACATTTACATTAAATTGTATCCTTACCCGATTTGTTCTTTAGCATGCTGCATTGCCAGATCTTGATGACTGCACATCATTCTTTGGCGTTTATGATGGCCATGGTGGTAAGTATAAATTATCTCTAAATTGCAACTAATGCCACTACAACTTGATTTTAAAGGTTTCTGTTGGCTTTTCCCTTTCTAGCTTGTCCCTTCTTTGAAACCTAGGTTCTTTCAGAAGATCATTCAAGTTGTATACTTGTTAGACCCTTGTTTTTGTCATTTGTTATTTGTTTTCTTCTCTTTTTTATTGTTTTGGTATTAGTGTTCAACTTTCCTGGCTAATTATTTAGGTCTGGAAACTAAGGCTGCTTTTACATTTTTTAGTTTGTGTGATGTTGGATCTGCTGCTTGTGTTTTGTACTGTGATGGAACCATTTCTTAAATGTTCATAAGGTTGAAATGTATTTTGCTAACATATAGAAGAGAACTCACTGTTTCTGGTCAAGTATATAATGATGCCATCCTCCAATTGAGTAGAATGCTAGTGTTTATGTGAAATGACCATAATATCTTCTGGGCTATCAAGATAACATAGAGAGGTAAGTTATTGTTGATTGCTATGTGATCTATGAGGAATTTTTTGACTTGATATCTCAGGAACTTTTGAAGTCACAAAATGTTTTATTTTGTGCTCCTTTTGACTGGTGACACATATGCTGTCGGTTTGTGAGCAGTGCCAAAATTATCAAAATTGAAAATATCAATCCATATAGGCGTCATCTTGATATAAGGTCAATATAAGCTTTGAAAAAGAAATTATTTGTCAATTCGATCATCTTGGCAGCTTGATGATTTTTGGATGTTTGATTTGTACTGAAAAATAATAGAAACCATCTTGTGCCTATGCCAACATTACTTGAAGGTGCTTATCTTATTAAACATATATCTGCTTTTGCAAAGCAGTTGGATCTAATCAAGAATGCTAGCAGTTGGATCTGCTTGCAAATTGTGTGCTTCATACCAAAAGGCAATGCACCAAGCTGGTGCTTTTCAGCCATATTTGATGATACATTATGCTCTGTTGTTGATGACAATGGTACAGATTTGATATCATGAAACAGCTAGTTGCAATTACATTTAAACTCCCATGAACCAGCACAATTCATGACCTTGTTTTTACTTGATGTGATAAACAAGCTAGCTGAAATTCCACCATAAATCCCATGAGTCAGCACAATTCATGTCTTTGTTTTTATCTAAGAACTCCTGGCTGTAGAACAAATGACACTTTCATTAAATGAAACAAAGTCTACACTGCAAAAAGAATGTTCTCTTGTGAGAATAATTTCTGTGCCTGTATGACATTGAAATGCGATGCATTTTTGTTTATGATGCTTTGTGATGTATGTGTTTCTCTCAGTGTTCCTTTATGTCAAGAAATTCTTTTTACTAGTTTTAGTTTGATACTTGGTTGTTTCAGGAAAAGTAGTTGCTAAGTTTTGTGCAAAGTACCTCCACACTCAGGTTCTCAAGAATGAAGCTAGTTCGACAGGAGATTTAGGTACTTCTGTTCAAAGAGCTTTCTTGAGGTAACTTAATACCTTTCTTTTGTAGTAATATTATGAATTATCAATTACTTAATGAATCATGCAGCTGCATGAAGAGCATTATTTTTTATTTTGAAGATAAAGTAGTATTGCAATTTTGTTTCTTCAGAATGGATGAAATGATGCAAGGACAGAGAGGGTGGAGAGAACTAGCCGTACTTGGAGATAAGATAAACAAGTTCACTGGCATGATAGAAGGCTTGATTTGGTCTCCAAGGGGCAGTGACTCAAATAATCATGAAGATGATTGGGCCTTCGAGGAGGTAATATCTGAGTGGACTATGCTTATAGAAGCTACACCATGTTTTTTGGATTTCTATTTGACCCAATATAAAATATGATGAGCTAGATAATGGGAGAGCAACAGGCCTGAACTTATTGTAGTTTTGTTTCTGGAAATGTCTCATGCCTACTTTTTTAAAATAGATCAATTCAGCAGTAACTTGGGTAGCACTAGGTGACTGTTTGGTGCATATACGTCTCTTAGTGACTATGAATAAGGATTATGTTTTGTGAAAGATGAATTAATTAATGGACCTAATCATTGAAACACATGATGAACAGCTCGACTAGGGTGTAACTTACAGGCGTAAATAGGATGACCCAAGTTGAGATTGCACTTTCTGTTTCATGAGCTTAGTTTGAGCTTCTGATGTGACATGGTTGATGGTATTGAAACAACATTAACACAACAAAGATGAAATTATAAGTTTCCCACTTTATTAAATTTACAAATATCACTTGGGAATCTAGACTAGGTAATTATCAGATAGGTCTTGATGCAGGATAGTGAAAATTATTGACAATGGAATTTGGTTAATTCACGAGTATGGGTTGCCATTCTCAGCATGCTGTCCCGTGACAGTCCATTGGACCCTGGTCCCATATAAATGTGGCCATGTGACCAGCACTCGGCTACCACGAGCCTAGGCAAATGCTCGTGCCATAGCGTGTTGGATGGTTGTCACCTGTTGACAAGTTGTCACAATAAGGTGATCATTACCAAGGTTTCAAATACCTGTCAAACATGTGTGTATTAGGCACATATACAAGTGTAGTAACTCTATGAATTGGTTAATTGACCTGAGCATGTATTAGGTGGCTTACCACATGGTTGGATGCATTTCACTCTATATATTTTGGTATTTTTTGTGATGGATGATAATTCTTTCCTTTCCCTTTTCAGAGGGTGGATGGGTGGTAAAGTAGATTATCAAGATCCTTGGGTTTAATACAATTTGTTCTGCCCATTTCAGATAAGATTTTATGTTTGTTTTGAAAAGTATATCTTAGGCTGGAATATTAGCTACTCCCAGACCTTATCTGATCTCCTGTTAATGCTCTGTGCCAAGCTCTCCACTTCCAAGGAGGGCTGTAAAGGGAAAATGATTATGATGGCTAAACGTAACTCTTTTCTAATGTTAATCAAACTTTAAAACCTAAGATATCTCATAAGGTTGAATTTACCTTCACAATTTTGTGCAGCAAATTGGACTGGCTTGGGGTAGCATTTTGTTAATAAGTGCGTAAATGGTGGTCAGGCCCTTTCCAAGTCTAACTGCAGTCACTTTCTTGTTTAGTGAGGTTTCACTCCGAGTAAATTCTCAGCTGACAGATGTCTTTCATTTCTTCCATGTGAGTTAGTGTTCAATCCTTAACTGCGGCTTGGGTGTCATTGATGTGTGACTGTGTGGGTGTACCAACGCAATATGCTTTTGATATGTATGATAGCACGGCTATTGCAATCTAGTGTGGCAACTGTTTTCTTCTATATTCATTACTTGTTCTGCCAATATACAATTTTTTTAACAGAAGCCATAGTCAAGACAAGATGCTTCATATTGCGCTTACATTTTAAATTTAACCATATTACTTGTATTTCCAGCAGTTATTTTGACTTCGATTTCAATATTTAGGGCCCCCACTCTGACTTCTCTGGACCAACATCTGGCAGCACAGCTTGTGTAGCAATCATGAGAGGTAACCAACTCGTTGTTGCAAATGCTGGAGATTCGCGCTGTGTGATCTCTAGGAAGGGACAGGTATAGTACCCAGGGTCATCTTTTTACATTTGGCTGGAGCTTAGGCCCAATATTACTGGTAGATTATTTTTGCTTATGAGCTGATGTGTTTTAATTGTTTTTTCAATTTGCAGGCATACAATTTGTCAAGAGACCACAAACCAGAACTTGACGCTGAAAGAGAAAGAATACTAAAAGCAGGGGGTTTTATACATGGAGGGAGAGTGAATGGAAGCTTAAATCTTGCAAGAGCAATTGGTGCTTTTCATTTCTGTAGAACAAATTTGAGGAGTCTTTTTATTTACATGTCTAATTATCTGTTATGCTCTAGGAGACATGGAATTCAAGCAGAACAAGTTCTTGCCTGTTGAAAAACAAATAGTAACTGCTAACCCCGACGTAAACAATGTAAGTTCTGTGTCCATGTGCTTGTGTTATATTGTTTTCTTTTATTGAGAAAAAAAGGTAGTAGAATAATGCCCTTAAACTCTATTAACTAAATGGACTTTGTATTAGTTACTAAACATAAAACAAAGTTGTGATGACTTAGTGCAGCTTTCTTAAGCATTATGGTCAATTTTACAGGTGGAGCTTTGTGATGATGATGACTTCATTGTTCTTGCGTGCGATGGTATTTGGTAGGAGTTTCTGTTTTTCTTGCCATGCATGCATATTTTGTCATTATGGTTTTCTGATTCCAGGAACTTGTTAGGATGAGGAATATTGCCTCTCTTACATTTGAGAAAAAGGAAAATGGGAAAATCTGTCATATCTGCCTCCCTTTTATCCATTTTTTTAAATTAGTGCCTTTATTGCTCTCTCTCTCTCTCTCTCTGGCTCTCTTGTTCATTTGTTCATTTCTTCAGCTCCTAGAACATACTAATATACCATCCATCTGCATATGGTAGTTTTGGAGGGGCATAATTATAGCTGTCCTATCTATATCCTACAAATTGTAGTTTAGTCTCTTCTCCACCAAACATTCACCCTAAAAAATTATTTTTAACAATGGCAATTAAAATAGTCTCTGGAAACACCATTATGTTTGAATGTACACAACTGCATGACTCATTTTGCATATTCTTTATCGATCTTTCGAGTCCATCTTGTTCACAAATACGATAGATATGCCAGATCTGTCAAATACTTCTTTAATTGGATATCCATATTCACTTTCAATTTTTGTTTCTACAATTTCATTCTGGCTCTATTGTTTCCAGGGATTGCATGTCAAGCCAACAGCTGGTAAATTTCATACATGAGCACATAAACAAGGTAATTGCAAAGTTCACTAGTGAAAATTGTCTTTTATCTTGTAATATAACGAGGAGCCTTACTATTAAATGCCACGAATGCCTTTTAGTGTTCAAATGTCCTGATTTTGACACTGAAATGATAGCATCATGAACGTGTCGTTGATTATCAATATTCCTCTATATAACTTCAGGAAACATCTCTATCTGCTGTGTGCGAGAAAGTGCTCGACAGGTGTTTGGCACCTTCAACACTTGGTGGAGAAGGATGTGACAATATGACCATGATTTTGGTTCAGTTTAAGAAACCAATCAATTCCAATGCTGTCAGTGCCGAGCAGTCAACTCAGGCTACACCAGGGTCCGAGAGTTCATCCGCTGACTGAAGGTGAACAATTCTTGATGTTGATGGTACACTTGACACTGTCGGAACCAGATTATCCTTTATTATTACTATTAATCCCTTTCACTACTTTCCAACTTGACTTAGTTACATCGCTTTTTAGGATATCAACAAAATGCAGTAAAAGAGGTTCAAAGTGTATTTCTCATGTGCATTATTCTCAGAAGGAATTTATTTCATATGATACACAATCGCTGATATCTGTTGCTTTATGGAGTTGTCCCTTCATGCCTATAGATTGTTCCACTT
This sequence comes from Musa acuminata AAA Group, assembly GCF_036884655.1. Classification (NCBI taxonomy): domain Eukaryota; kingdom Viridiplantae; phylum Streptophyta; class Magnoliopsida; order Zingiberales; family Musaceae; genus Musa; species Musa acuminata. Next base: position 10,236,232 of record NC_088330.1, read on the forward strand.
CAATGCATCAGTTCATAATTTCATGTTATCTTTCTGGTTTTTTTTCTCTATCGTGGCAATGAAACTAGAAAAGTTATACTGATAAACCTACATATTTTAGGAAGTTGATCTAGTATTTGGAAATATCTTCTTGTAGTTATATTATCAATAGTTCCTTGGGCTCATACACTGGTTGTGGTTGTAACTTGACACAATTTCCATTATGAAGTGTCATCTTCATGTTTGCTGATTACTTGCTCATTTAATCGGATGCCAGTGATTTGATTTCAGCTAAGTGCATGCTGGATTCCAGACACTCACATAATAAACCATGTGATAATGGTGCCCTTCCGATGCATTTAGGTATGGTATATCTCACTGCCAAATTATGCTTATGCAATTCCGAGATAAAAATAATAATAATTTCTAATTGATACACAGGTCCTACTTTTAGGTTTGAATTATTAATTTTTTCCTCTGAACATAATGCATTTAGTGGATTGCGGATTTTGGTTGGCATATGATTGGATAATTATGATAGCGATAAGAAATGGTGGAACAGTAGTAAAGAATATGGCAAGAAAAAGATATGACTTGTTCATTGAAATTTATTTTCTTAAAAATTCTTATCACTGTCTTCCTGAATCCATTAGTTATAAGATATCTGGCAGTGTCCTTACTGTTGATCCACTTTTTCTTTTTTCCTTTAGATATCTTGAGCTGTTAAAGAGTTTCTCAACATTGTTTTTTCTTTTTGTTATTTCAACTTTTTTTGTTTTACAAATGTGAAAAAGTAGATTATCATTCATTCAAGTAGAATGGGAATACAGAGGCATCCATGGACTACCCTAATGCAATCTCTGGTTACATGATCAACCTTGACGTCCTCAAACATCCAGCCACATGAAAGTACTGGATTAAGAAGAACACCTGATAGGATAAGTTATCTGATTCCAAACTCACATTCATCAACTCCATTTTAGCTGCAAAAGTGACTGCATTACTTACTGTCAACTGAGGCTTCTACAGTTTCAGAGATGATTTCCTACTGCCTTCTAACTGAAACTGCCATCCAGCATATCTGATCCTTGGGATTCTGACAACAACACTCTCCTTTGTTTCTGAGAAGTTGGTGGTTTATTATTTTATCTTGATTCATCTCTTCTTTTTCCCCTGATACTGCAATGTGTTGGATTAGCACATTGATAGTGTTGCAGAGAAATAGAGCTCTTATTAACTCCTCTTTCTTTAAGAGTCCATTGTTTCTATCCTGCCACAATACAGGAAATTATGCATTGATCCTTAGATCTTGTGAATAGATAACACCCAGACTCTGCATCTGGGTTGGCCAATCATCAAGTAGCCTTGATCTATTTCACCCATTGTATCTTACAAGATAATAGAAGACATGAATCTAAACCCTCAATGCTACTTGGTCTTGCCATGACATCTTCTGCTTCTTCAACATCTGGTTCACTCCCTTTCCTGGCCTCAAATATCTTCTTCGACTTAACGATTCTCAGATGATCTGCAGCTCCTCCATTTCTTCAGCATGAATCTCATGAGAGTGCTGCTCGATGCGAGTAGTTTGCGCTACGATTGTAGCATTTGTTCTTGTCAGCAGACCTTGTTCAAATCTATTGCTGTTGAAGCACTTGGAACCAAGGTTTGTTCTACCGACTCTCTCGGGTCGGTATAGTATGTTCGATAGGTGATCAAGATGCAGATTACTTGAGTTCCCATCGTGTTGGTATAGAGCGGTACATATCATCAGTCGATAAGAATCTCGAGTGTATGTTGGTATTCTTTGATAGGTTTGTGTGTTTCCTTTGCAATAATCTACAGGAATGTTGATTTAGTTGAAGACCATACAAAAAGTATAGAATGGTTTTTATGAAATCTGTCCTTTTGATGCATGCCTAAGCATCAAAGGCTGAGACAGGCAAAACAATTGGTAAGATGTAGAATAAACAGATACTACGCAACAGAACGCAGAAACAAAATAGATTGAAATCTATTGCAATTGCTTCGATTCAGTTTTCTGATGAAATAAAATGTAGAAAAAAATCATGTCAAGAGAGAGATGAAAAGAGGAGATCGTTCGAGGCACAGTAATAGATCAAGAAAGTCCAGTACCGAATAAAATCTCATGTTTGGGAGGCTTTTTCCAACCATCAGAGACAAAAAAAAAAGATACGAGAAGACAACAGTGTACATTTGGAGCATTCTGAGCCACCACGAATAGCCATTCGTTTTGCTCTTTCGGTATGGACGTCAAAGGACACTTCTAGGAGATGAGAGTGGTGTTTACTCTCCAACCTTCCAACCAACGTGAGATTGATTATATATCATCTTATTAAAGAATTAGTAAACCAAAATGTTAAAAATGTACTTTTTAAAATGGATTTAAGAACGATATTTGGGTGCTAAATGACAGTAGAAAATATATTTCTTATTAAGTAAACAAGATGCATCATTTTGTAGGTGACTGAAAATTCCATACTACCATAAGCTAAAACCAAATCGACCACTATATATATCTGAAGAAAGCTCATGCTTCATAGAACAGCAAATTCTCTTTAAGTTTTGAAGTGTTTGTCAAATGAAAATTATTACATTAATAAAACTAATCCATCGAAAAACAAAAGTCCACCCATGTACATTTCGCAAAAGTACTAAAAAAAAATTGTCAACTAATCAGCAACTTGATTATCATCCATCGGTAGTGGTTTGCGCGATGCTCGAATCAATCCTAAATAATACTTTCCAACTCGGAAGGATTCTCTTTTCTTCAATATGACAGTCTCAGCCATATTTATAGAATCAGCTTGAATGATTAAATTTGAGATTTCATTTTGAATTTGCACATTGTAGGAGCTCATGCGCTTCGGCTGGTAGTTCGAACACAGACTTGCAACTCCTTCGGCACGTACCTGCAACAACAAGGATTTTTTTTTTTTTGTAAGTCCTCTTGAGTACAAATTCAACCCATTAACCCCTGATGACCACCAAAAGATTCCACATTCACCTAGGCAAATGATTCTACCACACCATAGCCTCAAATTTGGAAAACAAGCAAAAATATTCATTATATAGAAGTAAGAGCGTATCGAAAACCGAGTGTTAACCGGACAATGGTTTATAAAAAATGTATTGCTTTTTAAAGGATCCTAATAGAAAAAAAAAACCAAAGAGATTCAAAGATAAAAGCAGGCAGTTCAAAGTAAGGCTGTCTTTTGTTCTTTCTGGAGGGTCGACCAAAAGAAGCTGCTTTCCATGGTTTGACATTGTACCAGTCAAGCATTTTCTTTTCTTTGTTCATGATGTATTAGTTGGATTGTTACTCATCACAAAAGCCTAAGTTAATAGGAAAAGGAATTAACATATATCCAAAGTAGATTAATGAGCTTGACACAGAGATCCAACTGCAAGATTATGGTGTAAGTCAAAATGGGTAGAATCAGATTTCAGACAAATGACCTGCTCTGATACTTGTATGCACACAGTGAGCCAAATTCAAGTATTCTAATCAAGCTGAATTGGTTGGACAACAAGTGTTCCATCTTCCACCATTCGTTGGATCAGTAATCTTTATTTTTTTATTCAGAATAGGAAACAACCAAAGATCTTTTAAAAATCAAGAAAAAAGTTCATTCCAAATCATTACCAATATACTTGCAGAAAGCACGCTTACAATTTTCAAGAGAACCAACAACAGCATATAGACACCAAGCAGCATTAAAGAACTTCTCTTCCAAGATGCAAGTCTTCTGTCATGTTATTTTTTCAGAGAACCTTTGGTGGCCATGTTAATATAATTACTGACATCTACAGGATGCAAATATAATAAATGGTGATGGAATAAAGAACTGCATTAACAAGCACTATTTCTGTGAAGGATTTTCTCAATCTTAACCATCCTCTTTCAAATTGTAACCACCAAGTTCTCAGTTCTACCAAGCATATCTGTCTCCATCTAACGTTTCATTGCTTTACTCCTATAAACTTCCTCCAGCCTCTACCACAATAGGTCTGAAATAACTTGCTAATTTCTTGATCTCCATTGCGGCCGAAAGCTTAGTTCTTTGTTTACTTAATCATAAAGATGTTAAACTTGAGAAGGCTGGAGAACTACCATAATGTAATCTTTATTTATTACACCATTGTTGACATAACATATTGCATAATCCTTTTGGCTCCCTTTTATCATGTATCACAATCACTACTCTAAAGTTTTTACTTTCCTCCATGAGCTGGTGAACTTAGTTTCAGTTTTGGCTTACATATGTTGAGTAACCATGAATTTTGTTGTTACAAGACTCATATCAACCATCAGGACCATCTGTAGTTATTTTTGGTAGACTTGTTCCGATGTGATGGGACTAGTGTTTCCATTCTGTGTCCACTAGGCAATACAGGCACCAAGAAATTAAAGTATAATGCTCTTGTTAATTGACCATTTCTTCTTCCCTTCACATCATTATTTCTAGTCTTTATCCCACTTGCCGACAATTGCTACCTGTAATCCGCTCTTACAATTGATAGCCACATCTCATGTATAGCCATCCCCTTCCATTTTTTATGCTAAAACTTCATTAGATTTCAAAAAGTAGATTGCCAACCACGACCAAAGGTGAATGAAACGTTTAAATTCAAGCAAACTAAGACAAGTTCAGTATTGCCCCTTTACTATGTGGTTACCCAATCTGTAAGGGACAAGGAGCAGGGGACAGGATGAGAAATAAAGATACTCCAGGCAACGGCCCTTTCTATAGTCTCAGAAAATGGAAAAGAAGAGGGAGGCACAAGGAAAGAATTGCCCCTTAACTATGTGGTTACCCAATCTGTAAGGGACAAGGAGCAGGGGACAGGATGAGAAATAAAGATACTCCAGGCAACGGCCCTTTCTATAGTTTCAGAAAATGGAAAAGAAGAGGGAGGCACAAGGAAAGAAGGGAGACCAAGGTCTGGCTACAAATATATATAGACTCGGAATTTTCAGCATCAAAATGACACTAAAATGTATAGCTATGTATAGGATTAAGCAAGGCACTATTCTGATAGATTATCATAGGTAATTGGAAAAAGGTCAAGAGTAAAGGAGAGGGAAAAAAAAGAACCTGAGACTAATCCATCAAACAACAGCGATTGTAACCTTTTCCTTTGGCTCCAAAAGTACCAATTCAGCTGCCATCTCATGTCTTTTTCATTTCTGAAACAGAAAATAAAATATAGAACAAACAAAATGCTTAAGTTAAACAGACAACTATTACAATTCTCAATAAACAAGACACAGAAGATAAGTTAAACAGAGCCCATATATTCATTGTTGTAATTAGTATGACCTGTATAGACAGCAAATTTTCTAAGATATAGTGTCATGGATCTTGAAATTTATGCATGCATTAACTTGTTGAATTAACAATGAGTTCAAATATGACCATGATGTGGTTCTGATAACTGTCTTTATATGAGACAAAGATAATACTGAAAAAGGAATGCAATTTGTAAGCTTGAGACAATAATGTTTAAACAAAACAAACTCATTATGCATCCCAGGAAAGCAACCTATTAGTTGCAACTTAAATGAGGGAATTAATGGACCAAATAACAAAACTTTATCAAATTCTTTGATCTTTCCAGTTTTCATGGAATGGAAAAAGAATTAATTAAAATTGGTTGTCAAAGCACCTGAGGTGATTTTGCCAATAATAACTTCTTCTCAGAAATTCAAACTTGGAAACAGACACTTGAGGTGATTTCTAATCCGACCTTTAATGTGTTGTCGACTTCACTTCACGCCTTCAACTTCTGTGACAAAATATACATACAACTGACCAAAAGTTTCGACTCTCTTGTAGAATGCCTCTCTTGAGCACATTCATTTGCCAAACCAAGCCCTCATAACTATTTGCTCTTTATTGAGAATACTAACTAGTTGTTGAACCTGGATTGATACTATCAATCAATATGACAAACCAAAAGACCTTGTGATGCATCTTTATAGACCACAGATATGCAGGATAACCTACTTCATATGCTGTCGGATTAAATATCAACTTCCAGAACCTACATTTCACCTTAAACATGGATGTAGATGAAAGCCCTTGTATCGCAGTAATTAGTGGCTGCAAAATCATCCATCAACCAATCAAATGGTCAGGTCTTCAATTGCCCTCAACATGGTTTACAGCAGGCTTGTACCCTGAATGGATAAATATTTACTCATTAGTAGGCGATACAAACATAATAGTAAAATAATCAAATATAAAATTTTATATGGTTAAGTTGACAATTTATTTAGTGCTAGAGTAGTTGTTTTATATGATGATTAATGATAAATGATAAATGATGTACATTCAACACATTTTACTGATCATCGATGCTTAATATAAGCAACATGTAAACAATTTATTTAATCTTTTGTTATATTCAAAAAGTAATTTCTAAGCAAAACAAGGTATTTTTAATATGTCTCCTTGAATTACCTTCCAAGTATTCTAAAAGTTTTCAATTCTTTTAATTACTTCTATAAAAATTGGATATTTTGATAGAGTATCCTTCAGATATCCAAGCAATATCCTACAAATACGTAATCGGCACATACCTGACACAGATGCAGCAAGCAATTTGAAGTGTTCATGCGTCACAGGGTCGCTGCCTTGTCAAGTGGTGGTGGATTTTTCTAGTTCAACAGCAGCTTTCACACAGAGTGCATAGCAAAATGTGGAAGTAAACAGTAAGTCTTTTGGTCTAGGAGGGAATTGTGAGCACCAGAGGCACAAGGTGGGATGAGGTGACTATAGTGCATGGCTATATATGGAAGGAAATTTCTGTGATTTAGCTTATAGTGTAACACTTGGATTCTTTATACTTATATATGTTGGACATTTTTTTACTTCACCTTGTGCAGGCATGACGTAATCCCAAGTCCTATATTTTCCAGTGCTACAAACAAAAATTTAAATTGAATAAGATGTAGTTCTGTTGCACCAGATTTAGGATCCAAGTAATAATTTTCCTTCACACATTGGCACAGGTAAAACAAGATTTGCCACCTTACTACCAAATGATCATCGAATCCACACACTTTTCTACCCTGTGGCATTCAGTTTGCTCTCTAGAAGGCTATTTTGACTGTCTAGTGACTCAAAAGATCAAAATACTGGTTTGCCACCAATAAGACTGTCAACCGAAGTCATCGAACAAATGCAATAGTCTGGAACCTGACCCAATCTGCACCCTCTGTAGTGTTGAAAATGAGTCCAAAGAGTCATCTTCTTTTCTGATAATTTCCTGTTTGTGGTGCAAGGCTGAGAAACAACTGCTAATAAGCATGGTTTACATGCTATAGCAGTGGATGATTCATTCTAATACTTCCAAACTGGAGTTACATGGACAAGGTCAGAGAACCAATGTGGGCTGTGGTGCCTGCTATAGTGTCAAATAATCTAGGTAGTCCTGAAAGATAAACCTCCCCATAACCTGAGCGATTAAATAGTAATATGGGTGATAGGTTTTATTAGTCAATTTATTTGATAACTAAAATAAGAGCATAATGCCAAATGAAATGTTTCAAAAGACAATCACTTTCATAAAGAACTGCTTGGAGCATTCGCAGTGAATCAATTTTCAGCAAAACATCCTTCCAATTGCTTTTATAACTAAAAGCAAACTGTAAGATATAAAACAAAGAAATATTCCTTCATAACATTTGTCATAAGACATAAGAATGAGTACTAAAAATATCATGATTGATTTAACATCTTAGTAACTATTGAGAACTAAAAACAGCATAATGCCAAATCAAATGCTAAGACAATCAACTAGAGGTTTGAGTCACACAAATAACTGCCTTTATTTATTTGGAAGTGAAATTATTTTGTACCAAGACGATTCGTTGATGGCTCTTATCCACTAACAATAAACTATAATCTAAAGAAAGAGAAAATTCCCCCACTAGAATTGCCTTAAGACATAAGAATGGGAACTCAAAATATCCCAATTGATTTGACAATAGTCATATACATTGATAAGAGCATAATGCCAAACCAAATGCAAGAAAAAGACCATCACTCATAGGTTTCATTCATAAAAATAACTGCTTGCATGATTTTGCCAGTGAAACTAATTCTGTGGCAAGACATTTTGTTGATTGCTATTATCACTATCAAGAGATCATAAGCTATAAATAAGAATATTAGTCCATAAAAATAGCCTTAAGGCAATTAATAATGGGAGGTTCAAATATCCTGATCGATTTAACAGTCACAGTAACCACTGAGAACTTGGCTCGTAGTTCTTTTTAGCTTGTCGAAGAATTAATGTGGAAAACCAAAACTGAGCTGTCTACTCTCCCACATAAAGTTTCGAAGTTTGGAACTACATGTCCATGATTTCCTCGTGGTTGGGCATCAAGTGTTTGACATATTAATATTACCCCCAAATCCAATTCTCCATAAAGATCAAGTAACCCATACCCTGACATCTAAAAAGAGACAAACCAAACTATCATGGTGTACAACATAAGAGAGAACTTTCTTCAACAAACCAAGAGCTACTGAGAGTAAATGAGCAGGCAAGAATATTCAATGCAATGTTTGCAGACAAAAGGAAGAAAAAGATAAAAGTGGAAAGTTGGCCTAGCTGCACATCCGTGGTACCAAAATTCTACAAAGACCTGGTTTTGGCCTTCCACAAGGCCATTCATTCGTCACCATCTACAAGCAAAATAGAAACCAATGAATAGACAATAAAAGAAGGGGTAATTCAGGCAAAAGGAGTGATCTTGGGAAGCCTCAAATAGCCTCCGGGAATCAGTTCCTTCACAGATCGAAACAAAACAAAGAGAGAGAGAGAGAGAGAGAGAGAGAGAGAGAGAGCACTCAAGGTCCCTCGAAGTGTAAGTTCATAATTTCCACTGTAAAAAACACAAGAAACCTGAAGAAGGAAGGAGACAACTCCATGGAATAATAAGGCACTGCAGTAACAAAAACCACCACAAAACAAATTCGTGAAAGGGAAAAGAGAGATCCCAGCTTTCTTTTTGTCGGATCCAAAAGCGTCTTCGCTTCTTGGAAAAGAAACCCTAGAAAAAAGAACCGGCTCAAGTTTCATTATTGTCGTCCACACCGGAAAGTAGGATTCGTTGAAGACCCAAAAAAATCTGAACTTTGGCGATAAGATGGCAAACGATGGAAGAAAAATGAAAGAAGACTCAAAAGTCACAAGGAAGAAAAAGAAAGAAAGGGAAAGGAAACACAGCTCTCAAGACTGCCATCAAAATCCCAGCTTTGCTCAAAGATGTATATCCAAAGAACAAGAACAAGAAACGAGAGACAGAACGAGAGAGAGAGAGAGAGAGAGAGAGAGAGAGAGAGAGAGAAGCAATGGTGAAACAGTAGATTCGTTGAAGCACTCAGTACGCAGTTAGAGAGTGAGAGGAGGAACGCAGCGTGAAGTACCTTCGAACTATCGCCTCAATATGAATTGGTACTTGGCCTCTCAAAAGTCCCGCTTCCGCCTCCCAAATCTCATTTCTTTAAGCTCAAATCCGAGGCCTCCGATAGAAAACTACACGCGAAATCCTTGATCAAGCAGTTTCCAACGCAAAGCAAACGAAAACGAGAGGCAAAAAAAAAAAGAGCAGCAACAAAAGATCGATCTCGACTGGTACAGCGAGCAATCATATTAGGACTCCACTCTACTCTACTACCGAGGCCGAAGAGGAAGAAGAAGATAAGGCTGACAGGATGAGGAGTGAGCACGCAGCGGAAACAGCAGCGCCATCCCATCATTTTTTGTTCCCTCCCTGTGCTCACTCTCTTCTGTCAACCCCCCCTCCTCTTCCCTCTCCAAATCTCTCTCCCCACTCCTCTCCGCCTGCTCGTATAAACCCACAAAAGAACAATCCATAGGGAGAGGTGCAGTTGAGGTTGCATCTGTCCTCGATTTAGCTTGATTCATGTGTAATAACCCTAATTATTATTACACATGAGAATTTAATATATATATATATATATATATGTATAATAGCGCTGAAAGAGATTAAATTCATGTTAAATGTGAATTATTATTCTTGAAACACCGAAAAATGGATTTAGAAAATATTTATCTTACGAAAACAAATAAAAATAAAGGAGTTTTTTCGATTTTTTGGAAAAAAAGAAATATAAATGGAGTGGAGGAATTGAGTCTCCGAGTAAGGTAGAGGACGTGGTCTCTGCTGCACCCGACGGCGACCGAGGAGGAGTCGGCAACCGAGGTGGGACCCACGGGGCCAAGTCGAGCGCCGGCGACAGTAGGAGGGACGCTCGCTCCGTCCTTCCTGTACGAATTCGACTGCGACCACAACTCCCTCGCTTGGTAGACCCATATATATATATATATACAAATCAGAATAATAAAAGGAATATGCGTAAAACTTTACATTATTTACATAAAAGGTATATCTGATTTATTGAGAGTATTTGAAAATAATTAATAACTTGTTTGTTCTTCAGGGTTCGAATTTAGATTATATAGATTATGAATTGTGTCTTTGGTTATATATTCTTGCTTGGAAAAAGAAAAAGGAAAATTGCCTTCTTTCTCTTCCCGGAGGGCGCATGAAACGTCAATGTCGTGACACACAGAATGAGCGCAGCTGTTTGGGCTTACCAGTTTGGATAAGTTCGAGCTGCTGTGTCGTTAATGGTTGTTCAGATATGTGTGAGGATAAGAAGTAGCTGTACTTGAGACGACAGCTTCTACATATTTTCCAGCAGTTGTTTTGTTTTGCTTCTGCAAAACATGTGAGTATACATTACAAGGAAAGAGAATTTGAATTGATTGAATTATTATTTTTTTATTTTACAAATTATAAACTCATAAACAATTTTCCCAGGATCACATAACATGATGTGATGTGGACATAGATCGAGAATGGAAATCATTAATCTTTGTTATCGATTCGATGCCTTGAATTATTGTAATCTCAAATTTGTTTCAATTTTAGCGTGGAATATAATCTAATAATCCATTCTCACCACCTAATCTATGACTTCTTCCAAAAATTTAATGAGATATACTTAATTAATGTAAAACTCATTATATAAAAGAAAAAAAATGCAACCCTAATCACTACAAGTATAGAAAATTAAATATAAAATACATCAAATTTAAAACATGAAATGTCGATAATGAATGTATACATAATTTATATATTTGTCTATCAAACATAAAGGTAAAATAATAAATACAAAAATGAAGGATAGGATATTAAAATTATAAACTAACAACACATAATACGGACAATGTAAATACCATTCATTGGTTATTTTGATCAATCGAATCTTGATTCTAGCTTTGGGATTGACAAATCAAAGGCAGAACGATCGATCGTTCAGTTCGGTTGAAGTTTCGATCTCAGTATCCGCTCTTTCATAAACAACGAACGCATCATCATTACGTACTTATAATTGAAATGTCATCTGATTGAGAAAACCATAAGACAACACTATCGAGCATTTACCTGGGATTGATATTTTTAGATAAATAAGAATTAACAATTCTCTCCCTCTTTCTGTTCTCTATCGAGTAAAATCTAGAAGAATAAAAAAAACTAGTATTTTTACTTTCATTATTCTTAATCAAATGATGTCATTATAAGTTTAGCCCCCAAATGATCAATCCAAACCAGCCAACTTAAATTCTTAAACACAACCTTAGCCTATATTTTGGAGCATTAATATACTCCTTTTGGTTTGGTAGGAAAAAGAAAAAGAAAAAGAAAATTATAAAGGCTGTATCATGATCAAAGATGGTGATTTTGATAGTCATGATGATATCGATGTTAATGATAATGCCAGTAATTTGAAATTGTTTTTAATCTATTTCTGTTTCAGCATCATATACTTTTCCTACCGTCTTGAATGTGCAGCTAACCAGTTAAGGAGTTGTGTCAATAGGCATTCTGATTTTTCATAGTGACAGATGTTGGGATGTGGTTGGGCCATGAACTGCAAGAAATAAAAAAATAAATAAATAAAGAAAGCCTATTCATCAGGTACAAGATATATTAATTCCTGTTGATTACCAAATCTCAGTTTGTAAAGAGAGAAGGAATAGAAAATACCTAATTATGTTGCATATCATGCAGAGTCATCAGCTATAATGGTGATATGAGTGCCTTTGAGCCCATCCTCCACTGTTGAAATTTTGCTGTCTGCACCTACTTCATTGCAGTGGATGGTATGCCACATTGGCTGCTCTTGTTGAAACATCCTGCAGTTTAAATGCAAGTTAGAATGGTCTCTGAAGTGGAAATAATCTGCATGGCTCATGACTACCAATTAGAGCTTGTTCCTTCAAGATTTCTGCAGATTTCTAACATGTAATCACATAGCAATTAATTATAAAAATGCTCTCTAAATTTTGTGGAAGATTGGGCGATGCATGGGAATCAGAACTTACGGATGCTTGCAAAGCAATGGGCACTGAACTGTGACAACATACTTGCAAGTAGAAGCCTCTTTGATCGAACTAATTAAAACAGATGGCTCCGAGCACACAAACCTAACCTGCGATCACATAAGCATGCACATTTCAGAAAAAACCTACAGGTACTTCGTATCTTCTGTGGCGTTCTGACTATTCTGTACCTCTGTCTCTCGAGGTTGATTCGTCAAGTCACAAATAGTTCCATTTGTAAACTGATGAGCGTGATACCTGCAAAATTTCACAAGCAATCATTTACTAATCGTTGTGGTCCTATTCTTGATCAATTGGCTGAGTCAAATCCTAAAACTTTGTGTTGCCTATGGCTATGAAGAAACTATACCTTTGTGAGGCATCTTTAGAGCGAGGATCTTTTACTATGGAAAAATCAGACTGGTTCTGATTAAAATCAGCTGTTGCATCAGGGTCAAACATGCCCAAAATAAATTCTTGAACCACCTGCAACAATAATTCTTATTTCATTTTTGCAAATTGCAATTTAACAGAGCATCAAGGTGAAACTTTCTGATGAAAAAAATTACTGAAACACTGATGGTATATAGATTGATATTATGGGGCGAAAAGTATAACAGGATCTCTTTGTTCATACAGTCTCCAAGATAATCAAAACTTAAAAATATTCACTACATCAAATGAAATTGGTTCCAACAACAAAAGTATGACGTTATGGAGTTAATTTAAATCAGACGTGCCATATACTCCAGCCCTCTAAAAATTACCATAATGTTATCTTAAAATCAATCTATCTAAAAACCATGTTTGCTGGTTCAGCTGGATTTTTTTTCTGACACTGTTCCCTAATGTTGTATCCAATGCCTGCCACGAAAGCCCAATCAAGGACCACTAATACCATTTAAGTACATACCTCCTTGGGATCTTCATTATATATATATGTATATATATATATATATATATGTATATGTATGTATATATATATATGTATATGTATGTATATATATATACATAAATATATGTATACATATGTATACATATATATATGTATACATATATTTATATATACATATATATATATATAGAGAGAGAGAGAGATGGATAGATAGAGAGACACTTCCAAAGCCTCAAAATTAACAATATATCCTCGCCATCGGGCTCAATTAGTTAACCCTTGCTAAACTATAATAAAATGAGAAGTGCAACCAATGTTAAACTTTAAGAAATATTAATGGGTAAAAACAATCCTGTTGTCCACCTCCTCTCCCTCTTTTGATCCCTCTATAACCCTTCTCCCACTTAAATTCTAATAATGACCATCTGGTTTATTCCCTTCATCTCCGCTGCTCCCCCAATCCCCAAGTCGAGCCAACTCTAGTCCCTCCTTTTCTCGATCCTCCTTGGACCCTCTCCTTTTTCCCCTTCCAGTCCCCAAAACACCCAGGTAAAACTAATCTCTTCAATGCATCCATCTTCTCTGCTCCCTTCTCGTCATCTATCTTCTCTCTCTGCCAACTTATGCAAGTGAAAGCAAACATGTAACTGGATGCAAGGATGCCAACAAGAATCATAGGGATTGCTTTCAGTTCTAAGAGAAAAAGAAAGATGTGCTTTCCAAGTGTCAACTTAAACTCAACAGATATGAGAATCACAAAAACCAAGTGACTTTTAAGCAATGCAACTGGCAGGTGCCTGCTTATGGTTTCCTAGCTATAACAGAACCCACGAGAGAGGAAGCCAGTTTTAGTAAATAATGATATTCGTTAGGATTATGAGTAGAACTTGATGCATTTGACATTTTTACCATTTTCCACCTTGGCAGGAAGGTGGTGTTAAATGTCTCATAACCTCCTTAACAAAATGCAAAAACATACCTTCTCATCTTCCACATGAAGTTGTTTCACATGCTTCCGGAAACAAAATTCGTAAGTCCACCAACCTTCATGCTGAAAGACAGATAACTAAAGTGAGCAACACAGAAAAAAAAAATTCCCATCTACATAGCAGTCAAATCTCTTGTAAAAAGCATTACCCTGTAGAAGCATTTGTCATTTAGAATCTCAATCAACTCATCTGGAGTCTTAAACATGATTTTTCTCTCACTTTCTGTTATTATACTGCTTGAATTCTCTTGGGTGACCCTCAAATGTTTTGTTTCCTCGATTAAAGGTAAGAAACAATTGTAATTTCGACCCTCTTTATTTGACATCACAACTGCTTCCTGGCCATCTTTCTGCAGAACAATTCCATTGATTAAACTTTCATAACAAAATCTTATTTAAGCAAAGATTTTGAATATTCTTGTATAAATTTATGGAAAATTTTAATTTTTTAATTATATACATCAAAGTAATTTACAAAGACAAGCAGATGATATCTTATTTAAAAAATAAATAAATCTATGGTCAGTAGATAATGAAAAAGAAAGGCCATAAACTACTCTTAAGCTGCAGAATTAGAAATTTTGATGAACCAATGACATAGGCTAATTACAATGAAGATTTACTTTACTAATCAGGATCCACAAGATACAAATAGCCTATAACAACGATATTTGGACTTTTTTAGTCCTATTATTCATGAAAAAAGTGAACATGACAATAGACGGAATCTAATGGCCCAAAAGATTCCTCTCTATGATCTATAGCATACAAGCATCCAAGCCTATCAAATATATATATTGACACCAAGCATGCAAGTACAGACATATCCATCCAAATGCATCAATTAAATGGCATATCAGACATTTTAACATATTACCAATATCAATTTTAGACTGATTGTCAGACCAATATGGTCATGGCATGCTGGGCAATATACCATAACGAACCACTTGGTCTCATAAAAAAAAAAATAAAATATAAATACCAATTAGTATTGAGCCATATGATCCGGTATTGGTCCTTGGATGAACCAGTAAAAAGCAGTCAATACATACAAGTCCTAATAGCAGTTGAAACCTTGCCATTATCATCACTACTTAAAAGCTCTCCATTTTATGCATGTAAAACTTGTCGGTAGAACGACATAAACTGTATGTGTATAAAAAAATGACTTGAAACCTTGCCATTATCATCACTACTATAATAGCTCTCCATTTTATGCATGTAAAACTTGTAGATAGAACAACATAAACTGTATGTGTTTATAAAAAAAATGAATGTACGTGTTTCTTTAAGTACCTAGGAATATCATAATATCATTTGTATTACACCTTTATATATTCTGTGAAAGACCACAAATGCTTGTACGGTTACCAAACCTATCTGTATGCTTTACTAGCCATATGATAATTTATACAATTATATGCGGTAAATCTGATTTGATCTGCTATTCTCTACTTCAAAACTCACACATTACTTCATCTGAACTTTGCTCAACATGAGTCTGGTAAATTCCTATGTGCCAGATAGAACTACAGGCTATCTAACACGCTTAACGGATATAAAAAAGAATGTTCTGGGTGGAATAGATATAACTTAAATCCATATAACATGCTTACCGGATGAAAAGGAGAATGTTCTGGGTGGAACTCGACCTTGTACTTTGGTTCACGAGAACTCCTACCGAATCTCCCACCTATAGGCAACAGAAGAAAGAACAATAATTTAACAACAAAAACACACCCATTATTGGTTAAACCATTAGTGTTTACCATAAAATTCATGAATACACAAGTTATAGGCAAAAATTCATCCCAAAATGTAAAGATAGTCTGTTTTAAAAGAATTATGGTTATGACAAGAATATTATACAATTATCTGACAGTTTGAGATGTGATTTAGTGGAGGCATACAATCAAAACCATTATGACATAGCATGACTACTCAACCACTTGGCTGTTTGTTTAACTGGAACACTAAAATGCAACTTGATTAATATCTCAGAGGCTCTATGGAATATGTTTGGGCAACTAAAAAACATATATCTGTAACACAAACATCTCAACATGAGAAATTCTGCAAAAACATGATGAGTTATTTGCAACCGATCCTACCAGATGATCCCAGAATTTAAGGTTGCAGGTATGTTGCCTACGATGGAGAAGAATATTGGATGTAACCAACTCTTTACAGTCGTATTCTTCTCCAAAAATCCATTAACATATGGACTGAGGATGAAGGATAACATGATTATGTAATAAAAGAAAGGGTTTAAACACCAGTTTGGTAGTGGTTTTTGTAACCAACCAAACCACTATATCAGGGAGTATGATCGAAAATAATTTTAATAAAATAGATATTGACCGGTAGCAACCTATATGGTTCCATTATTAATCCTTGATCATCGGCCAACCAGTATCTGAGACTACATAAGAATACCATAGTTCCAATTAAATGATTGTTAACACTTGGTAAAATAGAACATTATAACTCAAATTAAAAGCATCAATTTAGTCCAACAGAATTTTGTCGAAGAGTTTGATTAGCACTTTAATTAGTTAAAGATACTGAGTTAAGCATCAAAAGGACTGTTGGATTGAGGCACATATGCATCTGATGCTTCTACACCTAAACTAGGTTGTACTGTAGTGGTTTCACATGCAATAACTAAAGCCTAAGATACTATGCTCTTTCTAGTGGACAATAAAAGATAGCAGAAAATACATGGAAAAAACCATAAAAAGAGTTAGATGGGATAGAACTGACAAATAAATGTCATTGTTACCATGTCAACATCAGGAATCTAGAAACATGTTAGGAAATGAGATCCTCAAACAATGATCACAAGAAAAAGAACGAGAAAGAAGTGGGTATGTACCTTAAGCTCTGCACGTTATGAGTCTAGAGATCTGAGGCTCTTTCTCTCTCTACTACTATTAAAGCTTAACCCTGTTAGTGCATCTAATTGTTACAATTTTGCATGTGAGTATTATCAAGCCTAATCATCTGATATAACACGGACTCATGGAAAATAGGGCACACAAAGACAAGGTGCTTGCTGACTCTTCATAGACCGATCTCAGAAGTGCGTGAGTGTCCTATTGGTTCTATTTGGTGCTCGAAACATCATATAAAAGCTCTTATGTGCTGCGCTACTCAACTTATTGATCATGTACTTGTTTATTTTCTGGTAGAAAGACTACCCATACATCTTATTGTACTTCCATTAACTGCACTTAACAGGGCATGAGCTTTTATAACATCACCAACAGGAAAATCACACAGTTCTTTCATTGTGATGGTGATCGCTGGATATCACGCTCAAGCAATTCCCACACAAATTGCAAGACTCGTTTATTGACATTGAAATGGAAAAACTGCTCCTTCAATGAAATCTTCTTGCATAATTCTTCCAAATTTAGGACAAAAAGCGACGCGTTTACAGATTCACTGCAAGAAACAACTTCTCTAGAGTAAATTTGGGTAGTCTTCTTAGGAGATGAAAAGATAAGATTAATGACATTACATGATTATAATGCTCATTAGATCCGACACAACGTTACGATTCATTGTCTAATCAACGATTCGCTTTTTTCGTTAATTTATGAGAGAAGCAATTTAGGAAGTATGCAGCTAACAGGTAAGACAATAGAAGTAGATTTGCTAACATCTTCTTCCGGTATACGATTGCATCTGAACTTAGACCTCTCGATTAAAGAAAAAGGGGGCCAGTATCGGACCGAGAACCCTTGCACAACCGAAATAGATCTCTTTAAGAAAGCCAGATCGATTCCTCCACAGATAGAGACGTTGACGATCGAATCGAGATCAGTAGTGCACTATAGATCTTAGAAGACTGAAGAAGAAAAGTGGCAGAAAAGAGAATACCAACCGGAATTCGCGAAGATTTGGTCGGCCAAAACGGAGCTGCGGAAGCTACCATCGAACAAATGGAGAAGAAGGCACAGGCCGCACAGGAATCTCACGAATCCCATCGATGAGAAAGCAAGCGACTCCGATCGCCGTCGCTGCGTTCGATCGTTTGTTTCCTCGATGGCCTCTCCGATGGTGAACTCTTCCGGGGTGGACCGGAAGTCGGTGACAACATCTGGGCTTAATGATAGTTCTAATTGGGCCCGGCTCGACACAAAACTCCGAACCGTCTTTGGGCCGGAATTTGGCGGTCTATTTTGTGATTGGATTCTGACTCGAATTTACGCAATGGAGGATTATATCTTCACTTAATAAAAAAAGAAAAAAAAGTCAAATTTAAAAGAAAAAAACATAGTTAATTTGAATTTCTCAAGTTTTGAGATATTTTTTCAACATAAGAATATTAAGAAATTACAAACAATAATTTTAGAGGAAAAGCCTCTACTACAAGATTGCTCCTCTGGGATTTGAATAATCAAGATTTGCATAGTAAAGATAATTATTTTTTATAAAAAAATAAAATATTATATATTGTCTTAATAGTTCTTTCTTGATCAATGATGTAGGTAGAATTGACAAACCAAGTTTGACATATGACATTAAGTCAAACCATGAGCAACCAATTAAGGCTTGAAGTAACACATCTCCTAAAGGAATATATTTACCATAATTTTAGACTGTAAAGTGATCTAAACAAGTTTTAGTGTTATCGTTATTTATTTTTTATAAAATGCACAACAAAAATTATTAAAAAATAAAAAAGAGAAAAGTAAAATACATCTCCTAAAAGAAATTTTCATGTATAAATAGGTAAGTTATTTTCATGACTTTGAACTTATCCTGCAAATTACAACACAATAATATTTGGGTGATGCCAAAGTTCACCGATGCATATAAAATATTTTTTCTATTGCTTAACTCATAAATATTTCTTTTTGTTTAGTCTTGCTGAATCATGAGGCAACATATTCATAATTGATTCATAGTATTATCTAAATAGTTATTATGTTCTAAGTAGTTATATGTATGTTTTAAGAAGTGACCCATGATCTAGTAGTTATAGGATAGTTCTTACACCTAACTCAATCATGAGTGACATGGTGAAGTGAGGTGGTTACCACTAAATCCTATAAATAAGATCATAGTTCATGAAGTAAGATAAATAATATACACTTGGGAATATCTTGTAAATATTTTATGTTAATCATCTTGTTTAAATACTACATTAGTTTTCTTGATCAAAAGGATTCTTTTTAATTACATCATAGTATCATGTTTTTATCATTTCCTTGCTCCTTCGTCTCCAATATTTATCACTTAACTTTGTATGGAATTGACTAAAAGATTTCACAGTAATTACACTGTGATCACTAACATGAAACCAACCTGAGAGAGAGAGAGAGAGAGAGAGGCGATGAACGCTAAGAAGTTTATGAACATATTTCTTTTCACCTCGATACTGAGATTGGATTGAGATAGTTAAAATATACAACAAAAACTCATCTGAATACAGTAGACGACTAACTTTTCATATTGTTTGCAGAACCACTGAATTCAACAGGAGTTGCCTATGCATGCAGAGGACTCATGCTGCCATTATACTCTCTCTCTCTCTCCCCTCCTGCGGTCGTGGCTGTATCTATCTTCGTTCATCGTCACGCCAGCGTTCTATCTCTATATATTCTCTCTACTGGTCTCTCTCACAGTCCGCTTCTAAATCGTTTTCCCATGACTGCTGCTGACTTCTCACGTACAGCAACAGTACATGGCCATGAATGATTGAATCTTTATTCGGCAGGAGGAAGAGAAAGGGGTGCGCGTCCATTGATTGGCTGTCCCGGTCTGGGCCCCACAACGTCAAAGTGGTCGCCTTAAACTCTGACGTGCACGTCTATTACTACAGGCGGCGATACCCTCGCAAGCTTGATCTCACTTCTCCCTGTGGGCCCCGCGTGCGCGGCAGAAATTTAGGTGGGTATCGTTGATGAGTACGAGATTCGTATGTGCGTTGTGCTTTTAAGGCCGGGTCCCGCCCCTTTCGACACAACTAACTAACCTCCATCTGGGGAGGGGCCCTGCGGGACCCGCGCCTGCCAACCCCGAACCCCGGCTCCGATTGAGCTAAGCGTCCACGCAACACATGCGTTGGTGGGGCCCTTCCCTCTTTTTCAGTCAAACACGAAACAGCGAGGTGACAAGGGCGGACGTGAGAGGCGACAACTCGCGTTCGGTGTTTGTGCTGTGCAGGTGATCTGCCGGGACCGCACCAGGTTAGGGTACGAGCTCCTGAAGAACACCGTAACCGATGCGGCTCTCGCTCGCGGGCGGGAGGGAATATCCCACGGCCAAGATTCCTTCTTTGATGCGAATCAAACGGATATCATCCCACCACTGGCGAAGGGAAAGCATCATTCCAGGATCTAATCAAAGGGACGCTCGGCAAATCATTGTTTTGTGCCTTTATGATTCGTACCCGCAACCTAGTCGCCGGGAGTCGTATATGGTTCGCTTACGCCCTCTATATTACTCACGACTCGGGTTGTCGTCCTCCGCCGGCGGCCTCTGACACATGCTCTCTGTTCGCCTTTGATATTACCGCGCCTACCTTTCGCCAACTATGGTGATGTCGGTGGTGTCGCCGCGGCGGTCGATACGGGAGGCGGTGCTGCACGGGGTGCTCGCCTACTACGGGGGCGGCGGCGGAGGAGGCGGAGGCCACCACCACCCGCGGCGGTGCTCGTTCTACGCGGGCGTACCGGAAGGGGACGAGGCGGCGGCTACGGCCTGGGGGAAGGAGAACGAGGAGGAGGAGGGCGCCGTGGAGCTGGTCCAGCTCGGGGCGGACCGGCCCAAGAACGTGCTCGTGCTCATGAGCGACACCGGCGGGGGCCACCGCGCCTCCGCCGAGGCCATCCGCGACGCCTTCAGCCTCGAGTTTGGGGATGAGTACCGGGTCCGTGTTCCTTTAGTCCTAACGCATGCAACTCTCGCCTCTGCTGTCTTCTCGGACTCGTTCTCGTGCTCTCATCAACCCATCGACTTTGCTGGTCTCCGTCCCACTGCGATCTGAGCTTTTAGCACCACCATCATCAAAATTCTGATTTCTAATTGTTGAATTCCCTTCTGTGGTTCCAATTCGAACGAGTATATACTGCTCGAACATTGTTGAATCCGATGCATCACAAAGGCAGGATTTTTCTGGTTCAGTGAACAATTTGGCCAGAACAGAGAGTTCCTTCGTTTTGTTTTAGGATTAACTCCACCTTGTTTGAAATGCCAGGTTTTTGTGAAGGATTTGGGGAAAGAGCATGCCGGTTGGCCGCTAAACAACATGGAGAGGACCTACAAGTTCTTGGTCAAGCATGTCCAGCTCTGGAAGGTGGCCTTCCATGGCACCTCCCCTCGCTGGGTCCATTGCTTGTATCTTGCAGCCCTTGCTTCCTTCTATGCCAAGTATATTCTTTCTCTCTCATCTTCTTCTTCCTCTTAATTTTTGTCTGGATTCACTACATCAGTGGTGTCTTTGTGCTGTGGTCTGATACCCTATTCGGTCCTTTAGTTGGATTTTGATTGCTTCAGTTCTTATGTGGATTTGCTATTATTTCCATCTAAATTGTTGTCGATCCTACTACCAAATTGTTTACCAATTTGAAGGATAAATTACTGCCAAAGTTTTCATTTCCAAACAATATATGTTGGAAAGAGTAGAAATTATTCTAGTCCTTACCACAAGTTCAAAAATTGGAGTGCAGGGAAGTTGAGGCTGGTCTAATGAAGTACAAGCCTGACATAATTATAAGTGTTCATCCCCTCATGCAGCACATACCTCTATGGGTGCTCAAATGGCAGAAGCTCCAAAAGAGAGTGGTTTTTGTTACTGTGATCACAGACCTCAATACCTGCCACCCCACATGGTGAATTCAGATCTTACTCCTTTGGATCTCAGCTTGCCATTCTTATTTTGCTTTTTGTGTCAATTGTATCGGATGGTGCTAACTCTTGCATTTCGATCGATATGTGATAAATTAGTCTATGAATTTTCTTCTAGGTTCCATGATCATGTGACCAGATGCTATTGCCCCTCAGAGGAGGTGTCCAAGAGAGCCATGCTGAAAGGATTAGAGCCTTCTCAGATCCGTGTCTTTGGTTTGCCTATTCGGCCATCCTTCTGTCGTGCAGTTCTAAATAAGGTTTGTCTCTTTGAGGGAATTTTAGATCTTTGGATTTACCACTTCTGAAGAGAAAAATGCATGCATACAGGGTGATCTGAGAGAAGAGCTGGAAATGGACCTTCAATTACCTGCTGTGCTATTAATGGGAGGTGGAGAGGGAATGGGTCCAGTCAAGGAGACTGCAATTGCTCTTGAAGAAGCTCTCTTTGATGCAAGTCTCGGCAAACCTATTGGACAGATTGTCATCATATGTGGGCGTAATCACTTTCTGCACTCCACATTGCTGTCGATCGATTGGAAGGTTCCTGTGAAGGTATCACTTTTCTTGCATCAAACACTGTTTCCACTTGCATTAGTACGCAACCAATGATGGTAAGCTATGATTGCAGATACAAGGATTTGTGACACAGATGGAGAAATGGATGGGGGCCTGTGATTGCATAATAACAAAAGTATGCGGCTTTACTAACCTCTGATTCGGTCTGCTTTTGATCTTTAGCTTATACATGTTATTGTTTTCAGGCTGGACCAGGCACAATAGCAGAGGCTCTAATAAGGGGACTTCCAATTATCCTAAATGATTTCATTCCTGGGCAGGTGAGGGCAGACTTCTTATGATCTTGAAGATGTGTTTTGCCTTTGACATTCTTGAACTAATGACAAACCTACGACGATACAAGAAGCCTAAATGTATCTGATTCATGACTATCAGGTCATGTGTATCTGAGAAGTTCTGATCAAATAACCTAATGGCAATGAATTAGGTAGAAGAAAAAGCTATTGAAGAAGACTAAGACAAACACTAGCAAGTTAATGTGATTGGTGTTGATATAACTGTGATGATAGCATAGACATCCAGTCTCTACACTGATGCTTGGCTGAGTTGCCATGTTCTGCATGTCTTACAAGTCTTATGATGCTTGCATCTGGATTTGCCCTTGCAGGAAGTTGGAAACATACCTTATGTTGTAGACAATGGAGCAGGAGTGTTCTCTGACAACCCAAAGGAGACAGCCAGCCTTGTTGCTCGATGGTTTAGCTCCGACCGGGAGGAACTGAAGGAGTTATCTCAGAATGCACTCAAACTAGCACAACCAAATGCAGTGTTCGATATCGTGAGAGACATCCATGAGCTGGTGCAGCAGCAGGGACCGATGGCTCGTATCACCTATTCTTTGAATTCATCAGTCTCTTATCCGATATAGAATGTAACTGGCACATTTGGTAGACTAGCTGTATTCCATGGAAGCTTCACTAGTGTGATGATGCACAGGTAGAACTGATTCTTTGGCCTGGAGTGGCTCCCCTGTATCAAATCCATCATGTAGATGATTGTAATTTCTTTCAGTTCTTAATTGAAATTTCTTGGTCCTTGTAATGATCTTGTTAGATTTGAGCAGTCTTTTCCTTTTATTTTGCCTCTTTAATCTTTGATATTTTTTGTTTTTGGGTATGTTTTTGAGTTTGTTATTAACCGGGACTGGATTGGATTTGAGAGGATCCTATCCAACTAATACTTATACCACTCCATGTCTCAACCGTTGGATGATGCCTATACGCCATGATCTTTGGATAACGATGGTCCGATCGGAATCAGATGTGTGGAATCATTGGAAGGGATCCTAACCAGAGGCATGCTTTGGCCCACGGCACGGCCAATGAGGCACTTCCACGTCATCACTATTTTTCGTGGTTTTGTCCTGGGGTCTGCTTCGGCCGAGACGGGCGTATAAAGACCGTGGAAGACGGGCAGAAATCGAGCTGCATCGCTTTCCTCTCGCCATGGAGGAAGAAGAAAGAGTGGAGCAGGTGATGAGCGAGGTGCACCTCGGATGCCCGCCACACTTCTCCGGCCCCTACGTCTCCCACTTCACCGTCTCCCTACCCCCAACACCTAACCGTAACCAACGAGTCCCTCGTACATTTTTTTTATGACAGATTACAATTCTATCACGCATTTCGTCATACAGTTTGTTGGCATGGCTTCCACTGTTGCATAAAATCCTATTGATTCTTCGTAGTTCTTTTCTTTCTTCTTGCACACCTCCATATGATACTTTTATTGTACTCTGCCGTTCTTTTCTTTATATATAATTGTGATCGACAAGTTTGGTTAGGCAGACCGACCACAGAAACTTCTTGGAAAACAGTGGAGTGGAAAAGTGATCTTTTTTATGTTCCAATTTGTTAACATACTCTGTATGGAGCAAGTGCAATTTTTGAACTTTATATGCAATCAAAAGCATAGAGTTCTTTTGACGAAGTTTGTAGGGTTTCAAGAAACTACGTTTTCTTCTATCCATCCAAATTTATGATGCAATAGTCTTATAGATATCCAGATGTTGTATCTACGACTTTGTACTATCTTACAATTGGTAATAATCTATTATTGGAGTCACATGACTCGTCTGAAACCTGAAGTTTTCAATGAATTAGTAGTCAATTTTGAAGTTCACTTTGTGATATTAACTCAAAATCCACGAAACTCTTATTCTGTCACTTCTAAGAATGTGAAGGGAGTTGGCGCAGGCGCTCGAAAGATGGAGGACTTGGTGTTCATTGCTTTGATGCCAGGTATCTTCTACAAAACAGGGGTTGCGTGGGTAGCGATATCTTATCTTCTAGCTGTAGTTTCATCTCTGAAACAAGAGTCCTCTTTCAGTGGTATAGAAATTTTTAGATCTAACAGAGATTGACTTGGAGGTCAACTCAATAAGATGTTAGGAGGATAAAGTCCAAAAGCATCACCTTGGGGATAAGATGAGGCTGAGGAGACGTGAGATGATCCACTGTGAAATCCAGGCAACACAAAGAAACCTTTCTCAAACCAGACAATATCTTCTTTTTCGTAGATATAAAAATGGAAATGCACATCTATGGACAGTTGTAAGTGCATAAGTAGGTGAAAACAAGTTGTAGCATTGAATCAAGAGAAATGGAGAAAGGACACATTATTTGAGATCCTCCTTTCTGGGAGTGAAAGAAATGTTCATTAGTACTCACAGCAATAACTTTGGCCAGTTAACTGATCTTTGATTTTCTTTAAGTCAGTGTTGTGGCCCAGTCTTTGATTTTTTGGTCCATTGCTGCTAACGTTGTTGACATCAAAGGGCAATCTATGGTTTGCAAGGATAATCAAATCGATGTTTCAAATTGCTCAAGGAACAAGAAACCGAAAATGGATTGCACCATATCAAACAAGTTTATTTTGTGCAAAGTTCTATGCAATAAGAATGGCAGAAAATCAAGGAGAATGTATCTTTCTTGTGTGGATTCCCATATACAGGTTGAAAAGAGTAGTGATAACAAAGAGTTGGAAATAATCAAATTTCTAACTTGAAAGAGACAATTTGGGTAAGTGATGTCTCTTATGTTTTCCTTTTGCAAGCATTCTTTAATAGTAGAATGAGTAAGACATATGTGACTGTTTGTGGATCCCCCTCACAGAACCCTTTGTAAAATATGCTTCACTTATATAATGCATAGTGTTACAAATGATCAAAAAATTAACATGAACTTGATCGGAGGAAATATGGAACTGTATATCATTGTTGGTTCATCTTTAAAAGCATGCGTTAACTTAAGCATAAAGATTTTCATGCTACATTTTGTTGGCTTAATCACAAAATAGACATCCTTTGGTTTCTAACACTTCCCAAGTTTTCGCTTATCAAATGATACATTCTGGGTAAAGGTTCTGGTGATCGATTCCAAGTGGAAGCATCTTCTAAAGAAATGGTTAGCTTGGAGACTCATGATGATCATTCTCCAAAGAGAAAAATCAGATGTTCCTGTAAGTGTTAGCACATTAACTTTGATTTACATGGACATGTCTTGCATGTGATGATGAATCTGATTCTGATGCTTGGTTGAACATAAAGATTCCCAATCTAGCGCTCAGTTCCCTCAGGAAGATACTTCAGATGAATCTCTTAGTTTGGATAAGGATGGTGATCTTGTTCTAACTCGGCGAAAGAGTCATATTAGTAAGTATGAGCTGCTTTTGTTATAAGGGTTCTGCATGTTTAAAATGCTTTCACAAATTCCATGGGAGTGCATAGAGTTATTTTTTTGCTTACAATTTAATTATTCATACAACTGACAAAGAGAAATGCAATTTAATGGCGTGAAAATTAACTGGACTTATAATAAGAAACAAAATGTTTATTTATATTCACATGTTTTGGTTTTCGTCATAATATTTTTGTTGCTTCCTTCAAAAAATGTTTACATGTAGCTACAGATCTCTTGCTACCCCCATCCTTTCGTTCAGTATCGCCAAAATGTAACCATTGCTTGTCTGTTTTTTTTTCTTAAAACATAATCTTCTTTCAGATATTTTTATCTTATTTATGATATTCCACCCCCCACATGAATGCACACAAGAAAATAAAAATCATCCGACCCAACTTCCAGCTATTCTTCCTTTATGGTTAACACAAGCCAATGAAACTGCAGTGCCAGGAAGGCAGAGTTTCTGTGGCTAAAATATGCTTTTACTCATGTTGAAATGAAACTCAGAGGAACATTTTCTCTATATTGTTGGCTGAAAATTCTTTTCTGGAAAATCATTAATTAATTATGAAATAATTGGCTTATTTCTTGGTCACTTTCTTCACATAATTTGGGATTTTTACTTGTTTGCAGATGGATGTCTGAGTTTTGGTTTGACCATCCAACATACTATTACGTCATCACTACTTGAAGTTGGATTGCAAGTAATGTCTAATTTAGGCTTTTCTTTCATTATTGCCTTTGTGTTTTCTTAATTGTTATATTTTCCTATGGTTTTCAGGTATGGAAGGCAGCACTTGTATTAACCGATTTTATCATGCATAAAAGTTTCACCTCATCTGACTTGAATGATGTCACCGCAATAGAGCTTGGTGCCGGAACAGGTTGCCCATAATTCTTGTAAAGTCCAATTGGTTTTATGGAGTTTGAAAATTGTGCTTGTATACTTGAGACTTCATTCTATAACTTGAACTGAAAGATGAGTACTTTTATTGTTTTAATTTACTTCCAATGTTGACCAGGTTTGGTTGGTATAGCACTTGCAAGAGTTGCTAAGACAGTCTACATAACAGGTGCCTCATTTATTTGCACTGAAATCCTATGAAGTGTTGTTATCAGTTATCTACTAAAATATTTTAAATACCAAGATAAAAGTTTGTTCATGTTTCCACACTGCACATACATTCACATATTTTTACATGTGCATTGAGGAGTTCACACTGCTTGCAGATAGAGGAGTTCACATCCTAGATAATTGTGACACAAACACTCATATCAACTCTAGCCTGCTTAAGTTTCGTGAAAACTCTGTTCGTGTAAGGGAGCTTGATTGGAAGGAATCCTGGCCCCCCCCCAGTATCACTGCTGATTTGCCATCTCAACATAGGTGATTTCCAGCTTGTTTATGGAATTAATACCAATACATGATCGATCCATTCTGTTGAGTTTACCCTTTCAATTTTTACGGTCTTATGTTTTTCATTTTAAAGAAAATATTTCTTGTTTTCTTCATTGAGGATATCATTCTTATCCATCTTGCATAATGATTTGATGTCCTCAAGTTAGTAAGATCATTTCCCTGATGTTTTCTCAATTCTTTTTAGTGCATAATCAACTACTTTCCTGACAGCTTTATTCTTATAGTGAATCCCATTATCTGGCTATTATGCATTGCATCCTAGGTCATCCAAGTCGAGATACTTGTGGGCATCTTTGGAGATTGAGGAGGCCGAGAATGCAACAGTCCTCTTAGCAGCTGATGTGATATATAGCGATGAACTGACTGACTCATTCTTCAGCATGGTTGAAAAGTTACTGTCAAGAGGTTCTCGAAAGGTAATCTTAGCATAAGATAATGATCTTATAGCAAGATAACACTTCAAAAATATTATAAACAGAAAAGCGGGGAGAAACTTGCATTTGTTGAGTCAGATTTTCTTATGATCGACATTAGGTCTTGTACTTGGCCTTGGAGAAGCGATATAACTTCAGCATGGATGAACTTGATGTTGTTGCTAATGGTTATTCTCATTTTCGGAGCTTTTTCGTTGAGGACGAAGGTCCAATCCACAACAGAAGATTCGTTGTTTGTGGCAATACTATCTCACATTCTCATTTCTGTTTTTTTGTTCTTTTTGATCCTGGGTGGCAGATCATGCAGAACATATCGATGGACTGCGGCCTGGTTTTCTTGGCAAGCAGATTGATCTTGCAGAGATTCCCCAGTACATAAGAGAGTATGAAAGAGGAAAAGATCTTGAGCTGTGGAAGATTACATACTGTAGAAATTGATGCAGATAGTCTATCTTCCTCATGAAACATTGTCATTCACTTTGTTCTTCAACACTGTAATGCACATTGGTGGTGAAGTTTGTTCTTCATATTCATGTGTGTTCTACTTTTGACAGCTGAAAGTATTTAGACGTATCTTCTGATGGTATTTGCAC
Organism: Musa acuminata AAA Group; assembly: GCF_036884655.1. Lineage (NCBI taxonomy): Eukaryota > Viridiplantae > Streptophyta > Magnoliopsida > Zingiberales > Musaceae > Musa > Musa acuminata. The sequence goes on from NC_088330.1 coordinate 10,265,110, forward strand.
AAACATTGAGCCAAATGAGTGGCATGGCATTTGCCTAAGTTTAGGTGATGATATGGGGACATGACATGGAGGCAGTCTGACATGTGATAACTACTTAGTCAACATATTAGTTGGATCTCAAAAGTCGATCTCAGTTGCTTTCAAACTCAATCCACACATCGAACATCTAGAATTTGACTACTCCTTGCGACTCCCAACATAGTAGATGAGAGAACCTTCATCTGCTTATATCAAAAGAGAAACAAAATAAAATCAAAAAGTGAAAAGATATCAAACTGAAAATTAAAGATAAAACAATCTTGATTATAGACACTTAAATAATGATTCAATACACTTAACAAAAAAGGTGCGATGCTCAATACACTTAAACAATGATTCAACATAAAGGGTAAAAAAATTAAATTTATATCATTTAAATATTAAAAATATTAAAAATATATTTTAAGGGCTTAAAATATTTTTAAAAAAGCCATTTAAGTATTTGTAAATTATTCTAAAGGTTTTAAAAAAATTTAATTTTTTTTAAAATAGAATATGTGGTGTATTGTTTAAACTTCCAAAAACATTATAATCTAATTTAAAAATAATGTTACTCTAAGTCTAAAAATTTTAATTAAAACTTTAAAATACATTTTTTTTTTATAATATTCAAGTATATTTTGATAGAAAGTGGTTTTAAACTTATCTTAATTGGATAAAATTTTGAAAAACACAAATTCAATTTTTAAAGATTGAAAATTAGTAAAAGTGTTCACTTTAAAGGTTTAAAAATAATGAAAAAGATCATTTTAGGTAAGTCATTTTCAAGGTTAATTTAAAATTTTAGAAACTTTTTTAAAAAAGATGAATTTCACTATCAAAGTTTTTTTGGATATAATATTCAAATTTTTTATATAGAATTGTAAAAATATAATCCTTTAACTAATTTTCGGTCCTTAAAAATTGAATATGTGCTTTTTTAATTTTATGCAATTTAAGATAATCTTTATAACCATTTTTTTATATAGAAAAAGCTCGAAAATACCCATATTTTTGAATTTTTCAATCTTATAATTTTTTTGACTTGTTATAGTGTTTTGGCGGTTTGATCACCATGACACAAACAATGTAAAACCAACTTGAAAACATTGTATAAAAGTTAAATGGAATCAAAACATATTGAAAGCCACTTGACATATTATACTATGATTCAAATAATTATTTATAATAGTTTATAAATAAAAAATTAACTTACTATGATGCTATAGTCATCATAATAAAAATAATATAAAAACAATAAATAAATTAAATAGACTCGTAACCTTTATAAACGTAACCACAATATGGTGTCATTTATTTATTATGTTTTTATCGAAGAACTCAAAACATTATAAACAAAATAAGTGAGACAGATAAAAATATTATAATAATTTTAAATTGATAAAAAAAACGAATACAAAAATTTGACAAAATTTTTTTGAGATATATTTTAATTATTTTTAAAGTTAAAAATATTATTTCGGAAAAAAAATAAAATGAGGGGTATATATATATATATATATATATATATATATATATATATATATATATATATATATATATATATATATATATATATATATATATATATATATATATATATATATGAATCGCTGTGGGTCCGTCGGATTGCGATAGGGTTTAGTTCGAATTGGAAGCGGAGTGAGCCAGAGAGCGACGGGAGCGGCGACGATGGCGGTCGAGAACGGCGACGGAGGGATGGGAAATGCCACTTCGGAGGCGGCGGACGCGGAAGTGGAGAGGCTGGAAGCAGAGGACGAGGAAATTGTGGGGGATTCCCCACCTTCGGGGATGGAGCAGCGGAGGGCAGGGAGGGAGGACGAGGAGGGCGCCGGCGACGGAGTAGATGGCGGCGGTGAACGGCGGAAGCAGATGGCGATCCACCCGTTGGAACACTCTTGGACTTTCTGGTTCGACAATCCCTCAGGGAAATCCAAACAGGTCGCTTGGGGCAGTTCCATCCGACCCGTCCACACCTTCTCCACTGTCGAAGATTTCTGGGGGTAATCTGTCTTTCCTCGTTAGAAATGTGCATCATTGTATTGTATCAGAAGCTGTCCTTTATGTTCTGTTTAACCAGATAATATGTTGCTACGGTTTGTAAGGAAGGTTCCTGTTGTCGTCTTCAAGCCATCGTGGTTGTTCTTGGGATGTTTGGTTTCAAACTAGAAATGGGGAAGCACAAGATTTCTTGGATCACCAATTAGATAAAACATAGCTGAGAATTGCTTTGTTGACAAATTATTTCTAGAGAGCATCTTGCCTATTTGTTGAGAAAAATATTCAAAAACTTACGCTATTCTGATTGATTGATGGCATACATTTTCACTTGAAGAATCTTCTTTAGTTTTTTAAATCTTTAGGGTGTTCCTTAAGTGAAGTAATTTTGGTGAAGGTGGGCTGTTTAAATTTTCCTTCGCGTCCTTCTTTGTTGGGTTTTGACCACAGAATGTGCCAAAAAGGTTCGTCCACTGGGGCTGGCATGAGCAAGTCTACATTAGTGTTTGGGATTTTGATCTCTCTTAGAAAATGTAGTTGAATGGGATACCCTTTTTGGTTTATATGTTATTTAGCCTCCTATGTCTCTAGCCATGGATTCTTCTGTAAATCTGACCTTAATTTGTAAAGAAAAATCTAAACAGGTATTGAAAAGAAAGTTTAGGTTCTTTCTTTCCATGTTTGCTAGAGCACTATCTATATTAATACAATTTAGAGTCTGTCTCCATATTTGAGTTAAAGAAAATATTTGTGGGCTTTTAACTTATAGAAAATGAGAAGTGGACATTAAAGAAACAACTTCGAATTAGATGTTTATTTTAGAGATATCCTAAAAAAAGGCCTTTTTTGTTGATAAGCAAGCATTATAGATGTAATTGCCAAATAAAACATTGAGAAAATAAAGGTATTTGGAAAAACAAAGAGCTAATAGAATGCAGTGAAGAAATGTTGTGAAATTTGTCTAGGCTTAATGATGTCCTTGAGTTCATGGAGCCAAAGTCACTGTCATATGCTTGGCCATATCAATTATGTCTTCATTTATCTGTACAAACTACACACCACAGAGATTTATTTTCTTCATATAAGATAATAGAGGAATGTGTGCCTGCCAAATGACATCTTCCAAGAGCAAATTATTTTAATGCATCCTTTTCTAAAATTATGGTAACTGGAGTAAGAAACAATTTTCTCCACTGGTAAGGTTCGCTTATATGCTGAGTCTTTGTTTGTAGACTGTCATAATGAAACAGGATTGCAGCTCAGAGTTTATAATTTATTTAGATATTCTCTTTTTTGGGGGGGGACTTTCACTTGTCTGGTACATGGAGGACAACATTTTCTATACCATATTGTGTGTACAGGCTTCTTCTGTAGTTCTGTTTGAAATTGCATATATGGACAAGATTATTACTAGTTTATGGTGCATTATGTCAAGTACTATGATTTGTTGTTCTTTTTAATGTTTGAGTAATCTTTTGGATTTATATTTAATAATTGACTCAGCCACATATAATATAGTCGAACAACTCGTGTGAATGATGATCAGACATAGTTTTGGAGCCATTGATTAGCTACATAATCGACTTGGTTTAGTTAGGCTTAAAACATTAATTTTTAAATTGCAGCAAAACTTTGATGCATTAATTGGCTGCTTGATTCTATGGTCCACATCTTTTTGAAATTTCAAAATTTCAGTCTTCTTTTGTTGGTTTTTTATGGAACTAAAATCTAGGACAATTATAATAGGATTGGAATTAAAGTTTCTTTTTCTTTTTTATGATGTTTCAGGAAGGAAAATGTTCTTTCATATTTCAGTAGGTTCATTAATTATAGTTAATTGACAAGCATTTTTAAGGTTCAGGATTTGTAAACAATGATCCTATGGTGTTTCTGTGCGTTTAACTGATTAATGCATCTTTATTTTCCATATCTGATGAGTAACACTCTAAAAGATGTTATTCAAATGGCTGATCTTCTGATTTACTCAATTATGACCTTCAAATTTCACCTAAAACTAGAATGATGGTTAAGATGGAAATGCAGGGTATGGTAGCTTCAAGTGGTGAGGTTATGTCGTATCTGACTTGATCTCGTGCTTTTGTTTTGAGAGTGTTGAAAATAATTTAATCTCTAAGAGCTTGCTTGGGATACTCATATTTAATGCTTTGTATCTATAGAAACTAAATACATTCACAAACGCTTGAGGATGAAATTTGTTTAGTATAACATTCTCATTATTATCTCCAAATTGTTTGGATCAATGTTGGATTTCTACATAGAATTTCTATTTATATGAGTCTTGAGGAAAAATATAGCTGACTGCATGATTGTAGTTCATTGTCTGACCCAGGAACATAGACTGTTGAAAATTAATCATCCAAGCGGCACGTTTTTCTGCTTTACCATAAATGCATAACATAAGGTTCAAATGGGGGTTGCACATGTCTCTGAATTTCTGTGTAGTGTGCTTTTTTTTTCTTGCTTGCTTCTTCCTTTCTCATTGAATTTGGATTCAATGCATGTTATGGAGATATATAGCATATTGTTATGTGAAATAATGTCTTTGGTTGACTTTATATTAAAATTTTAAGGATTTTAGTTGTTGCCATACCTTGTTATGGGGAATTATTAACTCATTAGATCTTGTTACCTGGCTGAGCAAAAACCTCATGAGTAATTTTGGCTATAGCACTTTATAATATTTTAGTGGTTTTCTATTTCAGACGTTCCCTTTTCTTGTTTTCTCTACTTTGTTGTATAGAGTACTTCGTTGCATATTTTAGATAAACTGAGAGAAGTGAAGATTTTGAATGAAGTCCTGGGTTACTTTGTTGTCTTTTATATGTTATAGGTCATTATGCAGGATATATAAATCAAACATGTTATCTATAAGATTCATGCATATATTGTTCCAAATTTGGTTCATATTCTGAGAGGAGAGTCGTTGCTCTTTTACATAAAATTCTATGCCAAAGAATGATTTATAAGCTACACTTTCCTTTTCTGGCTTCCTTTGCCTTCGCATGCTGATGTGTTGAAGGTCTTTCTGTTGTCCTTTTGATTTAGTTTTTGCCTCCAAATGCTCTATTACGCTATTGGAACTTGATGGTTTATTTTTGGGCTTGTTCTCTTCAGTCTCTACAATAATATAAATCGTCCCAGCAAGTTGGCTATTGGAGCAGACTTCCATTGCTTCAAATATGGAATAGAGCCCAAGTGGGAGGACCCTGTATGTGCCAATGGAGGAAAATGGACACTGAGCTGCTCTAGAGGAAAAGTTGATAATTTATGGTTACACACTGTATGCCTCTCTTTATGGTTGTCTATTATGGTCTAGACTACTTAGTGGCCTTATTCAAATTTCAACCATCTTTTCCTGTATTTTCTAGTTGTTGGCTATGATTGGCGAGCAATTTGACCATGGTGATTATATTTGTGGGGCAGTTGTGAATGTACGAGCTAAGCAGGAAAAAATTTCCATCTGGACTAGAAATGGTCTAGATGCAGCTGCTCAGGTAAACACTCAATCACCTATAGGTATTGCAATCTCATTTCGTGGGTTTTCTATCATATCATTGTGTAAATTTTAATCATTAGGAAACATAGCTATTTTCTTTAGTCTCGTGATTGATTGCTTAGACCAGCTCAACAATATGTATATCAGTTACTTTACAAGTGTCATCATATCCCCGAGTGGCGGGTCTGTTGGTGTGGCTGCTTAACCTAAGATGGCACAAACTATAACAAAGTTTCCACGTACTACATGATCAACATAAAAAATAGAGGTGTTAGTGTATCCATCTTGTCAAGAAGTTGTTTTGCCATCTCTCTGACATAGAAACAGTTTCGAAGCCAGTAAAACTTTATTATTCACATGGTGTTTGTGAAATAATGTTTGTATCTTGAGGTTAATCGTGTTACAGCTCCTCTTAGATTTATATTGTTATTTTTTGAACATAGGTAGACTTAATTTGTTTTACACCAGTATGTTTTGAATCGTATCTACTTTGAAAATGACCTGTTCCAGAATCTGGTGGCTCCAAGTTCAACTTTGTCACTCACTATGTCATGAATCTCTTTCTGCCTCATTTAGTGTTTCTGAATCCATGTTGTGCACCATTTTTGTAGACAAGCATTGGGAGGCAATGGAAGGAGCATTTGGATTACAACGAGACCATTGGCTTTATTCTTCATGTGAGTGCATTGATCTATGCCGAGTTTGTTTCACTTTATCCTCGAAAGAGGATATCAAATATTCACATCAGATGACCATGTTCCTTATTTTTTACAGGATGACGCAAAAAAACATGATAGATTTGCCAAGAGTACATATCAAGTATGATTATCATGACAGGGAACCATGGCCGACAGTTCCTACAGATGATAGAGGGTGCTTCTGGATCGAAGAATTCATTTTGCTGAAAGACATCACAGATTTTTACACTGTTCAGCTTCTATTACTAATTTCGAGTGAACTAATAGTGCTTTTGGAACTGCTGATCATGTTTTTAATCGGGTGATGCATCGACGACATTGTGATGCATGACAACCGTGATATGTTGCATCATATCATTCCGCTTACATCCATTCCATTTTCATTTGTGAAGCTTGGCCACCTTTGTGTTTGTTGTAGAAGAAACTTATCCTTGTTTGCACTCTTTAACATCGTTGTGTTCGGATACAAAGAATAATCGAGTCCTAAGGTCCGTCGTATCGTATCGTACCGAAGTTTCGACCCGGGCTTGGTATGGTATGGTACGAGTGTACCGATCGGTACACTGAGGTGTACCGAGCGGTACATCTGATTTTATCGATTTATCCCTCTAAAATACTTAAAAATTAGAAAAAAAAAGTTAGGATAGTGTTTTCAAGTTACAAATATATACCTCTTGATTAAAAAATGAATACATACCTCTTAGGTTCGAAAAGTTAGGATAGTCTAATTATTCTCTAATTAAAGAAAACAAATATATATCTTTTCACTAGAAAATTTTTCCTCATCTTTCCAAATTAGCTTAATTCATAAGAAAATTTTTCCTCATCTTTCCAAATTAGCTTAATTTACAAATCGGAGAGAAGAATGGTTTAAATAGGAGGAGAAAAAGCTCCAACAGTCAAATTGATCATTGGAACACTATTTTGCCCCGTATCAAATACGGATAAAATACGGAGTGGTGCCGTGTAGTAACGATATGTCGATGAGGTATCAGCCAAGCATAGATGATATGTCGCAAGGTACCTTCAAAACTCATGTTGTATCGGTCAAAATTTGATTGATACCAATCCAAATCGGCTCAAGCAAAACCCGAATACTCAAATTAACCATTAAGGCCTCTTTTGGAACTTTAAATCTTCATGTGTCCCCCTTTTCACTCGGTATTACTCTCATTCTCATCCGCTTTCTCACTCTTTCTCACACTTTTCTTTGTGAAAGTTCATGATCGGTGATTAATGGTAATTAAGATATTGATTTAAATAAAGAAGGGATTCGAACTCAACATATGATGGAATTTCACTCTAATTTGAGAGAGCGTTTAGCTTTTATCTATGTTTTATCATCATTTTGTACAAAGATTAAACGTGATTAAGGTCATTCTCTTATGTTTAGTCTCAACTAGGTTCTTTCTCTTACATTTAGACCTAAATTAGGGATACTTAGGGTCAAATTGGTGGTTATAAAAAGATAAATTCACTTTCTCATCTTTATAACCTGTTATTCCTATTCTTTCATGCCTCATAGACACTATATTCTTATTTAAATATAACAAGTTATCATTAATTAGGATTAAATACGTAAAAATTATCTTTTGTGAATTCCAATCATCATTGGCTTAAAAAAAAAAAATTGGGATGTACAAATATTCAGACATATGGTACATCGATACCGACTATACCGGACTGTTCATGAGCCAATACCGGACTGTTCATGAGCCAATACCACTGATCAACATGATACTGTGATCCATGATTGGATCATCCATTCTACATATTGTTCTATATCTTAGCATGTATCCTATTTGTTCTTTTCTTATATTGAGCTTTTATGTGGAAGAGGAACTTGGATTTGTGAAACGTATTTGGAGAGTTTCCATGAAATGAAGTTGTAAAACAAACTTCAAATCACCTTCATTTTTCTTCAACAATAAGTTTTGAAAATTGTGAGAAATTATTTTAATGTTGTTGCTGCTAAGATAAACTCATTTCTAGAGCTTCTTGCATTCTTTGCAAGTTTTCATTACTATGAATATTAGCTAAACACCAATTGCTGTTATTTTTCACATGCTCAGAATAGTGGACTCCTTGATGTTTATGTCATAGTATATGGTGTTCATATGCTTGCAAAATATTACCAGATGACTTCAGAGATTTGGGGAAAAAAATAAATATTATTTTCTGATTATTTGTTAAGATATAGCAAAAAATATATATATTTTTTCCATCACCGATCTTGCCATCACCAAAATTGATCTTACCAACAAAAGTTTTTTTTGCCAAAACCCTTCAACAAGAATTTGTTAAACATTTCAGTGAAAATTATTATCCTCAATCAAAAAGTTTAATATAGCGTGGAGGTAATTAAATTCTCATACTTGTTTAACAGGAAATAAAAAAAATACCAATTCACCTAAGGAGTATACTTTGGAAGAAAAACTCAATCCTCTCAAGAAATTAAAAAGTAAAAAATTTTCCCGCTTTTTTTTTTTTTTGTTATCAGGGAGGAAAGGGAAAATACACCCACTGGTCTTGAAAAGGACAATCATTTCCCAGAATAGGTTCTTAAACAAGGCAAATTAAAATGAAAGAAGATAAGATTAATCAATAGATCCGCATGAAAAAGATGAGATCACAAAATGAATCAGCTACATTTATTTGATTTGTGAAATGGAGATCACTTGCTATTGTTTTGTGCTACTTTATCCTCTCACTAGATTGTTGTCCTATGCTGCTGCTATCTTATTGGTGAGTGTTGCTGTGGTCCATCCATCCTATGTTTTCTGCTGATAACTCTACTCAGTCTGGAAGTATTTGCTGCTTTTAAAAACCCTTGAGGTGTATGCTAAAAGGCTGTAATCAAAATTTCAAGCTTGTCACTGTGTTTCAGCATATAATCTTTATTGTAGAGAAACTTGTCCAAAATTTTGTTTCGCTGTGGTTGACACTCGGCGGTGGGAGTCCCAACCGAGAACATTGATAAGATGTTTCATGGATGTCAAGTAACCATTGTCAAAGATCATTCTGCTTCAATCCAGTCTGCTAGTTCATAGGATCTGATTACTTCTACTTATCATTTTTGCTACTCATATGTTGCTACACCAAACACGAACCTAACTAAGTGATAAGCCCACTGTACGTACTGGTCTGCCCACTGATTGGAAAGTGATAAGCCCGTTTCAGATGGTATGCAAGAATCAGGTGAGGTATCGGCCAAGTATGGATGATATGTCGCTCGGTACCTTCAAAACTCATATTGTATCGATCGAAATTTGATCGATACCAATCCAAATCGGCTCAAGTGAAACCCGAATACTCAAATTAACCATTGAGGCCTCTTTTGGAACTTCAAATCCTCATGTGTCCCCCTTTTCGCTCTGTGTTACTCTCATTCTCATTCGCTTTCTCAGTCTTTTATCACACTTTTATTTCACTCTTTATCACACTTTAAATCCTCATGTGTCCCTCTTTTGGAACCCAAATACCCTCTGTTCTTTGCAAGTTTACATTACTATGAATATTAGCTAAACACCAATTGCTGTTATTTTTCACATGCTCAGAATAGTGGACTCCTTGATGTTTTTGTTATGCAATATGGTGTTCTTATGCTTGCAAAATATTACCAGATGACTTCAGAGATTTTAGGTATTTGCTGGTTATTTGTCAAGATATAGCAAAAAATATATATAATTTTTCCATCACTAATCTTGCCATCACCAAAATTGATCTTACCAACAAAAGTTTTTATTGCCAAAACTCTTCAGCAAGAATTTGTTAAACATTTCAGTGAAATTATTATCCTCAATCAAAAATTTTAATATAGCGAGGAGGTAATTAAATTCTCATACTTGTTTAACAGGAAATAAAAAAAATACTGATTCACTTAAGGAGTATACTTTGGACGAAAAACTCAATCCTCTGAAGAAATTCAAAGTAAAAAATTTTCTCTCTCTCTCTCTCTCTCTTTTTTTTTGTTGTCTTGAAAAGGACAATCATTTCCCAGAATAGGTTCTTAAACAAGATAAATTAAAATGAAAGAAGATAAGATTAATCAATTGATCCGCACAAAAAAGATGAGATCACAAAATGAATCAGATACATTTATTTCATTTGTGAAATGGAGATCACTTGCTATTGTTTTGTGCTACTTTATCCTCTCACTAGATTGTTGTCCTATGCTGCTGCTATCTTATTTGTGAGTGTTGCTGTGGTCCATCCATCCTATGTTGTCTGCTGATAACAGTACTCAGTCTTGAAGTTTTGCTGCTTTTAAAAACCCTTGAGGTGTATGCTAAAAGGCTGTAATCAAAATTTCAAGCTTGTCACTGTCTTTCAGCATCTTATCTTTTATTGTAGAGAAACTCGTCCATAATTTTGTTTCGCTGTGGTTGACACTCGGCAGTGAGAGTCCCAACCGAGAACGTTGATAAGATGTTTCATGGATGTCAAGTAACCATTCTCAAATATCATTCTGCTTCAATCCAGTCTGCTAGTTCATAGGATCTGATTACTTCTACTTATCATTTTTGCTACTCATATGTTGCTACACCAAACACGAACCTAACTAAGAATAAAGCCCAAAGCGACAATGTGGCAAGAATGGAAAGGAAATCAACATGCGACGGATCTTGTTGGCATACAGGGACAAATGATCACCCTCCTCGTCCCTCTGATTGGTTCCGTCAGCTCCCACCCACAAACCACAAGGCAATATTGGAGGAAGCAGCGCACATACCTCCTCCGTCTTCGCGATCATCGAACCAACCTGAAATCGATCGAAGAAAACTCAAAATCAGCCCTAAAATCCATGCATTTCGCTGAAAGATGAGGTGTTTCGGACCAAATGCTCACCTCCGTTCCCGAGCAGAGACAGATCGAACGGGGCGAAGGGCTCGGTGGATTTAGAGACACAAAGAAGATGAGCACGTGCGAAAGTTACTTTCAAATTAAATATATAATACGACGCTAAAATCTTATAAATATAATTAATTTGGGGATTCGGAATCCAGAACAGGAAACACGCTTACATGGATTCGATTCAAGAATCACTCTGCGCGCCCGTTGCCTACATATATATATATATATATATATATATATACATATATCGCACGCCTCTCCCACTCTCACTCCGTCTTCTCGCCCCTGCGCCTCTCGCCTCTCCTCGGCTCCATTCTCCTCCTCGTTGATTTCCTCTCCTCTCCTAGTCAAGAAACCGTCTTTAGTCGTCCATCAATGGAGCCCATCGACCTCGTACCGAGCGGCTACAGGTTCCTTCCCACGGCGGAGGAACTCTTGGTTGACTACCTCGCCAACTGGGTCGCCGGCGCACCCCTCCCTAGCCGCGCTGTCGCCTTCGCGGACGTCTACGGCACCGAGCCGTGGAATCTTCTCGGCAGCGATGGCCAGGAGGGCTATTTCTTTGCGGAGCGCAAGCCCAAGAACAGCGGCGGCTCGCGCGTCGATCGAAATGCCGGCAACGGTTCTTGGACTCTGTACAAAAAGCAAGAAACCGTTAAGTCCATGGTCGGCGGGCGCGAGATGGTGGTCGGGCGAAAGAGCTGCCTTTCTTTCAACGATGGCCGGCGGAAGAACTCCGGGTGGACGATGTACGAGTTCGAGATGTGTTCGTCCGGCGGCTTCGAGACACGAGTTCTCTGTCACGTCAAGAGAAGCTCGCATTGTGCCTACTCCGGCGGCACCACCATCAAAACGGTTGAGACCACCTTAACGGAGGCCGCGACAGACACGGTCACCGGCGACAGCTTCGTTGGGCGGAAGAGAAATAGAGACGAATCTTCTACTCTCTCGGCAAAAGCATCGACTCTCTCAAAGAAGCCATGCTGGGAGTTGGTTGCACATCCCAGCAGAGCATTGCAGTCCGACGTCTCACCACATCCAACCGCGGCGGTGCAACATTCCTCGTTGGCTCCTGCTGTGACAGCCCCGGAGACTCATCTTTCCTCGGTCGACTCCGTTGCACCGAACGATGCCGGAGTCGCAGCCGCCTCTCCATCATCAACGGAGGTTGGTGGAGGTGAGCTCCCGATAACTACGGAAGAATTGGAAGCATTCTTGGCTTCGTCTTCGTCGTCGGTCGATCTTGGCGGTGAGCAGAACTGCACCGACGATGCGTTCTTCGCCAGAGGGGTTGAAGCCTTCCTGATGTCGGATGACACTGACACAGCCTTGACTACCATCCCGAAGGCCTCACCGCCAGGCCTTGTCGATCTTCTCTCGATGCCCGATGACACTCGGATTGATTCGACCACGGTCGCAGATGTTTCCTCCTCATCGTCGTCGATAGACTTTGTTGCGTGCGAGCAGATGCACAGCACCGACGATGACTTCTTCGTGAGCCGGGAACGGGTCCATGCCTCCTTGATGTCCGATGACACGATTCCAGCCTCGGTGATGTATGGCACCAGCACTGATTCAACCACGATCGCAGCGGCTTCGTCGTCATCATCGATCGAGATTGTTGGGTGTCAGCAGACGGAGAACATAGATGATAATGACGACTTCCTGCAATGGATTGAAGCCCTCGTGAAGTCCGATGACACCCCTATTGATTCGACTATGACCTGGTGGTTGGATCCATAGCTTGCTTGTATGAAAGCTTATACAGAAAATGATGTTTGTTCATGTATATCATAACAATGGAAGGGAAAGAAAATTTTATGTTCTTGTAAATATTGGCCATAACAAAGTTCAATTTTCATCTCATGTTTTGTTTGTTGTTTCCTTAATATGATGGCATCTATAAGAAATGGTATCAATGTTGTTTCGTCAAGTTCGAAGAGAAAGAGTGATCATATGATATCAACAGGTTCTCTCAACCTCAGACTTTGCTGGTTTGGACGACTGGTATCAGAGGCAAGGCAGCAAATTTGATCAATCATCTTTTGGAAACATGTTCCAACTTTTTTGTTTCCGAGTGAAGTCCACAACAACAACAGAAACAAATAACAAAGCTGCTGCAAGTCAATCCATCGTTAAAAACCTTTAATCACTGAATCGATACTATCGAAAACCAAACCTTTAATCACTGAATCGATAAAAAAATTCCATGGTTTGAAGCAATTGACAATGCCCAAAAAAATTCTAACTGATATGCAAAAGATTAAACACACATATCATAGTAGAAATGCATATTCTCTTTCTCTACAGAAATCTTATTGATATGATATGATCGGATTTCAATAGTGAGCGAGAACAACGCCTGCATCATGTTAAATTCATTAGATGAATATCATAGTATCAATAACTAGTCCTGATAAGCCACCGTTAAGAAATACAAGACAATTGAGATAGAACAACGTACCATTCTTCTTACTGACTCGAAAAAATGATCAAATTACATCTAAATTACATATTCAGAATTTTGAATGAATTTGAACAACCAATCTGAGTCTACTATTCCAGCTTTGGAAGTTACATACGAATTCAAATAACTAATATCAAGTCTACAAAACAGTAAAAATTTATGGGAGTAATCGCGTCGGTTTTCAAAACAAATGATAAGAACAAATAACACTCCTGAAAAGATTGGAACAAACTAAGATATGGGCCTAAGGACTCCCAATCTTCCTTCATGTTAATCTACAACTAGTTCAAGCGCATAAATCAGAAGAACTTTGACTTGTTACATGCCGAAAGCTTATGAAGAAGAAATGTAATCCTAATTCCTTTTGCAAAGGTTGTAGCATTCAAATTCTTCTGGAGTGTAACTCCTCTTCTTCCTTTGGGGCATGAATTGTAACATGATCTGGCAAAGGAGTCATGGTGCCCTGCTTTCTTTTAGGATCCTAGTCCAGCATGATCTTTACTTCGATATCGAGGACACCCTGACATGTTTAAAAGCAAAAGGTCAATTAAAATGGATCATTAAGCACTTGAATATATATATATATATATATATATATATATATATATATATATATATATATATATATATATATATATATATATATATATATATATATATTCTCCAGGTATATCTGTGTTTTTATTATTGTTTAGAAAGTCAATAAATTCATCCATCTAAATTTCAGCACAAACAAGGTTAGTACAATAAAAAATTCGAAGCATTTAGGTACAACCTACCAAACAAGTATTTCTAGTTGAAGTTGTCAATAGGCAAGTATCTATATGAGCATTGCGAGGAAACCAAGTTCTATTAAAGCAATTATGCCGCACTAGAGATGTAGAAAGAATTCAGGGACAGAAGTATCAAATAGGAAGAACAAAAAGTCATCTCCTTTATCATGTGGCACTAGAGATGTAGAAATAAAACAAAATAGAAGAAAAAGAAAGATATTTTGAGTTTTTCCCTCTCCTCAAGCATTTAAACTTAGCCAAGCCAAATTGTTCTTATTGCAGAGTTTAAGCTCATCAAGAAGGCAAGATACTTGAAAAGGAGAGTTTCGATTCAAACAATAAAAAAAGTTAAGAACACAGTTTGACTAAAATTGTTCTTGATGCTTTCAATATATGTATGAGACAAATTCCTACTGCAGTCAACCATGCAGCAGCAACAAAATCATAATACTTCAAGTTGCAGCAAAAAAACACAAGCATTGGCAAAGGTTATAAATGAAGACAAAACCAAGAATCCAATTGCAATGACTTAATGACTTCATCAAAATTTTGACTGTAACAATCATTTTGCTGCTGTCATCAGAATAGTTTCATTGAAAAATTTTCTACCATCTACTACTTATCCCAGTTACCATCAGAAATGATCTTTGTTTGCTGTTCTTCCAAGATCAGTTATGCATGTCATTTAAAGCTTGAGTTCAACAGAATCATGCCATGATCTAAGAACTGACATTTACTGGAGTCTCTATGCATGTTACACACAAAATAATCCACCTCATTCATAGAGTATGCCACGAATTCAAACTTGAGTTCAATAGAGAGTTGATGAAATTACAATTTTGAGAACCCAAAATTCATTGCGTTCCTGTCGTTGATATGGAAGAAAAGGAAGGCAAAAGGCTTGAGTTGCAAATAGGAAAACAGAATTGTAAGCTACATTATTTGGAGTTAGCAAACGAGAATCTAATGGAAAGAGGATAAAGAAAATCTTGTTAGTTGGAATCAGAATGATCATTTTCTTCTAAAAGAGAATGTCTTGCCTAATTAACTCCATAAAGCAAAGTTCCTTTTGAGCAATCGAGTCTATTAGAGAAAACTATCACAGTTTTGAGGCCAACGTGATCAAAACCAATACTATGCTTGACAGAGATATTTAAGAGACCATAAGCAAATAAACGTCAGATGGCATACTGAAAGATAAAACACTCGATCAATGTCTGCATTACAACTATCCATGCCTTTCACAAAACACATTCTATACAAATTTGGATGTAGAAAGAAGCCCAAAAGTCATAGCAGAAGATCGGATAAAATATACAGGATTTTTCTACCAGGACTGTTAGACTAAATAATCAGACTATAGGAAGACAACTATAAAAAGCCTCCTTTTCATTTCAAGGTTATATACACTCATTACTATTAAATTTCTAATAAAATTTTATCACAGATCGCCTAGGTTTTAAGGGGAAGAAACTGAACAAAGATAAAAGATCTCTAGCATGTAGGACCGAAGAGAAAAATGAACAGAACCTAACAGACAATTTACAGTCTTACTGGGAATCAATGAAGCTTCACTAAATATATGGACTGCAGGTAATGCTCATTCAACATGCCCACACTTAACTTTGCTGACCTAAAAACTTGACATCCGCATGCATCTTAACTCGAATGAAACACTAATGAAATGATAAGATACTGCATTAGATTTCAGATAGTGTCAATTGTTAAGACACAAAGGAGATGAAATCCATAACTAACACATCCACTAGATGATTCAAGTTCAAGATAGAAGGTAACAGCTTACATGGTACTACATAGAGCAAGGTGTGACAAAGTAGCATAAGCAACAGTAGCAGCTGCCTCGAGCAGCTGTTTAACCTTGGCTAGGTAGTCACTCATAGCCACCTCCTTCGGCTTCCTCCCCTGTCAATTTTACTAATATTAAATAAGAAATAAATTTTGTGCAACAAGTTATATATATTTATATATATAAGATTTGTCAAGTGGATTTTGTAAACCTTCAATTGCCTTCCAAGCTTCCCAGTTGGCTCTATCCCTCATATTGAATATACCAAGTCAACCTGTAAAGAGACAAAAGATAAAAGTGTCAAAATTTTGTTTGGCAAAGAATGAAAATAACGAATCAGAAGATATTAAGGAGCACATACTAGTATTGACTGGTCCGACAGTCGCTTGCTAGTAAAGCCCATAAAGGAACAATTTGCTCTTCTTAGTAGTATATTTAGGTAAAGTTTTAGCTTTTGCAGCATATTCTTCAAAATCTATCTGCAAAAGATTATATATCATCATCTAGTTAAGTTTTCGTAGATAAAAGAAATATATTGACTTGGAATGTACCATGTGGCACAATAACCAATACTATCAAGACAGATTCTTGGAAGCAAACACTTATAAAAATAAATCAGAAACTAGGAAACAGATAAAGAAACAATCTTAATACTTATGGACTACATATAACAAAGGCCATATGCTAAGTAAAAATGAAAAAAAAAAGAATGACGGAACAGCCTCAATGACATAAATAAGAAGAAATGATAATTAATAACAATAACACAAAACATAAGCCCATCTTTTCAATTCAACAATTTGGAAGAAACGGGGAGTAGAAGACCAATACTTCTTTTATTTTTTTTCTTTTCCTCTTCTAAGAAATGTTTTTTCTTTCCCGTCCAAAAATAAGTTTGCAATAGAGTATCATTTAGGAAAAGTTGTTTCTTCTCATGTGTGCACACATGCACACATAACATGAACATCGACTGAGGGAAATTGATAGCAGATTCTAGCAATTATATTTATTACTTTAGGGCCACTAATTTCAGGCGTTATAGTTTTTCTTCCTCATTGTAGCAATTATTCACAAACATGTGAAGAGTTTAAGCCTCGCTGTATCTGATAAAATTAAGATACCAATAAATATAACAAAAATGAAATTATGTCTCTATTTTTCATTGGATACCAAAGTTTAAAATTGAATGATGATGGATGCTCTCGCAAAGATGCTCCAACTATAATTATGATCCCAATGAAATATAAATTGATGAAAAGAATCAAAATTCGAGTTTCTCTTATGCATACAGATATGCAACTTCGAATCGGACCAATAAATGTTATTAGAGTTCTTGTAGAGTACATCAGAAATTGTATTACTTACAAGAACCAAAACTAGATTAGGAGCGCATGAGATCTACCAATAGGTACACAAGTAGAAGAACTGATAATAGACATTGAAACATTATCAGATGGATTTTTGAAGCAGTTTCAAAATAAGCTCTCCATGTTAAAGGTAATGAATGTATATCTTTGAGGGTGAGGCAAAGAGTTATACAGATCCATACAAGTTTGTTTTCCAAGCATCTAGAGTGTTGGAAGATTGTCTCTGAAGCTCATTAGATTTTTAACCATGTCTTTGATCCATCATATGTATAGATTTTCAAAACATGCATCTCTAGTGTATTGCACGATTTTAAAAAGACGCATGCTTCCTCTGGTCATTGTGAAATCAATCTCGTTCACCAGACTGAACACTAAAACTCCATCCTTCACGATATGGCTTCTTCAAACTTTTGCAAGGACAGATATATAATTTACCATCTAAAAAGATCAACTCTACTTATAAGAAATTGTCACAGCAACCCCGATCTAATTATAAAATACAAATCATTTCCATTCACAAATACAAATCAAAGACTACTAATCACCCAAAATTAAAAACAAAAGTCCCTGATGCTTCAAATTTCACATAGCTAAAATTTTAGCTACACATTTCAAATTGTGATAGAATTTAAGAGTGAGATCTATAGTTATGGTCAACAAAATACTCAATATCAGACGTCTCTTGGCCCATCAAAAGTCAAGCGGATCATTTCTGATGCAATTCTGCATCATGTAATATGATCCATGCTTCTTACCTATCCTTCCATCACTATGTTCTTGCCTTCATTATGAGGAGGCTTAGGCCATGGAAGAGTTCAAAAGGACTCAACCAACAATATCGACAAAGAAAATAATAGGGGTGACACATAAAGATTCTTTCGAGTCTCAAGAAGCTAATCACTATACAAATCGATTAGACACTAACCACTAAATCAACCCTTCACCAAATGATCAAGGAAGCCTCTGATCTTAATAGAAAAACGGGACTCATGCATGTATGCTCTCCACCTGAATGAATGATTAAGGACACAAATTTGCACGATTTGGCACTTTAAGATTTTAAAAGTCAACACAGTTCCGATTTCAGAAATCAATCGAACCACTACGACACCAATATTTTGGATGGCACACTGGTCTATACCATCTAATACCACAGAAAATGTAATGAAAATTAAATATATACTAATTGGTACTAATTTATATAGTTCGATGTCAGATCGATATCAAACCGTGGTTGTGCAGTTGCAGGAATAAGTTTTTTCAAATTTAAATGCTGTATTTTGTAACTGCAAATCATGGAGTTTTATCAAATTTGTAACTCCAACACATATAGTTCAGCACAAATCAATGTAATTTGTGGAAATCATGTTTTTGTTGATGTAGGATACTACCATGGGCTTCCTATAATGGCTCTAAGTATACCTTTTATATATACTTAATATGCTCACCTCGGCTTACATTCTAAATGCCATAAGCCGATCCTGTTTCACCTCGGCTTACATACCCAGGTTGGAAGATTGGCCTGTCATGCCTGTGGATCGGATTGGCTTTATGCTCATGGTAATGATGGTTCAGATACCTTTTGTTACCTTGAGCATGACAGTCTCTTGTTTTCTATTTCCTTTAGTTTCAATGCATACGCGATCGGCTTTAATGATGGCCCAAAATAGGGCCATCATTAAAGCCAAATCCATCAAGGTACCTTGTTTTGTTATCAGTATATGATAACTGATGGCTCTATAACAAAACAAAAGGTATTTTGTTTATGATAACAAAAGCCATATGTATCAGAGCCATAAACAAAATAAGTGATGGCTTTTGGGCCATCAGATCCAACAAAGTTAGCAGTATGTCTATGATAACAAAAGCCATATGCTGTTTATGGCCCAAAAGGTAACAAAGCCCATGGTAACAAAAGGAACAAGAGACTAACATTCTAAAGTTAGCCTAAATAAAAAAAGTCCTTTATGGATTTTGCCATACATAACTTAGACAACAAAAGTCAAAAGCCAAAAAAAATAAACAGGAACAGGATCGGCTTTAAAAGGAACAAAAGGAATACTTAGACATACATAAACAGATAAACAGGATCGGCTTTAAAAAAAAATTAACAGGAACAGGATCGGCTTTAAAAGGAATAAAAGGAATACTTAGACTTACATTCTAAGAACTGATATATATAAGGAACTTAGGAAAATAAAAGGATTCTTACAAAGATCTGGGGGGGGATTTTTGCTCAAGTAGAACTTCAGTGTTCGACTGCCTGTTCTGCAAGAGAACTACTAAGAGGTTTATATAGAAGAGGCGGATAGAATCGGGTACTCATTGGGCCCCATCGCGTTCTTCTCGCTTTCTCTTTTATATTCCCTCTGGTACAATTATTTAAATTTTGAGCGGCTCCCCGAGGCACAGCTCAAAAGTGCTACTGAGTAGTGAAGGTACGCTCTATACTGCGTGCCAGCTTATTTTGTTGGGCGGCTCCCCGAGGCTCAGCCCATGACTATCTAACTTATTGCATTAGGTGGTGGTGTTTTGCATGATTTCAGCATAGTTAGGGGTCCACCGTGTTCCTAGATGCTGAAGTTTGGCGTCCTTTGGGCAGTGTCTTTTGTAAGCGCCAGGGCTCTTTCCAGCTGTTGTTGTTGCTGGAGGACAGCTGGTAGCCAGTCTTTATACCAGTTGTCTTTTCCTGAGCTTCGCCGCCGGTACTCTTCCACTTTAAGTGAGTGGATGTCTCTGTATTGTTGTAAGGCATTGATTACTTGTTCTGCTGCCTTCTGCTGTAAGATTCCGAGCGTTCTTTTTGTGGAGTCTTCGTCATTAAGTAACCTTTTCTTTCCTTTTTGAAGGCAGGTGAGCTCATCAGTGTACTGGAATAGGAGGCTATTATTTTGCAGGCTATTTGATTCAGAAAGGCTTCCGCCTTTGGATTGGGCTTGGCCTTGAGTTCTTGGGTTGCTTCCGCCAATAGTGATAGTTGGTCCTTTTGTTCTTCCTTCCATCCTGCATTTAAAAGAATATTGATTAATCTAGATAAGGAGTCGGCGAGGATGTTACTTGTTCCTTCAATGTGTTCAAATTGGACTTCAACTCCACTTCCGGTGATATAATCAATGAATGTCATCCATCGGACTCTTGACGGTTTATTTTGAGCTGATTTGTTGAAAAAGCTGATTATGGCTTGACAGTCCGTTCTTATCAGGATCTCTCTTTTGTCCAGATAGTAGATCTTTAGGGCTTCAAGAGTTTTCAGGACTGCGTGTAATTCTGCGTCAATAGCTGATTTGATGGGGCTAAATTTTCCGCTAGCATAGGCGCAGATTCTTTCTGTGCTCCTTGGGTCTCCTTTCTTATTTTTCCATTTACACAGTCCTCCCCATCCTTCCATGCATCCATCAACTTCTAGAATTATATAGCAATCTGGGGGTGGTACTTCTAGATCAGGAAGCTGTTGGACTTTGCTTTTGACTTCCTTGATAAGCTTCCAATCCTGTTCATTGAGTCTCTTTTCTCCTGTTGGGCTTGTTTTCGAGTAGAGAGGCCCTAGGAGTTTAACGAGATTTGGAATGTAATTCCTTGCATAGTTTAGAATCCCCAGCCAAGACGTTAAACCCCTTTTGGTTGTAAGGTCTTCTTCTTTAAACTCAATAATTTTTTTTACTATGTGGGGCTGCAGCTTAATCCTTGAGTTTCCTAATACTGCCCCTAGGAATTCTATTTCTTTGACTGCAATCTTCATTTTTGTCGGGCTCAATACTAATCCATTTTTTTGACAGATTTCTAGCATTTTATGAAGATGCTTAGCATGGTCCTTTGTATTTTCAGAGAATACTAGGATGTCGTCTATATAGACTGCTATAAATTGTTCCGTACCTTTGAAGCAGGCATCCATCTTTCTCTGAAATATTGCAGGGGCATTTTTGAGCCCAAATGGCATTGCCAGCCATTCATATAATCCATCTGGTACCCAGAAAGCCGTCCATTCTATGGAGTCCGGGTGCATTGCCACCTGATGGAATCCAGATTTTAGGTCAAACTTGGAGTATATCTTGCTGTTGCTGACCTTTCTTAGTATGGTGTTCGTCAGGGTACGCCATCCTCCATTGGATCCAAGCTAGCTTCTCGGATTCACCGAGCAGATTTTCGATAAATTCCATCTTTGCTTGGGAATCTGTGAATCCTTGGAGTGAAACTAAATTCTTAGTTATTGACTCCCATCTCATAAAAACTTCATCAAACATCCCTAATTGTGTAGGGATAATGAACATGGCTCCCTACTGTTGAAACGCTGAGGGTAGGTTCCATGCTTCAGAAAAATCCTTTTTTTTGAATTTGGCCTGCCTAGTATATCCTTCAAAGGTAGGTTTCTGGATGGTTGACTCTATGTTAATGGCGGGGGGGTAGTTTGCTGCCCCATAGTAGAGTCTGTAGGTGGTCTGTAGTTTGATACGGCAGAGGAGGAATATACTTATTGGGAGAGTTTTGCTAATTGTGGGTATTCCACTTCCCAATTTTCCTCAAGTCCTGCTGCTATAATTTCTTCTTGAAATTTTTGGGGATATGGCATCTCCCCATCATCTTCTGAAGCGTTAATATCCTGAAAATAAAAATTCAGGTTTTTCCGCAAGCCTTCCGCCTCATTGTCTTCGCTGCCTGCTGTTTGTATTATGACAGCTATAGTGTGGCTCCGGATTTCTTCCTCATCGCTGAATGTCTCGTCATCAGCAGTATTGTAGTTGATTCGGCTTGATGTAGATGCAGCTTTGTAATTGTCAAAGCTGATAGATATCCTTCCATCTAATAAGTTTCGGCTTCGTGCTTCTGAAGGCTGCATTAGTATTGAGACTTGGGTTGGTCGGATGACCCAGTCTCTTCCTTGTATGTCTGCTGTAGAGTACCTCCTCCCTGGTAGTGCCCTTACACCGTGGCTGGTGAGGTAGTCCACCACCCTTGATACTTCGTACGCAAAGGCAACATTCGGGGTATTTGAAAGTCGCCCCACCATTCCTCTGGTGACAAGCAAATTAGCTTCACCATTTCGCCATGTGTCATATCCTCTGGTGAGGATTGAGAGTTGAATATTGCGGTAAAAGTCCCCTATTGTCATCATGATGTCGGGGATTACGTAGACCAGCTGACTCCCTCGAGTCAAGTCTACTTCCATGGTGGCAATGATGGACCGATCATCCATCCATCTGTTGTCCCTGAACACTAGTAGTGCCAGTGTCCCTTCTTCCTGTCGATGTAGGGTTTGTAGCCGTACCTGGAGTGTTCCCAGGTGGATATATTGCATTCTACTCCTCTGAAGCCTTTCGTAACTTTCCTCTATGATGAAGGGTCTATCCTCCTGGTTATTTGTAACCAGCATGGCTTCTTCAGATCTGTGAACGTATACCCTATGATGGGCATCGTCCCTTCTTGAGTGGTATAGCACTTCAGCTGGTGCTATAGTAGATCTTTCATGCATAGATAACTTTAGTTGTGCCTGAGGGTCTATTTGTTGTTCTAGGACATGTTGGGTGGAGGCTGAACCTCCAAATAATCTTTGTCCTGCACGTCTTGTCGCTTGGCGAGCGTTAAAGATCCTACGTTGATTTCTTCTGTAATCTCGGATTTGATCTTCGATCAAGGGGGCAGATGTGGAGACTTCTTGATTTCTGGTCGTCATCTCTGGACTTGTTTCAGGATTTGTATAGGATCTTTGAACACCAAAATTTTTCCTTTTGCCTCTTTAGGTCTTTCTGAGGGACCTAGGCTTAAATTGGAGAGCTTTGCTATCAAATCTTCTGGGATGCTCTGGGGTGGTTCTGTCTTAGCTTGCTGAAGCTTCCTTATAGCTTGTAATTCTGTTCGTATCCCCTTTATATCCTCAGCGATCTGTGTGAGGAGTTGGATTTGTGTGTTGTGCTGTTTAATCACAGCTGCTTGGTGGCTAAGGGTTCCCGGGTAGTCATTTGTTTTGAGAAATCCTAAGGATGGGGGATCAATAGGTTCTGTGGCCTTGAGGGCTTCTTCGTAGGATTCGGTGTTTTTGGAGAACAGATAGTTCATCCAAAAATTTGTTTTTCTATCCTTGATAGAAGTTGTTCAACCCTCTGCAGCTTTTGATTTAGGCTTTGAGTTAGTCTGAGAGCCTCTTCTTCCACAAGTTTTGGTTGCCTGGAAATTTCTGCAACTAAATCACGCACTTCTTGTTTCGTAAGGGGTCTATTTTCAGAGTGTAAGGCAGTGAGAGTTTTTATGGAGTGCTTGAGTCCTTTGATTTCCCTCTCCAGATTCTGATTTTTCTCAATAATGACCTTGAAGTTTTTTAAATTGACTTTACTAGATAGACAGGTTCTATCGTAAATAATCGCAAGATTATGGGCTAGCTCTTTCCTGGTGGGGCTATGGGTTTCAGCGAGGTCAAGGTAGTCAAGCTTTGAAGTGTGAGAACTAGTGTACCATTGTTGTATGGCTTCTTCCCATTTTTCAGACATGTACTTTTAGACTTTCATAACCTGGTTTTCTTTATCCTTTCTAGATTTTAGTCATCTCACCTTATCGGTGTTCCTTCGGGTCTCCCTGCCCTTTTGAAACCTTACGTCTTTTGATCGACTTACTTCTAGATCGGATACTTCATTCAAGGTTATTTAAGACTTCAAGTCCAGTGGACTTATTAGGTCCAGCCTCTGTGCCACTAGTTTTGATGTCTTAAAATAGGAAGAAACCTACAGTTTGTATAAACTAGTCCAACAGTTTACAGAAAAGAATTATTACGAACAACGATTTGAACACCCATAAGCTGGCTCTGATACCATAAACAGGATTGGAAGCTTATCAAGGAAGTCAAAAGCCATAAATTTTGTCATAACTTTTGTTGGGAAGAGACTCCGCATGGATTGTTGATAAAAGGAACAAAAGGAATAGTGATTGTTAGAATGTAAGCCCTAAAGGCAATCACTGTTTATGGCTAAGTTACCATGGATAAAAGGTAAGCCCATCGACATTCTAAGAACAGGATCACCTCAATATGCTGCTCCACCACCCAAGAGCAGTGGCTTTTTGGAAGGATGCTTAGAGTGTTCATGGCTTCTATTTTTTTATACTCTTAAAGTTTTGTTCTGATACTCTGTTCCTAAAAAAACTTCTGAATCACCCCTTCCTTCTGTTTCTGTGTTTGTTAGAACAAAATGAAAAATTGGAGTCTTTCTCTGTTTTTTGTGTGATTAAAGTATACAGCAGTAGAGGAATATGATATTTCACTGATGAACAAAGATTAAATAGAAATGTGGAAATTAAATAGCATATGCAATCATGATTTGATGCATTGTACGGCGTACCATTCAAAATAATATGAAACGAGCTGTAAGTACTGGTTTGCCCACTGATTGGAAAGTGATAAGTCCGTTTCAGATGGTATGCAAGAATCAGGTGAGGTATCAGCCAAGCATAGATGATATGTCGCTCGGTACCTTCAAAACTCATGTTGTATCGGTCAAAATTTGATTGATACCAATCCAAATCGGCTCAAGCGAAACCCGAATACTCAAATTAACCATTAAGGCCTCTTTTGGAACTTTAAATCTTCATGTGTCCCCCTTTTCACTCGGTATTACTCTCATTCTCATCCGTTTTCTCACTCTTTCTCACACTTTTCTTTGTGAAAGTTCATGATCGGTGATTAGTGGTAATCAAGATATTGATTTAAATAAAGGAGGGATTCGAACTCAACATATGATGGAATTTCACTCTAATTTGAGAGAGCGTTTAGCTTTTATCTATGTTTTATCATCATTTTGTACAAAGATTAAACGTGATTAAGGTCATTCTCTTATGTTTAGTCTCAACTAGGTTCTTTCTCTTACATTTAGACCTAAATTAGGGATACTTAGGGTCAAATTGGTGGTTATAAAAAGATAAATTCACTTTCTCATCTTTATAACCTGTTATTCCTATTCTTTCATGCCTCATAGACACTATATTCTTATTTAAATATAACAAGTTATCATTAATTAGGATTAAATACGTAAAAATTATCTTTTGTGAATTCCAATCATCATTGGCTTAAAAAAAAAAAATTGGGATGTACTAATATTCAGACATATGGTACATCGATACCGACTATACCGGACTGTTCATGGGCTAATACCACCGATCAACATGATACTGTGATCCATGATTGGATCATCCATTCTACATATTGTTCTATATCTTAGCATGTATCCTATTTGTTCTTTTCTTAAGCTTTTATGTGGAAGAGGAACTTGGATTTGTGAAACGTATTGGGAGAGTTTCCATGAAATGAAGTTGTAAAACAAACTTCAAATCACCTTCATTTTTCTTCAACAATAAGTTTTGAAAATTGTGAGAAATTATTTTAATGTTGTTGCTGCTAAGATAAACTCATTTCTAGAGCTTCTTGCATTCTTTGCAAGTTTTCATTACTATGAATATTAGCTAAACACCAATTGCTGTTATTTTTCACATGCTCAGAATAGTGGACTCCTTGATGTTTATGTCATGGTATATGGTGTTCATATGCTTGCAAAATATTACCAGATGACTTCAGAGATTTGGGGAAAAAAATAAATATTATTTTCTGATTATTTGTTAAGATATAGCAAAAAATATATATATTTTTTCCATCACCGATCTTGCCATCACCAAAATTGATCTTACCAACAAAAGTTTTTTTTGCCAAAACCCTTCAACAAGAATTTGTTAAACATTTCAGTGAAAATTATTATCCTCAAACAAAAAGTTTAATATAGCGTGGAGGTAATTAAATTCTCATACTTGTTTAACAGGAAATAAAAAAAATACCAATTCACCTAAGGAGTATACTTTGGAAGAAAAACTCAATCCTCTCAAGAAATTAAAAGGTAAAAAATTTTTCCGCTTTTTTTTTTTTTTGTTATCAGGGAGGAAAGGGAAAATACACCCACTGGTCTTGAAAAGGACAATCATTTCCCAGAATAGGTTCTTAAACAAGGCAAATTAAAATGAAAGAAGATAAGATTAATCAATAGATCCGCATGAAAAAGATGAGATCACAAAATGAATCAGCTACATTTATTTGATTTGTGAAATGGAGATCACTTGCTATTGTTTTGTGCTACTTTATCCTCTCACTAGATTGTTGTCCTATGCTGCTGCTATCTTATTGGTGAGTGTTGCTGTGGTCCATCCATCCTATGTTTTCTGCTGATAACTCTACTCAGTCTTGAAGTATTTGCTGCTTTTAAAAACCCTTGAGGTGTATGCTAAAAGGCTGTAATCAAAATTTCAAGCTTGTCACTGTGTTTCAGCATATAATCTTTATTGTAGAGAAACTTGTCCAAAATTTTGTTTCGCTGTGGTTGACACTCGGCGGTGGGAGTCCCAACCGAGAACATTGATAAGATGTTTCATGGATGTCAAGTAACCATTGTCAAAGATCATTCTGCTTCAATCCAGTCTGCTAGTTCATAGGATCTGATTACTTCTACTTATCATTTTTGCTACTCATATGTTGCTACACCAAACATGAACCTAACTAAGTGATAAGCCCACTGTACGTACTGGTCTGCCCACTGATTGGAAAGTGATAAGATCGTTTCAGATGGTATGCAAGAATCAGGTGAGGTATCGGCCAAGTATGGATGATATGTCGCTCGGTACCTTCAAAACTCATATTGTATCGATCGAAATTTGATCGATACCAATCCAAATCGGCTCAAGTGAAACCCGAATACTCAAATTAACCATTGAGGCCTCTTTTGGAACTTCAAATCCTCATGTGTCCCCCTTTTCGCTCTGTGTTACTCTCATTCTCATTCGCTTTCTCAGTCTTTTATCACACTTTTATTTCACTCTTTATCACACTTTAAATCCTCATGTGTCTCTCTTTTGGAACCCAAATACCCTCTGTTCTTTGCAAGTTTACATTACTATGAATATTAGCTAAACACCAATTGCTGTTATTTTTCACATGAACAGAATAGTGGACTCCTTGATGTTTTTGTTATGCAATATGGTGTTCTTATGCTTGCAAAATATTACCAGATGACTTCAGAGATTTTAGGTATTTGCTGGTTATTTGTCAAGATATAGCAAAAAATATATATAATTTTTCCATCACTAATCTTGCCATCACCAAAATTGATCTTACCAACAAAAGTTTTTATTGCCAAAACTCTTCAGCAAGAATTTGTTAAACATTTCAGTGAAATTATTATCCTCAATCAAAAATTTTAATATAGCGAGGAGGTAATTAAATTCTCATACTTGTTTAACAGGAAATAAAAAAAATACTGATTCACTTAAGGAGTATACTTTGGACGAAAAACTCAATCCTCTGAAGAAATTCAAAGTAAAAAATTTTCTCTCTCTCTCTCTCTCTCTTTTTTTTTGTTGTCTTGAAAAGGACAATCATTTCCCAGAATAGGTTCTTAAACAAGATAAATTAAAATGAAAGAAGATAAGATTAATCAATTGATCCGCACAAAAAAGATGAGATCACAAAATGAATCAGATACATTTATTTCATTTGTGAAATGGAGATCACTTGCTATTGTTTTGTGCTACTTTATCCTCTCACTAGATTGTTGTCCTATGCTGCTGCTATCTTATTTGTGAGTGTTGCTGTGGTCCATCCATCCTATGTTGTCTGCTGATAACAGTACTCAGTCTTGAAGTTTTGCTGCTTTTAAAAACCCTTGAGGTGTATGCTAAAAGGCTGTAATCAAAATTTCAAGCTTGTCACTGTCTTTCAGCATCTTATCTTTTATTGTAGAGAAACTCGTCCATAATTTTGTTTCGCTGTGGTTGACACTCGGCAGTGAGAGTCCCAACCGAGAACGTTGATAAGATGTTTCATGGATGTCAAGTAACCATTCTCAAATATCATTCTGCTTCAATCCAGTCTGCTAGTTCATAGGATCTGATTACTTCTACTTATCATTTTTGCTACTCATATGTTGCTACACCAAACACGAACCTAACTAAGAATAAAGCCCAAAGCGACAATGTGGCAAGAATGGAAAGGAAATCAACATGCGACGGATCTTGTTGGCATACAGGGACAAATGATCACCCTCCTCGTCCCTCTGATTGGTTCCGTCAGCTCCCACCCACAAACCACAAGGCAATATTGGAGGAAGCAGCGCACATACCTCCTCCGTCTTCGCGATCATCGAACCAACCTGAAATCGATCGAAGAAAACTCAAAATCAGCCCTAAAATCCATGCATTTCGCTGAAAGATGAGGTGTTTCGGACCAAATGCTCACCTCCGTTCCCGAGCAGAGACAGATCGAACGGGGCGAAGGGCTCGGTGGATTTAGAGACACAAAGAAGATGAGCACGTGCGAAAGTTACTTTCAAATTAAATATATAATACGACGCTAAAATCTTATAAATATAATTAATTTGGGGATTCGGAATCCAGAACAGGAAACACGCTTACATGGATTCGATTCAAGAATCACTCTGCGCGCCCGTTGCCTACATATATATATATATATATATATATATATACATATATCGCACGCCTCTCCCACTCTCACTCCGTCTTCTCGCCCCTGCGCCTCTCGCCTCTCCTCGGCTCCATTCTCCTCCTCGTTGATTTCCTCTCCTCTCCTAGTCAAGAAACCGTCTTTAGTCGTCCATCAATGGAGCCCATCGACCTCGTACCGAGCGGCTACAGGTTCCTTCCCACGGCGGAGGAACTCTTGGTTGACTACCTCGCCAACTGGGTCGCCGGCGCACCCCTCCCTAGCCGCGCTGTCGCCTTCGCGGACGTCTACGGCACCGAGCCGTGGAATCTTCTCGGCAGCGATGGCCAGGAGGGCTATTTCTTTGCGGAGCGCAAGCCCAAGAACAGCGGCGGCTCGCGCGTCGATCGAAATGCCGGCAACGGTTCTTGGACTCTGTACAAAAAGCAAGAAACCGTTAAGTCCATGGTCGGCGGGCGCGAGATGGTGGTCGGGCGAAAGAGCTGCCTTTCTTTCAACGATGGCCGGCGGAAGAACTCCGGGTGGACGATGTACGAGTTCGAGATGTGTTCGTCCGGCGGCTTCGAGACACGAGTTCTCTGTCACGTCAAGAGAAGCTCGCATTGTGCCTACTCCGGCGGCACCACCATCAAAACGGTTGAGACCACCTTAACGGAGGCCGCGACAGACACGGTCACCGGCGACAGCTTCGTTGGGCGGAAGAGAAATAGAGACGAATCTTCTACTCTCTCGGCAAAAGCATCGACTCTCTCAAAGAAGCCATGCTGGGAGTTGGTTGCACATCCCAGCAGAGCATTGCAGTCCGACGTCTCACCACATCCAACCGCGGCGGTGCAACATTCCTCGTTGGCTCCTGCTGTGACAGCCCCGGAGACTCATCTTTCCTCGGTCGACTCCGTTGCACCGAACGATGCCGGAGTCGCAGCCGCCTCTCCATCATCAACGGAGGTTGGTGGAGGTGAGCTCCCGATAACTACGGAAGAATTGGAAGCATTCTTGGCTTCGTCTTCGTCGTCGGTCGATCTTGGCGGTGAGCAGAACTGCACCGACGATGCGTTCTTCGCCAGAGGGGTTGAAGCCTTCCTGATGTCGGATGACACTGACACAGCCTTGACTACCATCCCGAAGGCCTCACCGCCAGGCCTTGTCGATCTTCTCTCGATGCCCGATGACACTCGGATTGATTCGACCACGGTCGCAGATGTTTCCTCCTCATCGTCGTCGATAGACTTTGTTGCGTGCGAGCAGATGCACAGCACCGACGATGACTTCTTCGTGAGCCGGGAACGGGTCCATGCCTCCTTGATGTCCGATGACACGATTCCAGCCTCGGTGATGTATGGCACCAGCACTGATTCAACCACGATCGCAGCGGCTTCGTCGTCATCATCGATCGAGATTGTTGGGTGTCAGCAGACGGAGAACATAGATGATAATGACGACTTCCTGCAATGGATTGAAGCCCTCGTGAAGTCCGATGACACCCCTATTGATTCGACTATGACCTGGTGGTTGGATCCATAGCTTGCTTGTATGAAAGCTTATACAGAAAATGATGTTTGTTCATGTATATCATAACAATGGAAGGGAAAGAAAATTTTATGTTCTTGTAAATATTGGCCATAACAAAGTTCAATTTTCATCTCATGTTTTGTTTGTTGTTTCCTTAATATGATGGCATCTATAAGAAATGGTATCAATGTTGTTTCGTCAAGTTCGAAGAGAAAGAGTGATCATATGATATCAACAGGTTCTCTCAACCTCAGACTTTGCTGGTTTGGACGACTGGTATCAGAGGCAAGGCAGCAAATTTGATCAATCATCTTTTGGAAACATGTTCCAACTTTTTTGTTTCCGAGTGAAGTCCACAACAACAACAGAAACAAATAACAAAGCTGCTGCAAGTCAATCCATCGTTAAAAACCTTTAATCACTGAATCGATACTATCGAAAACCAAACCTTTAATCACTGAATCGATAAAAAAATTCCATGGTTTGAAGCAATTGACAATGCCCAAAAAAATTCTAACTGATATGCAAAAGATTAAACACACATATCATAGTAGAAATGCATATTCTCTTTCTCTACAGAAATCTTATTGATATGATATGATCGGATTTCAATAGTGAGCGAGAACAACGCCTGCATCATGTTAAATTCATTAGATGAATATCATAGTATCAACAACTAGTCCTGATAAGCCACCGTTAAGAAATACAAGACAATTGAGATAGAACAACGTACCATTCTTCTTACTGACTCGAAAAAATGATCAAATTACATCTAAATTACATATTCAGAATTTTGAATGAATTTGAACAACCAATCTGAGTCTACTATTCCAGCTTTGGAAGTTACATACGAATTCAAATAACTAATATCAAGTCTACAAAACAGTAAAAATTTATGGGAGTAATCGCGTCGGTTTTCAAAACAAATGATAAGAACAAATAACACTCCTGAAAAGATTGGAACAAACTAAGATATGGGCCTAAGGACTCCCAATCTTCCTTCATGTTAATCTACAACTAGTTCAAGCGCATAAATCAGAAGAACTTTGACTTGTTACATGCCGAAAGCTTATGAAGAAGAAATGTAATCCTAATTCCTTTTGCAAAGGTTGTAGCATTCAAATTCTTCTGGAGTGTAACTCCTCTTCTTCCTTTGGGGCATGAATTGTAACATGATCTGGCAAAGGAGTCATGGTGCCCTGCTTTCTTTTAGGATCCTAGTCCAGCATGATCTTTACTTCGATATCGAGGACACCCTGACATGTTTAAAAGCAAAAGGTCAATTAAAATGGATCATTAAGCACTTGAATATATATATATATATATATATATATATATATATATATATATATATATATATATATATATATATATATATATATATATATATATATATATATTTCTCCAGGTATATCTGTGTTTTTATTATTGTTTAGAAAGTCAATAAATTCATCCATCTAAATTTCAGCACAAACAAGGTTAGTACAATAAAAAATTCGAAGCATTTAGGTACAACCTACCAAACAAGTATTTCTAGTTGAAGTTGTCAATAGGCAAGTATCTATATGAGCATTGCGAGGAAACCAAGTTCTATTAAAGCAATTATGCCGCACTAGAGATGTAGAAAGAATTCAGGGACAGAAGTATCAAATAGGAAGAACAAAAAGTCATCTCCTTTATCATGTGGCACTAGAGATGTAGAAATAAAACAAAATAGAAGAAAAAGAAAGATATTTTGAGTTTTTCCCTCTCCTCAAGCATTTAAACTTAGCCAAGCCAAATTGTTCTTATTGCAGAGTTTAAGCTCATCAAGAAGGCAAGATACTTGAAAAGGAGAGTTTCGATTCAAACAATAAAAAAAGTTAAGAACACAGTTTGACTAAAATTGTTCTTGATGCTTTCAATATATGTATGAGACAAATTCCTACTGCAGTCAACCATGCAGCAGCAACAAAATCATAATACTTCAAGTTGCAGCAAAAAAACACAAGCATTGGCAAAGGTTATAAATGAAGACAAAACCAAGAATCCAATTGCAATGACTTAATGACTTCATCAAAATTTTGACTGTAACAATCATTTTGCTGCTGTCATCAGAATAGTTTCATTGAAAAATTTTCTACCATCTACTACTTATCCCAGTTACCATCAGAAATGATCTTTGTTTGCTGTTCTTCCAAGATCAGTTATGCATGTCATTTAAAGCTTGAGTTCAACAGAATCATGCCATGATCTAAGAACTGACATTTACTGGAGTCTCTATGCATGTTACACACAAAATAATCCACCTCATTCATAGAGTATGCCACGAATTCAAACTTGAGTTCAATAGAGAGTTGATGAAATTACAATTTTGAGAACCCAAAATTCATTGCGTTCCTGTCGTTGATATGGAAGAAAAGGAAGGCAAAAGGCTTGAGTTGCAAATAGGAAAACAGAATTGTAAGCTACATTATTTGGAGTTAGCAAACGAGAATCTAATGGAAAGAGGATAAAGAAAATCTTGTTAGTTGGAATCAGAATGATCATTTTCTTCTAAAAGAGAATGTCTTGCCTAATTAACTCCATAAAGCAAAGTTCCTTTTGAGCAATCGAGTCTATTAGAGAAAACTATCACAGTTTTGAGGCCAACGTGATCAAAACCAATACTATGCTTGACAGAGATATTTAAGAGACCATAAGCAAATAAACGTCAGATGGCATACTGAAAGATAAAACACTCGATCAATGTCTGCATTACAACTATCCATGCCTTTCACAAAACACATTCTATACAAATTTGGATGTAGAAAGAAGCCCAAAAGTCATAGCAGAAGATCGGATAAAATATACAGGATTTTTCTACCAGGACTGTTAGACTAAATAATCAGACTATAGGAAGACAACTATAAAAAGCCTCCTTTTCATTTCAAGGTTATATACACTCATTACTATTAAATTTCTAATAAAATTTTATCACAGATCGCCTAGGTTTTAAGGGGAAGAAACTGAACAAAGATAAAAGATCTCTAGCATGTAGGACCGAAGAGAAAAATGAACAGAACCTAACAGACAATTTACAGTCTTACTGGGAATCAATGAAGCTTCACTAAATATATGGACTGCAGGTAATGCTCATTCAACATGCCCACACTTAACTTTGCTGACCTAAAAACTTGACATCCGCATGCATCTTAACTCGAATGAAACACTAATGAAATGATAAGATACTGCATTAGATTTCAGATAGTGTCAATTGTTAAGACACAAAGGAGATGAAATCCATAACTAACACATCCACTAGATGATTCAAGTTCAAGATAGAAGGTAACAGCTTACATGGTACTACATAGAGCAAGGTGTGACAAAGTAGCATAAGCAACAGTAGCAGCTGCCTCGAGCAGCTGTTTAACCTTGGCTAGGTAGTCACTCATAGCCACCTCCTTCGGCTTCCTCCCCTGTCAATTTTACTAATATTAAATAAGAAATAAATTTTGTGCAACAAGTTATATATATTTATATATATAAGATTTGTCAAGTGGATTTTGTAAACCTTCAATTGCCTTCCAAGCTTCCCAGTTGGCTCTATCCCTCATATTGAATATACCAAGTCAACCTGTAAAGAGACAAAAGATAAAAGTGTCAAAATTTTGTTTGGCAAAGAATGAAAATAACGAATCAGAAGATATTAAGGAGCACATACTAGTATTGACTGGTCCGACAGTCGCTTGCTAGTAAAGCCCATAAAGGAACAATTTGCTCTTCTTAGTAGTATATTTAGGTAAAGTTTTAGCTTTTGCAGCATATTCTTCAAAATCTATCTGCAAAAGATTATATATCATCATCTAGTTAAGTTTTCGTAGATAAAAGAAATATATTGACTTGGAATGTACCATGTGGCACAATAACCAATACTATCAAGACAGATTCTTGGAAGCAAACACTTATAAAAATAAATCAGAAACTAGGAAACAGATAAAGAAACAATCTTAATACTTATGGACTACATATAACAAAGGCCATATGCTAAGTAAAAATGAAAAAAAAAAGAATGACGGAACAGCCTCAATGACATAAATAAGAAGAAATGATAATTAATAACAATAACACAAAACATAAGCCCATCTTTTCAATTCAACAATTTGGAAGAAACGGGGAGTAGAAGACCAATACTTCTTTTATTTTTTTTCTTTTCCTCTTCTAAGAAATGTTTTTTCTTTCCCGTCCAAAAATAAGTTTGCAATAGAGTATCATTTAGGAAAAGTTGTTTCTTCTCATGTGTGCACACATGCACACATAACATGAACATCGACTGAGGGAAATTGATAGCAGATTCTAGCAATTATATTTATTACTTTAGGGCCACTAATTTCAGGCGTTATAGTTTTTCTTCCTCATTGTAGCAATTATTCACAAACATGTGAAGAGTTTAAGCCTCGCTGTATCTGATAAAATTAAGATACCAATAAATATAACAAAAATGAAATTATGTCTCTATTTTTCATTGGATACCAAAGTTTAAAATTGAATGATGATGGATGCTCTCGCAAAGATGCTCCAACTATAATTATGATCCCAATGAAATATAAATTGATGAAAAGAATCAAAATTCGAGTTTCTCTTATGCATACAGATATGCAACTTCGAATCGGACCAATAAATGTTATTAGAGTTCTTGTAGAGTACATCAGAAATTGTATTACTTACAAGAACCAAAACTAGATTAGGAGCGCATGAGATCTACCAATAGGTACACAAGTAGAAGAACTGATAATAGACATTGAAACATTATCAGATGGATTTTTGAAGCAGTTTCAAAATAAGCTCTCCATGTTAAAGGTAATGAATGTATATCTTTGAGGGTGAGGCAAAGAGTTATACAGATCCATACAAGTTTGTTTTCCAAGCATCTAGAGTGTTGGAAGATTGTCTCTGAAGCTCATTAGATTTTTAACCATGTCTTTGATCCATCATATGTATAGATTTTCAAAACATGCATCTCTAGTGTATTGCACGATTTTAAAAAGACGCATGCTTCCTCTGGTCATTGTGAAATCAATCTCGTTCACCAGACTGAACACTAAAACTCCATCCTTCACGATATGGCTTCTTCAAACTTTTGCAAGGACAGATATATAATTTACCATCTAAAAAGATCAACTCTACTTATAAGAAATTGTCACAGCAACCCCGATCTAATTATAAAATACAAATCATTTCCATTCACAAATACAAATCAAAGACTACTAATCACCCAAAATTAAAAACAAAAGTCCCTGATGCTTCAAATTTCACATAGCTAAAATTTTAGCTACACATTTCAAATTGTGATAGAATTTAAGAGTGAGATCTATAGTTATGGTCAACAAAATACTCAATATCAGACGTCTCTTGGCCCATCAAAAGTCAAGCGGATCATTTCTGATGCAATTCTGCATCATGTAATATGATCCATGCTTCTTACCTATCCTTCCATCACTATGTTCTTGCCTTCATTATGAGGAGGCTTAGGCCATGGAAGAGTTCAAAAGGACTCAACCAACAATATCGACAAAGAAAATAATAGGGGTGACACATAAAGATTCTTTCGAGTCTCAAGAAGCTAATCACTATACAAATCGATTAGACACTAACCACTAAATCAACCCTTCACCAAATGATCAAGGAAGCCTCTGATCTTAATAGAAAAACGGGACTCATGCATGTATGCTCTCCACCTGAATGAATGATTAAGGACACAAATTTGCACGATTTGGCACTTTAAGATTTTAAAAGTCAACACAGTTCCGATTTCAGAAATCAATCGAACCACTACGACACCAATATTTTGGATGGCACACTGGTCTATACCATCTAATACCACAGAAAATGTAATGAAAATTAAATATATACTAATTGGTACTAATTTATATAGTTCGATGTCAGATCGATATCAAACCGTGGTTGTGCAGTTGCAGGAATAAGTTTTTTCAAATTTAAATGCTGTATTTTGTAACTGCAAATCATGGAGTTTTATCAAATTTGTAACTCCAACACATATAGTTCAGCACAAATCAATGTAATTTGTGGAAATCATGTTTTTGTTGATGTAGGATACTACCATGGGCTTCCTATAATGGCTCTAAGTATACCTTTTATATATACTTAATATGCTCACCTCGGCTTACATTCTAAATGCCATAAGCCGATCCTGTTTCACCTCGGCTTACATACCCAGGTTGGAAGATTGGCCTGTCATGCCTGTGGATCGGATTGGCTTTATGCTCATGGTAATGATGGTTCAGATACCTTTTGTTACCTTGAGCATGACAGTCTCTTGTTTTCTATTTCCTTTAGTTTCAATGCATACGCGATCGGCTTTAATGATGGCCCAAAATAGGGCCATCATTAAAGCCAAATCCATCAAGGTACCTTGTTTTGTTATCAGTATATGATAACTGATGGCTCTATAACAAAACAAAAGGTATTTTGTTTATGATAACAAAAGCCATATGTATCAGAGCCATAAACAAAATAAGTGATGGCTTTTGGGCCATCAGATCCAACAAAGTTAGCAGTATGTCTATGATAACAAAAGCCATATGCTGTTTATGGCCCAAAAGGTAACAAAGCCCATGGTAACAAAAGGAACAAGAGACTAACATTCTAAAGTTAGCCTAAATAAAAAAAGTCCTTTATGGATTTTGCCATACATAACTTAGACAACAAAAGTCAAAAGCCAAAAAAAATAAACAGGAACAGGATCGGCTTTAAAAGGAACAAAAGGAATACTTAGACATACATAAACAGATAAACAGGATCGGCTTTAAAAAAAAATTAACAGGAACAGGATCGGCTTTAAAAGGAATAAAAGGAATACTTAGACTTACATTCTAAGAACTGATATATATAAGGAACTTAGGAAAATAAAAGGATTCTTACAAAGATCTGGGGGGGGATTTTTGCTCAAGTAGAACTTCAGTGTTCGACTGCCTGTTCTGCAAGAGAACTACTAAGAGGTTTATATAGAAGAGGCGGATAGAATCGGGTACTCATTGGGCCCCATCGCGTTCTTCTCGCTTTCTCTTTTATATTCCCTCTGGTACAATTATTTAAATTTTGAGCGGCTCCCCGAGGCACAGCTCAAAAGTGCTACTGAGTAGTGAAGGTACGCTCTATACTGCGTGCCAGCTTATTTTGTTGGGCGGCTCCCCGAGGCTCAGCCCATGACTATCTAACTTATTGCATTAGGTGGTGGTGTTTTGCATGATTTCAGCATAGTTAGGGGTCCACCGTGTTCCTAGATGCTGAAGTTTGGCGTCCTTTGGGCAGTGTCTTTTGTAAGCGCCAGGGCTCTTTCCAGCTGTTGTTGTTGCTGGAGGACAGCTGGTAG
The DNA here is from genome assembly GCF_036884655.1 of Musa acuminata AAA Group. NCBI lineage: Eukaryota > Viridiplantae > Streptophyta > Magnoliopsida > Zingiberales > Musaceae > Musa > Musa acuminata. The sequence continues at coordinate 10,302,969 of NC_088330.1, forward strand.
CCAGTCTTTATACCAGTTGTCTTTTCCTGAGCTTCGCCGCCGGTACTCTTCCACTTTAAGTGAGTGGATGTCTCTGTATTGTTGTAAGGCATTGATTACTTGTTCTGCTGCCTTCTGCTGTAAGATTCCGAGCGTTCTTTTTGTGGAGTCTTCGTCATTAAGTAACCTTTTCTTTCCTTTTTGAAGGCAGGTGAGCTCATCAGTGTACTGGAATAGGAGGCTATTATTTTGCAGGCTATTTGATTCAGAAAGGCTTCCGCCTTTGGATTGGGCTTGGCCTTGAGTTCTTGGGTTGCTTCCGCCAATAGTGATAGTTGGTCCTTTTGTTCTTCCTTCCATCCTGCATTTAAAAGAATATTGATTAATCTAGATAAGGAGTCGGCGAGGATGTTACTTGTTCCTTCAATGTGTTCAAATTGGACTTCAACTCCACTTCCGGTGATATAATCAATGAATGTCATCCATCGGACTCTTGACGGTTTATTTTGAGCTGATTTGTTGAAAAAGCTGATTATGGCTTGACAGTCCGTTCTTATCAGGATCTCTCTTTTGTCCAGATAGTAGATCTTTAGGGCTTCAAGAGTTTTCAGGACTGCGTGTAATTCTGCGTCAATAGCTGATTTGATGGGGCTAAATTTTCCGCTAGCATAGGCGCAGATTCTTTCTGTGCTCCTTGGGTCTCCTTTCTTATTTTTCCATTTACACAGTCCTCCCCATCCTTCCATGCATCCATCAACTTCTAGAATTATATAGCAATCTGGGGGTGGTACTTCTAGATCAGGAAGCTGTTGGACTTTGCTTTTGACTTCCTTGATAAGCTTCCAATCCTGTTCATTGAGTCTCTTTTCTCCTGTTGGGCTTGTTTTCGAGTAGAGAGGCCCTAGGAGTTTAACGAGATTTGGAATGTAATTCCTTGCATAGTTTAGAATCCCCAGCCAAGACGTTAAACCCCTTTTGGTTGTAAGGTCTTCTTCTTTAAACTCAATAATTTTTTTTACTATGTGGGGCTGCAGCTTAATCCTTGAGTTTCCTAATACTGCCCCTAGGAATTCTATTTCTTTGACTGCAATCTTCATTTTTGTCGGGCTCAATACTAATCCATTTTTTTGACAGATTTCTAGCATTTTATGAAGATGCTTAGCATGGTCCTTTGTATTTTCAGAGAATACTAGGATGTCGTCTATATAGACTGCTATAAATTGTTCCGTACCTTTGAAGCAGGCATCCATCTTTCTCTGAAATATTGCAGGGGCATTTTTGAGCCCAAATGGCATTGCCAGCCATTCATATAATCCATCTGGTACCCAGAAAGCCGTCCATTCTATGGAGTCCGGGTGCATTGCCACCTGATGGAATCCAGATTTTAGGTCAAACTTGGAGTATATCTTGCTGTTGCTGACCTTTCTTAGTATGGTGTTCGTCAGGGTACGCCATCCTCCATTGGATCCAAGCTAGCTTCTCGGATTCACCGAGCAGATTTTCGATAAATTCCATCTTTGCTTGGGAATCTGTGAATCCTTGGAGTGAAACTAAATTCTTAGTTATTGACTCCCATCTCATAAAAACTTCATCAAACATCCCTAATTGTGTAGGGATAATGAACATGGCTCCCTACTGTTGAAACGCTGAGGGTAGGTTCCATGCTTCAGAAAAATCCTTTTTTTTGAATTTGGCCTGCCTAGTATATCCTTCAAAGGTAGGTTTCTGGATGGTTGACTCTATGTTAATGGCGGGGGGGTAGTTTGCTGCCCCATAGTAGAGTCTGTAGGTGGTCTGTAGTTTGATACGGCAGAGGAGGAATATACTTATTGGGAGAGTTTTGCTAATTGTGGGTATTCCACTTCCCAATTTTCCTCAAGTCCTGCTGCTATAATTTCTTCTTGAAATTTTTGGGGATATGGCATCTCCCCATCATCTTCTGAAGCGTTAATATCCTGAAAATAAAAATTCAGGTTTTTCCGCAAGCCTTCCGCCTCATTGTCTTCGCTGCCTGCTGTTTGTATTATGACAGCTATAGTGTGGCTCCGGATTTCTTCCTCATCGCTGAATGTCTCGTCATCAGCAGTATTGTAGTTGATTCGGCTTGATGTAGATGCAGCTTTGTAATTGTCAAAGCTGATAGATATCCTTCCATCTAATAAGTTTCGGCTTCGTGCTTCTGAAGGCTGCATTAGTATTGAGACTTGGGTTGGTCGGATGACCCAGTCTCTTCCTTGTATGTCTGCTGTAGAGTACCTCCTCCCTGGTAGTGCCCTTACACCGTGGCTGGTGAGGTAGTCCACCACCCTTGATACTTCGTACGCAAAGGCAACATTCGGGGTATTTGAAAGTCGCCCCACCATTCCTCTGGTGACAAGCAAATTAGCTTCACCATTTCGCCATGTGTCATATCCTCTGGTGAGGATTGAGAGTTGAATATTGCGGTAAAAGTCCCCTATTGTCATCATGATGTCGGGGATTACGTAGACCAGCTGACTCCCTCGAGTCAAGTCTACTTCCATGGTGGCAATGATGGACCGATCATCCATCCATCTGTTGTCCCTGAACACTAGTAGTGCCAGTGTCCCTTCTTCCTGTCGATGTAGGGTTTGTAGCCGTACCTGGAGTGTTCCCAGGTGGATATATTGCATTCTACTCCTCTGAAGCCTTTCGTAACTTTCCTCTATGATGAAGGGTCTATCCTCCTGGTTATTTGTAACCAGCATGGCTTCTTCAGATCTGTGAACGTATACCCTATGATGGGCATCGTCCCTTCTTGAGTGGTATAGCACTTCAGCTGGTGCTATAGTAGATCTTTCATGCATAGATAACTTTAGTTGTGCCTGAGGGTCTATTTGTTGTTCTAGGACATGTTGGGTGGAGGCTGAACCTCCAAATAATCTTTGTCCTGCACGTCTTGTCGCTTGGCGAGCGTTAAAGATCCTACGTTGATTTCTTCTGTAATCTCGGATTTGATCTTCGATCAAGGGGGCAGATGTGGAGACTTCTTGATTTCTGGTCGTCATCTCTGGACTTGTTTCAGGATTTGTATAGGATCTTTGAACACCAAAATTTTTCCTTTTGCCTCTTTAGGTCTTTCTGAGGGACCTAGGCTTAAATTGGAGAGCTTTGCTATCAAATCTTCTGGGATGCTCTGGGGTGGTTCTGTCTTAGCTTGCTGAAGCTTCCTTATAGCTTGTAATTCTGTTCGTATCCCCTTTATATCCTCAGCGATCTGTGTGAGGAGTTGGATTTGTGTGTTGTGCTGTTTAATCACAGCTGCTTGGTGGCTAAGGGTTCCCGGGTAGTCATTTGTTTTGAGAAATCCTAAGGATGGGGGATCAATAGGTTCTGTGGCCTTGAGGGCTTCTTCGTAGGATTCGGTGTTTTTGGAGAACAGATAGTTCATCCAAAAATTTGTTTTTCTATCCTTGATAGAAGTTGTTCAACCCTCTGCAGCTTTTGATTTAGGCTTTGAGTTAGTCTGAGAGCCTCTTCTTCCACAAGTTTTGGTTGCCTGGAAATTTCTGCAACTAAATCACGCACTTCTTGTTTCGTAAGGGGTCTATTTTCAGAGTGTAAGGCAGTGAGAGTTTTTATGGAGTGCTTGAGTCCTTTGATTTCCCTCTCCAGATTCTGATTTTTCTCAATAATGACCTTGAAGTTTTTTAAATTGACTTTACTAGATAGACAGGTTCTATCGTAAATAATCGCAAGATTATGGGCTAGCTCTTTCCTGGTGGGGCTATGGGTTTCAGCGAGGTCAAGGTAGTCAAGCTTTGAAGTGTGAGAACTAGTGTACCATTGTTGTATGGCTTCTTCCCATTTTTCAGACATGTACTTTTAGACTTTCATAACCTGGTTTTCTTTATCCTTTCTAGATTTTAGTCATCTCACCTTATCGGTGTTCCTTCGGGTCTCCCTGCCCTTTTGAAACCTTACGTCTTTTGATCGACTTACTTCTAGATCGGATACTTCATTCAAGGTTATTTAAGACTTCAAGTCCAGTGGACTTATTAGGTCCAGCCTCTGTGCCACTAGTTTTGATGTCTTAAAATAGGAAGAAACCTACAGTTTGTATAAACTAGTCCAACAGTTTACAGAAAAGAATTATTACGAACAACGATTTGAACACCCATAAGCTGGCTCTGATACCATAAACAGGATTGGAAGCTTATCAAGGAAGTCAAAAGCCATAAATTTTGTCATAACTTTTGTTGGGAAGAGACTCCGCATGGATTGTTGATAAAAGGAACAAAAGGAATAGTGATTGTTAGAATGTAAGCCCTAAAGGCAATCACTGTTTATGGCTAAGTTACCATGGATAAAAGGTAAGCCCATCGACATTCTAAGAACAGGATCACCTCAATATGCTGCTCCACCACCCAAGAGCAGTGGCTTTTTGGAAGGATGCTTAGAGTGTTCATGGCTTCTATTTTTTTATACTCTTAAAGTTTTGTTCTGATACTCTGTTCCTAAAAAAACTTCTGAATCACCCCTTCCTTCTGTTTCTGTGTTTGTTAGAACAAAATGAAAAATTGGAGTCTTTCTCTGTTTTTTGTGTGATTAAAGTATACAGCAGTAGAGGAATATGATATTTCACTGATGAACAAAGATTAAATAGAAATGTGGAAATTAAATAGCATATGCAATCATGATTTGATGCATTGTACGGCGTACCATTCAAAATAATATGAAACGAGCTGTAAGTACTGGTTTGCCCACTGATTGGAAAGTGATAAGTCCGTTTCAGATGGTATGCAAGAATCAGGTGAGGTATCAGCCAAGCATAGATGATATGTCGCTCGGTACCTTCAAAACTCATGTTGTATCGGTCAAAATTTGATTGATACCAATCCAAATCGGCTCAAGCGAAACCCGAATACTCAAATTAACCATTAAGGCCTCTTTTGGAACTTTAAATCTTCATGTGTCCCCCTTTTCACTCGGTATTACTCTCATTCTCATCCGTTTTCTCACTCTTTCTCACACTTTTCTTTGTGAAAGTTCATGATCGGTGATTAGTGGTAATCAAGATATTGATTTAAATAAAGGAGGGATTCGAACTCAACATATGATGGAATTTCACTCTAATTTGAGAGAGCGTTTAGCTTTTATCTATGTTTTATCATCATTTTGTACAAAGATTAAACGTGATTAAGGTCATTCTCTTATGTTTAGTCTCAACTAGGTTCTTTCTCTTACATTTAGACCTAAATTAGGGATACTTAGGGTCAAATTGGTGGTTATAAAAAGATAAATTCACTTTCTCATCTTTATAACCTGTTATTCCTATTCTTTCATGCCTCATAGACACTATATTCTTATTTAAATATAACAAGTTATCATTAATTAGGATTAAATACGTAAAAATTATCTTTTGTGAATTCCAATCATCATTGGCTTAAAAAAAAAAAATTGGGATGTACTAATATTCAGACATATGGTACATCGATACCGACTATACCGGACTGTTCATGGGCTAATACCACCGATCAACATGATACTGTGATCCATGATTGGATCATCCATTCTACATATTGTTCTATATCTTAGCATGTATCCTATTTGTTCTTTTCTTAAGCTTTTATGTGGAAGAGGAACTTGGATTTGTGAAACGTATTGGGAGAGTTTCCATGAAATGAAGTTGTAAAACAAACTTCAAATCACCTTCATTTTTCTTCAACAATAAGTTTTGAAAATTGTGAGAAATTATTTTAATGTTGTTGCTGCTAAGATAAACTCATTTCTAGAGCTTCTTGCATTCTTTGCAAGTTTTCATTACTATGAATATTAGCTAAACACCAATTGCTGTTATTTTTCACATGCTCAGAATAGTGGACTCCTTGATGTTTATGTCATGGTATATGGTGTTCATATGCTTGCAAAATATTACCAGATGACTTCAGAGATTTGGGGAAAAAAATAAATATTATTTTCTGATTATTTGTTAAGATATAGCAAAAAATATATATATTTTTTCCATCACCGATCTTGCCATCACCAAAATTGATCTTACCAACAAAAGTTTTTTTTGCCAAAACCCTTCAACAAGAATTTGTTAAACATTTCAGTGAAAATTATTATCCTCAAACAAAAAGTTTAATATAGCGTGGAGGTAATTAAATTCTCATACTTGTTTAACAGGAAATAAAAAAAATACCAATTCACCTAAGGAGTATACTTTGGAAGAAAAACTCAATCCTCTCAAGAAATTAAAAGGTAAAAAATTTTTCCGCTTTTTTTTTTTTTTGTTATCAGGGAGGAAAGGGAAAATACACCCACTGGTCTTGAAAAGGACAATCATTTCCCAGAATAGGTTCTTAAACAAGGCAAATTAAAATGAAAGAAGATAAGATTAATCAATAGATCCGCATGAAAAAGATGAGATCACAAAATGAATCAGCTACATTTATTTGATTTGTGAAATGGAGATCACTTGCTATTGTTTTGTGCTACTTTATCCTCTCACTAGATTGTTGTCCTATGCTGCTGCTATCTTATTGGTGAGTGTTGCTGTGGTCCATCCATCCTATGTTTTCTGCTGATAACTCTACTCAGTCTTGAAGTATTTGCTGCTTTTAAAAACCCTTGAGGTGTATGCTAAAAGGCTGTAATCAAAATTTCAAGCTTGTCACTGTGTTTCAGCATATAATCTTTATTGTAGAGAAACTTGTCCAAAATTTTGTTTCGCTGTGGTTGACACTCGGCGGTGGGAGTCCCAACCGAGAACATTGATAAGATGTTTCATGGATGTCAAGTAACCATTGTCAAAGATCATTCTGCTTCAATCCAGTCTGCTAGTTCATAGGATCTGATTACTTCTACTTATCATTTTTGCTACTCATATGTTGCTACACCAAACATGAACCTAACTAAGTGATAAGCCCACTGTACGTACTGGTCTGCCCACTGATTGGAAAGTGATAAGATCGTTTCAGATGGTATGCAAGAATCAGGTGAGGTATCGGCCAAGTATGGATGATATGTCGCTCGGTACCTTCAAAACTCATATTGTATCGATCGAAATTTGATCGATACCAATCCAAATCGGCTCAAGTGAAACCCGAATACTCAAATTAACCATTGAGGCCTCTTTTGGAACTTCAAATCCTCATGTGTCCCCCTTTTCGCTCTGTGTTACTCTCATTCTCATTCGCTTTCTCAGTCTTTTATCACACTTTTATTTCACTCTTTATCACACTTTAAATCCTCATGTGTCTCTCTTTTGGAACCCAAATACCCTCTGTTCTTTGCAAGTTTACATTACTATGAATATTAGCTAAACACCAATTGCTGTTATTTTTCACATGAACAGAATAGTGGACTCCTTGATGTTTTTGTTATGCAATATGGTGTTCTTATGCTTGCAAAATATTACCAGATGACTTCAGAGATTTTAGGTATTTGCTGGTTATTTGTCAAGATATAGCAAAAAATATATATAATTTTTCCATCACTAATCTTGCCATCACCAAAATTGATCTTACCAACAAAAGTTTTTATTGCCAAAACTCTTCAGCAAGAATTTGTTAAACATTTCAGTGAAATTATTATCCTCAATCAAAAATTTTAATATAGCGAGGAGGTAATTAAATTCTCATACTTGTTTAACAGGAAATAAAAAAAATACTGATTCACTTAAGGAGTATACTTTGGACGAAAAACTCAATCCTCTGAAGAAATTCAAAGTAAAAAATTTTCTCTCTCTCTCTCTCTCTCTTTTTTTTTGTTGTCTTGAAAAGGACAATCATTTCCCAGAATAGGTTCTTAAACAAGATAAATTAAAATGAAAGAAGATAAGATTAATCAATTGATCCGCACAAAAAAGATGAGATCACAAAATGAATCAGATACATTTATTTCATTTGTGAAATGGAGATCACTTGCTATTGTTTTGTGCTACTTTATCCTCTCACTAGATTGTTGTCCTATGCTGCTGCTATCTTATTTGTGAGTGTTGCTGTGGTCCATCCATCCTATGTTGTCTGCTGATAACAGTACTCAGTCTTGAAGTTTTGCTGCTTTTAAAAACCCTTGAGGTGTATGCTAAAAGGCTGTAATCAAAATTTCAAGCTTGTCACTGTCTTTCAGCATCTTATCTTTTATTGTAGAGAAACTCGTCCATAATTTTGTTTCGCTGTGGTTGACACTCGGCAGTGAGAGTCCCAACCGAGAACGTTGATAAGATGTTTCATGGATGTCAAGTAACCATTCTCAAATATCATTCTGCTTCAATCCAGTCTGCTAGTTCATAGGATCTGATTACTTCTACTTATCATTTTTGCTACTCATATGTTGCTACACCAAACACGAACCTAACTAAGAATAAAGCCCAAAGCGACAATGTGGCAAGAATGGAAAGGAAATCAACATGCGACGGATCTTGTTGGCATACAGGGACAAATGATCACCCTCCTCGTCCCTCTGATTGGTTCCGTCAGCTCCCACCCACAAACCACAAGGCAATATTGGAGGAAGCAGCGCACATACCTCCTCCGTCTTCGCGATCATCGAACCAACCTGAAATCGATCGAAGAAAACTCAAAATCAGCCCTAAAATCCATGCATTTCGCTGAAAGATGAGGTGTTTCGGACCAAATGCTCACCTCCGTTCCCGAGCAGAGACAGATCGAACGGGGCGAAGGGCTCGGTGGATTTAGAGACACAAAGAAGATGAGCACGTGCGAAAGTTACTTTCAAATTAAATATATAATACGACGCTAAAATCTTATAAATATAATTAATTTGGGGATTCGGAATCCAGAACAGGAAACACGCTTACATGGATTCGATTCAAGAATCACTCTGCGCGCCCGTTGCCTACATATATATATATATATATATATATATATACATATATCGCACGCCTCTCCCACTCTCACTCCGTCTTCTCGCCCCTGCGCCTCTCGCCTCTCCTCGGCTCCATTCTCCTCCTCGTTGATTTCCTCTCCTCTCCTAGTCAAGAAACCGTCTTTAGTCGTCCATCAATGGAGCCCATCGACCTCGTACCGAGCGGCTACAGGTTCCTTCCCACGGCGGAGGAACTCTTGGTTGACTACCTCGCCAACTGGGTCGCCGGCGCACCCCTCCCTGGCCGCGCTGTCGCCTTCGCGGACGTCTACGGCACCGAGCCGTGGAATCTTCTCGGCAGCGATGGCTAGGAGGGCTATTTCTTTGCGGAGCGCAAGCCCAAGAACAGCGGCGGCTCGCGCGTCGATCGAAAGGCCGGCAACGGTTCTTGGACTCTGTACAAAAAGCAAGAAACCGTTAAGTCCATGGTCGGCGGGCGCGAGATGGTGGTCGGGCGAAAGAGCTGCCTTTCTTTCAACGATGGCCGGCGGAAGAACTCCGGGTGGACGATGTACGAGTTCGAGATGTGTTCGTCCGGCGGCTTTGAGACACGAGTTCTCTGTCACGTCAAGAGAAGCTCGCATTGTGCCTACTCCGGCGGCACCACCATCAAAACGGTTGAGACCACCTTAACGGAGGCCGCGACAGACACGGTCACCGGCGACAGCTTCGTTGGGCGGAAGAGAAATAGAGACGAATCTTCTACTCTCTCGGCAAAAGCATCGACTCTCTCAAAGAAGCCATGCTGGGAGTTGGTTGCACATCCCAGCAGAGCATTGCAGTCCGACGTCTCACCACATCCAACCGCGGCGGCGCAACATTCCTCGTTGGCTCCTGCTGTGACAGCCCCGGAGACTCATCTTTCCTCGGTCGACTCCGTTGCACCGAACGAAGCCGGAGTCGCAGCCGCCTCTCCATCATCAACGGACGTTGGTGGAGGTGAGCTCCCGATAACTACGGAAGAACTGGAAGCATTCTTGGCTTCGTCTTCGTCGTCGGTCGATCTTGGCGGTGAGCAGAACTGCACCGACAATGCGTTCTTCGCCAGAGAGGTTGAAGCCTTCCTGATGTCGGATGACACTGACACAGCCTTGACTACCATCCCGAAGGCCTCACCGCCAGGCCTTGTCGATCTTCTCTCGATGCCCGATGACACTCGGATTGATTCGACCATGGTCGCAGATGTTTCCTCCTCATCGTCGTCGATAGGCTTTGTTGCGTGCGAGCAGATGCACAGCACCGACGATGACTTCTTCGCGAGCCTGGAACGGGTCCATGCCTCCTTGATGTCCGATGACACGATTCCAGCCTCGGTGATGTATGGCACCAGCACTGATTCAACCACGATCGCAGCGGCTTCGTCGTCATCATCGATCGAGATTGTTGGGTGTGAGCAAACGGTGAACATAGATGATAATGACGACTTCCTGCAATGGATTGAAGCCCTCGTGAAGTCCGATGACACCCCTATTGATTCGACTATGACCTGGTGGTTGGATCCATAGCTTGCTTGTATGAAAGCTTATACGGAAAATAATGTTTGTTCATGTATATCATAACAATGGAAGGGAAAGAAAATTTTATGTTCTTGTAAATATTGGCCATAACAAAGTTCAATTTTCATCTCATGTTTTATTTGTTGTTTCCTTAATATGATAGCATCTATAAGAAATGGTATCAATGTTGTTTCGTCAAGTTGAAAGAGAACGAGTGATCATATGATATCAACAGGTTCTCTCAACCTCAGACTTTGATGACTGGCATCAGAGGCAAGGCAGCAAATTTGACTAATCATATTTTGGAAACATGTTCCAACTTTTTGTCTCTGAGTGAAGTCCACAACAACAATAACAACAAATAACAAAGTCATAAATCCCAACAAAGCTGCAAGTCAATCCATCACTGAATCCCAACCACAAGTGTGCACTGATACCATAGAAAACCTTTGATCAGAACCACCACTTAAATTATCACTGAATCGATAAAGAATTGCATGGTTTGAAGCATTTGACAATGGTCAAAAAAAATTCTGAATTGTCAAGTGATTTGTAAAATATTAAACACACATATCTTCTCTCCGAAAGAAGAACGCTTGCCTGCATCATGTTAAATTACCGTTAAAAATTACAAGACAATCGAGATAGAAGAGCACACTATTCATCTTAGGACTCGAAAAAATGGTCAAATTGCATCTAAATTACATATTAAAAAATTTGAATGAATTTGGAAGTTACAAATGAATTCAAATAACTAATATCAGGTCTACAAAACATAAAAATTGTGGGAGTAACAAATCAAAACAAATGATAAGAACAAATAACACTCATGAGAAGATTGGAACAAATTAAAATATGGGCCTAAAGACTCCTGATCTTCCTTCGTGTTAATCTAGGACTAGTATAAGCACATAAATCAGAAGAACTTTGTCTCATTACATGCCGGAAGGAAGCTTATGAAGAAGAAATATAATCCTATTCCTTTTGCAAAGGTTGTAGCATTCAAATTCTTCTGGAGTGTAACTCCTCTTCCTCCTTTGGGGCATGAATTGTAACATGATCTAGCAAAGGAGTCATGGTGCCCTGCTTTCTTTTAGGATCCTAGTCCAGCATGATCTTTACTTCGATATCGAGGACACCCTGACATGTTTAAAAGCAAAAGATCAGTTAAAATGGATCATTAAGCACTTGAATATATATATATATATATATATATATATATATATATATATATATATATATATATATATATATATATTTCTCCAGGTATATTTGTATTTTTATTACTGTTTAGAAACTCAATATATTCATCCATCTAAATTTCAGCACAAACAAGGTTAGTACAATAAAAAATTCGAAGCATTTAGGTACAACCTACCAGACAAGCATTTCTAGTTGAAGTTATCAATAGGCAAGTTTCTATATGAGCATTGCGAGGAAACCAAGCTCTATTAAAGCAATCATGCCGCACTAGAGATGTAGAAAGAATTCAAGGACAGAAGTATCAAATAGGAAGAACAAAAAGTCATCTCCTTTATCATGTGGCACTAGAGATGTAGAAATAAAGCAAAATAGAAGAAAAAGAAAGATATTTTGAGTTTTTCCCTCTCCTCGAGCATTTAAACTTAGCCAAGCCAAATTATTCTTATTGCAGAGTTTAAGCTCATCAGCATCCAGAGAGGTGATCAAGAAGGCAAGATACTTGAAAAGGAGAGTTTGGATTCAAACAATAAAAAAAGTTAAGAACACAGTTTGACTAAAATTGTTCTCGATGCTTTCAACATATGTATGAGACAAATTCCTACTGCAGTCAACCATGCAGCAGCAACAAAATCATAATGCTTCAAGTTGCAGCAAAAAAACACAAGCATTGGCAAAGGTTATAAATGAAGACAAAACCAAGAATCCAATTGCAATGACTTAATGACTTCATCAAAATTTTGACTGTAACAATCATTTTGCTGCCGTCATCAGAATAATTTCATTGAAAAATTTTCTACCATCTACTACTTATCCCAGTTACCATCAGAAATTATCTTTGTTTGCTGTTCTTCCAAGATCAGTTATGCATGTCATTTCAAGCTTGAGTTGAACAGAATCATGCCATGATCTAAGAACTAGCATTTACTGGAATCTCTATGCATGTTACACACACAGTAATCCACCTCATTCAGAGAGAATGCCACGAATTCAAACTTGAGTTCAATAGAGAATTGATGAAATTACAAATTTGAGAACCCAAAATTCATTGCGTTCCTATAGTTGATATGGAAGAAAAGGAAGGCAAAAGGCTTGAGTTGCAAATAGGAAAACAGAATTATAAGCTACATTATTTGGAGGTAGCAAACGAGAATCTAATGGAAAGAGGAAAAAGAAAATCTTGTTAGTTGGAATCAGAATGATCATTTTCTTCTAAAAGAAAATGTCTTGCCTAATTAACTCCATAAAGCAAAGTTCCTTTTGAGCAATCGAGTCTATTAGAGAAAACTATCACAGTTCTGAGGCCAACGTGATCAAAACCAATACTAAGCTTGACACAGATATTTAAGAGACCATAAGCAAAGAAATGTCAGATGGCATATTGAAAGATAAAACACTCGATCAATGTCTGCATTACAACTATCCATGCCTTTCACAAAACACATTCTATACAAATTTGGATATAGAAAGAAGCCCAAAAGTCATAGCAGAAGATCAGATAAAATATACAGGATTTTTCTACCAGGACTGTTAGACTAAATAATCAGACTATAGGAAGACAACTATAAAAAGCCTCCTTTTCATTTCAAGTTTATATACACTCATTACTATTAAATTTTCAATAAAATTTTATCACAGATCGCCTAGGTTTTAAGGGGAAGAAACTGAACAAAGATAAAAGATCTCTAGTATGTAGGACTGAAGAGAAAAATGAACAGAACCTAACAGACAATTTACAACCTTACTGGGAATCAATGAAGCTTCACTAAATATATGGGCTGCAGGTAATGCTCATTCAACATGCCCACACTTAGCTTTCCTGACCTACAAACTTGACATCCGCATGCATCTAAACTCGAATGAAACACTAATGAAATGATAAGATACTGCATTAGATTTCAGATAGTGCCAATTGTTAAGACACAAAGGAGATGAAATCCATAACTAACACATCCACTGGATGATTGAAGTTCAAGATAGAAGGTAACAGCTTACATGGTACTACATAGAGCAAGATGTGACAAAGTAGCATAAGCAGCAGTAGCAATTGCCTCGAGCAGCTGTTTAACCTTGGTGAGATAGTCACTCATAGCCTCCTCCTTTGGCTTCCTCCCCTGTCAATTTTACTAATATTAAATAAGAAATAAATTTTGTCCAACAAGTTATATATATTTATTTATATTTATATATATAAGATTTGTCAAGTGGATTTTGTAAACCTTCAACAGCCTTCCAAGCTTCCCATTTGGCTCTATCCCTCATATTGAATATACTAGGTCAGCCTGCAAAGAGACAAAAGATAAAAGTGTCAAAATTTTGTTTGGCAAAGAATGAAAATCACGAATCAGAATATATTAAGGAGCACATTCTAGTATTCACTAGTCCGACAGTTCCTTGCTAGTAAAGCCCATACAGGATCAATTTGCTCTTGTTAGTAGTATTTACAGGCAAAGTTTTAGCTTTTGCAGCATACTCTTCAAAATCTACCTGCAAAGATTAGATATCATCATCTAGTTAAGTTTTCGCAGATAAAAGAAATATATTGACTCGGAATGTACTGTGAGGCACAATAACCAATACTACTAAGACAGATTCTTAGAAGCAAACACTTATAAACATAAATCAAAAACTAGGAAGCAGATAAAGAAACAATCTTAATACTTGTAGACTACTTATAACAAAGGTCATCTGCTAAGTAAAACTGAAAAAAAAATGAATGACCGAACAGCCTCAATGACATAAATAAGAAGAAATGATAATTAATAACAATAACACAAAACATAAGCCCATCTTTTCAATTCAACTATTTGGAAGAAATGAGGAGCAGAAGACCAAGACTTCTTTTATTTTTTTTCTTTTTATTTTTTTTCTTTTCCTCTTCTGAGAAATGTTTTTTCTTTCCCGTCCAAAAATAAGTGTGCAACAGAGTATCATTTAGGAAAAATTGTTTCTTCTCATGTGTGCACACATGCACACATAACATGAACATCAACCGAGGGAAATTGATAGCAGATTCTAGCTATTCTATTTATTACTTTAGGGCCACTAATTTCAGGCGTTATGGTTTTTCTTGCTCATTGTAGCAATTATTCACAAACATTTGAAGAGTTTAAGCCTCGCTGTATCTGCAAAAACTAAGATACCAATAAATATAACAAAAATAAAATTATGTCTCTGTTTTTCATTGGATACCAAAGTTTAAAATTGAATGATAATGGATGCTCTTGCAAAGATGCTCCAACTATAATTAAGATCCCAATGAAATATAAATTGATGAAAAGAAACTAAATTCGAGTTTCTCTTATGCATACAGATATGCAACTTCGAATTGGACCAATAAATGTTATTAGAGTTCTTGTAGAGTACATCAGAAATTGTATTACTTACAAGAACCAAAACTAGATTAGGAGCGCATAAGATCTACCAACAGGTACAAAAGTAGAAGAACTGATAATAGACATTGAATGTATATCTTTGAGGGTGAGGCAAAGAGTTATACAGATCCATACAAGTTTGTTTTCCAAGCATCTAGAGTGTTGGAAGATTGTCTCTGAAGCTCACTAGATTTTTAACCATGTCTTTGATCCATCATATGTATAGATTTTTAAAACATGCATTTCTAGTGTATTGCATGATTTTAAACAGACGCATGCTTCCTCTGGTCTTTGTGAAATCAATCTCGTTCACCAGACTGAACACTAAAACTCCATCCTTCACGATATGGCTTCTTCAAGCTTTTGCAAGGATATATATATAATTTATCATCTAAAAAGATCAACTCTACTTATAAGAAAATGTCAAAGCAACCCCGATCTAATTATAAAATACAAATTATTTTCATTCACAAATACAAATCAAAGACTACTAATCACCCAAAATTTAAAACAAAAGTCCCTGATGCTTCAAATTTCACATAGCTAAAATTTTAGCTACACATTCCAAAATGTGATAGAATTTAAGAGTGAGATTTATAGTTATGGTCAACAAAATACTCAATATCAGACGTCTCTTAACCCATCAAAAGTCAAGCGGATCAATTCTTATGCAGTTCTGCATCATGTAATATGATCCATGCTTCTTGCCTTCAATATGAGGAGGCTTAGGCCATGGAAGAGTTCAAAAGGACTCAACCAACAATATCGACAAAGAAAATAATGGGGGTGACACATAAAGATTCTTTCGAGTCTCAAGAAGCTAATCACTATACAAATCGATCAGACACTAACCACTAAATCAACCCTTCACCAAATGATCAAGGAAGCCTCTGATCTTAATAGAAAAACGGGACTCATGCATGTATGCTCTCCACCTGAATGAATGATTAAGGACACAAATTTGCACGATTTGGCACTTTAAGATTTTAAAAGTCAACACAGTTCCGATTTCAGCAATCAATCGAACCACTACGACACCAATATTTTGGATGGCACACTGGTCTATACCATCTAATACCACAGAAAATGTAATGAAAATTAAATATATACTAATTGGTACTAATTTATATAGTTCGATGTCAGATCGATATCAAACCGTGGTTGTACAGTTGCAGGAATAAGTTTTTTCAAATTTAAATGCTGTATTTTGTAACTGCAAATCATGGAGTTTTATCAAATTTGTAACTCCAACACATATAGTTCAGCACAAATCAATGTAATTTGTGGAAATCATGTTTTTGTTGATGTAGGATACTACCATGGGCTTCCTATAATGGCACCAACTAAATATGTTGCTCCACCACCCAGGAGCAGTGGCTTTTTGGAAGGATGCTTAGAGTGTTCATGGCTTCTATTTTTTTATACTCTTAAAGTTTTGTTCTGATACTCTGTTCCTAAAAAAACTTCTGAATCACCCCTTCCTTCTGTTTCTGTGTTTGTAAGAACAAAATGAAAAATTGGAGTCTTTCTCTGTTTTTTGTGTGATTAAAGTATACAGCAGTAGAGGAATATGATATTTCACTGATGAACAAAGATTAAATAGAAATGTGGAAATTAAATAGCATATGCAATCATGATTTAATGCATTGTACGGCGTACCATTCAAAATAATATGAAACGAGCTGTACGTACTGGTTTGCCCACTGATTGGAAAGTGATAAGTCCATTTCAGATGGTATGCAAGAATCAGGTGAGGTATCAGCCAAGCATAGATGATATGTCGCTCGGTACCTTCAAAACTCATGTTGTATCGGTCAAAATTTGATTGATACCAATCCAAATCGGTTCAAGCGAAATCCGAATACTCAAATTAACCATTAAGGCCTTTTTTGGAACTTTAAATCTTCATGTGTCCCCCTCTTCACTCGGTATTACTCTCATTCTCATCCGCTTTCTCACTCTTTCTCACACTTTTCTTTGTGAAAGTTCATGATCGGTGATTAGTGGTAATCAAGATATTGATTTAAATAAAGGAGGGATTCAAACTGATGGAATTTCACTCTAATTTGAGAGAGCATTTAGCTTTTATCTATGTTTTATCATCATTTTGTACAAAGATTAAACGTGATTAAGGTCATTCTCTTATGTTTAGTCTCAACTAGGTTCTTTCTCTTACATTTAGACCTAAATTAGGGATACTTAGGGTCAAATTGGTGGTAATAAAAAGATAAATTCACTTTCTCATCCTTATAACCTGTTATTCCTATTCTTTCATGCCTCATAGACACTATATTCTTATTTAAATATAACAAGTTATCATTAATTAGGATTAAATACGTAAAAATTATCTTTTGTGAATTCCAATCATCATTGGCTTAAAAAAAAAAAAATTTGGGATGTACTAATATTCAAACATATGGTACATCGATACCGACTATACCGGACTATTCATGGGCCAATACCACCGATCAACATGATACTGTGATCCATGATTGGATCATCCATTCTACATATTGTTCTATACCTTAGCATGTATCCTATTTGTTCTTTTCTTATATTGAGCTTTTATGTGGAAGAGGAACTTGGATTTCTGAAACGTATTTGGAGAGTTTCCATGAAATGAAGTTGTAAAACAAACTTCAAATCACCTTCATTTTTCTTCAACAATAAGTTTTGAAAATTGTGAGAAATTATTTTAATGTTGTTGCTGCTAAGATAAACTCATTTCTAGAGCTTCTTGCATTCTTTGCAAGTTTTCATTACTATGAATATTAGCTAAACACCAATTGCTGTTATTTTTCACATGCTCAGAATAGTGGACTCCTTGATGTTTATGTCATGGTATATGGTGTTCATATTGTTGCAAAATATTACCAGATGACTTCAAAGATTTGGGGAAAAAAAATAAATATTATTTTCTGATTATTTGTTAAGATATAGCAAAAAATATATATATTTTTACCATCACCGATCTTGCCATCACCAAAATTGATCTTACCAACAAAAGTTTTTATTGCCAAAACCCTTCAGCAAGAATTTGTTAAACATTTCAGTGAAAATTATTATCCTCAATCAAAAAGTTTAATATAGCGTGGAGGTAATTAAATTCTCATACTTGTTTAACAGGAAATAAAAAAAATACCAATTCACCTACGGAGTATACTTTGGAAGAAAAACTCAATCCTCTCAAGAAATTTAAAAGTAAAAATAATTTCCGCTTTTTTTTTTTTTTTATCAGGGAGGAAAGGGAAAATACACACACTGGTCTTGAAAAGGATAATCATTTCCCAGAATAGGTTCTTAAACAAGGTAGATTAAAATGAAAGAAGATAAGATTCATCAATAGATCCGCATGAAAAAGATGAGATCACAAAATGAATCAGCTACATTTATTTGATTTGTGAAATGGAGATCACTTGCTATTGTCTTGTGCTACTTTATCCTCTCACTAGATTGTTGTCCTATGCTGCTGCTATCTTATTGGTGAGTGTTGCTGTGGTCCATCCATCCTATGTTTTCTGCTGATAACTCTACTCAGTCTTGAAGTATTTGCTGCTTTAAAAAACCCTTGAGGTGTATGCTAAAAGACTGTAATCAAAATTTCAAGCTTGTCACTGTGTTTCAGCAAATAATCTTTATTGTAGAGAAAGTTGTCCAAAATTTTGTTTCGCTGTGGTTGACACTCGGCGGTGGGAGTCCCAACCGAGAACATTGATAAGATGTTTCATGGATGTCAAGTAACCATTGTCAAAGATCATTCTGCTTCAATCCAGTCTGCTAGTTCATAGGATCTGATTACTTCTACTTATCATTTTTGCTACTCATATGTTGCTACACCAAATACGAACCTAAATGACAAACCATGAGTAAAGCCCAAAGCGACAATGTGGCAAGAATGGAAAGGAAATCAACATGCGACGGACCTTGTTGGCATACAAGGGCAAATGATCACCCTCCTTGTCCCTCTGATTGGTTCCGTCAGCTCCCACCCTCAAACCACAAGGCAATACTGGAGGAAGCAGCGCACATACCTCCTCCGTCTTCGCGATCATCGAACCAACCTGAAATCGATCGAAGAAAACTCAAAATCAGCCCTAAAATCCATGCATTACGCTGAAAAATGAGGTGTTTCGGACAAAATGCTCACCTCCGTTCCCGAGCAGAGACAGATCGAACGGGGCGAAGGGCTCGGTGGATTTGGAGACACAAAGAAGATGAGCACGTGCGAAAGTTAATTTCAAATTAAATATATAATGCGTCGCTAAAATCTTATAAATATAATTAATTTGGGGATTCGGAATCCAGAACAGGAAACACGCTTACATGGATTCGATTCAAGAATCACTCTGCGCGCCCGTTGCCTACATATATATATATATATATATATATACATATATCGCACGCCTCCCCCACTCTCACTCCGTCTTCTCGCCCCTCGACTCTCGCCTCTCCTCTGCTCCATTCTCCTCCTTGTTGATTTCCTCTCCTCTCCTAGTCAAGAAACCGTCTTTGGTCGTCCATCCATGGAGCCCATCGACCTCGTACCGAGCGGCTACAGGTTCCTTCCCACGGCGGAGGAACTCTTGGTTGACTACCTCGCCAACTGGGTCGCCGGCGCACCCCTCCCTGGCCGCGCTGTCGCCTTCGCCGACGTCTACGGCACCGAGCCGTGGAATCTTCTCGGCAGCGATCGGCAGGAGGGCTATTTCTTTGCGGAGCGCAAGCCCAAGAACAGCGGCGGCTCGCGCGTCGATCGAAAGGCCGGCAGCGGTTCTTGGACTCTGTACAAAAAGCAAGAACCCGTCAAGTCCATGGTCGGCGGGCGCGAGATGGTGGTCGGGCGAAAGAGCTGCCTTTCTTTCAACGATGGCCGGCGGAAGAACTCCGGGTGGACGATGTACGAGTTCGAGATGTGTTCATCCGGCGGCTTCGAGACACGAGTTCTCTGTCACGTCAAGAGAAGCTCGCATTGTGCCTACTCCGGCGGCACCACCATCAAAACGGTTGAGACCACCTTAACGGAGGCCGCGACAGACACGGTCACCGGCGACAGCTTCGTTGGGCGGAAGAGAAATAGAGACGAATCTTCTACTCTCTCGGCAAAAGCATCGACTCTCTCAAAGAAGCCATGCTGGGAGTTGGTTGCACATCCCAGCAGAGCATTGCAGTCCGACGTCTCACC
Organism: Musa acuminata AAA Group; assembly: GCF_036884655.1. Classification (NCBI taxonomy): domain Eukaryota; kingdom Viridiplantae; phylum Streptophyta; class Magnoliopsida; order Zingiberales; family Musaceae; genus Musa; species Musa acuminata. Next base: position 10,323,053 of record NC_088330.1, read on the forward strand.
ACATCCAACCGCGGCGGTGCAACATTCCTCGTTGGCTCCTGCTGTGACAGCCCCGGAGACTCATCTTTCCTCGGTCGACTCCGTTGCACCGAACGAAGCCGGAGTCGCAGCCGCCTCTCCATCATCAACGGACGTTGGTGGAGGTGAGCTCCCGATAACTACGGAAGAACTGGAAGCATTCTTGGCTTCGTCTTCGTCGTCGGTCGATCTTGGCGGTGAGCAGAACTGCACCGACGATGCGTTCTTCGCCAGAGAGCTTGAAGCCTTGCTGATGTCGGATGACAACGACACAGCCACGACTACCATCCCGAAGGCCTCACCGCCAGGCCTTATCGATCTTCTCTCGATGCCCGATGACACTCGGATTGATTCGACCACGGTCGCAGATGTTTCCTTCTCATCGTCGTCGATAGACTTGGTTGCGTGTGAGCAGATGTACAGCACCGACGATGACTTCTTCGCGAGCCGGAAACGGGTCCATGCCTCCTTGATGTCCGATGACACGATTCCAGCCTCGGTGATGTATGGCACCAGCATTGATTCAACCACGGTCGCAGCGGCTTCGTCGTCATCATCGATCGAGATTGTTGGGTGTGAGCAGACGGAGAAAATAGATGATAATAACGACTTCATGCAATGGATTGAAGCCCTTGTGAAGTCGGATGACACCCCTATTGATTCGACTATGACCTGGTGGTTGGATCCATAGCTTGCTTGTATGAAAGCTTATACAGAAAATGATGTTTGTTCATGTATATCATAACAATGGAAGGGAAAGAAAATTTTATGTTCTTGTAAATATTGGCCATAACAAAGTTCAATTTTCATCTCATGTTTTGTTTGTTGTTTCCTTAATATGATGGCATCTATAAGAAATGGTATCAATGTTGTTTCGTCAAGTTCAAAGAGAAAGAGTGATCATATGATATCAACAGGTTCTCTCAACCTCAGACTTTGATGACTGGCAACAGAGGCAAGGCAGCAAATTTGACTAATCATATTTTGGAAACATGTTCCAACTTTTTGTTTCTGAGTGAAGTCCACAACTACAATAACAACAAATAACAAAGTCATAAATCCCAACAAAGCTGCAAGTCAATCCATCACTGAATCCCAACCACAAGTGTGCACAGATACCATAGAAAACCTTTGATCAGAACCACCACTTAAATTATCACTGAATCGATAAAGAATCGTATGGTTTGAAGCATTTGACAATGGTCTAAAAAATTCTGAATTGTCAACTGATTTGTAAAATATTAAACACACATATCATGGAAGGAAATGTATTCTCTCCGAAAGAAGAACGCTTGCCTGCATCATGTTAAATTAAACACACATACGAATCTAGAGTATCAGCAACTAGTCCTGATAAGCCACCGTTAAAAAACACAATCGAGATAGAAGTGCATACTATTCATCTTAGGACTCAAAAAAATGGTCAAATTGCATCTAAATTACATATTCAAAATTTTAAATAAATTTAAACAACCAATCTGAGTCTACTATTCCAGCTTTGGGAGTTACAAATGAATTCAAATAACTAATATCAAGTCTACAAAATAGTAAAAATTGTGGGAGTAACAAATCAAAACAAATGATAAGAACAAATAACACTCCTGAGAAGATTGGAACAAACTAAAATATGGGCCTAAAGACTCCCGATCTTCCTTCGTGTTAATCTAGGACTAGTATAAGCACATAAATCAGATGAACTTTGGTTTTCTACCTGTCGAAAGCCTATCAAGAAAAAAATGTAATCCTAATTCTTTTTGCAAAAGTTTTAGCATTCAAATTCTTCTCCAGGATTTAAATCTCTAGAGGCAGAATAGGAGATTTGAGTAATCTTCTTCCTCCTTTGGGGCATGAATTGTAACATGATCTGGCAAAGGAGTCCTGGGGCCCTGCTTTTTCTAATTTATATGTTTCAGGCTATTCATCTCAAGATTTCAAATACTGATTAAACCAACATATATTAGGGTTCCATACCAACATATATTCATCCCCAGCAATCGCACAAAGCCCTCTGTTGTTGACCATCTCAGCATAGAGTTCCATACCATTTTTTGGAAAGTCGAATCATTTCTAGACCACAAAAGTCAGCTCTAATAATGCTCGGAAACTTGGATCTTTTCCGGAAAGTTGACCTTCTCCCCTTCTCACCATACACAATTACGATACGAATTATATGCAATCTAATCCAAGTCCAAATCGAGTGTACTATCAAGGCTTAACATAGATTGAAGATCAGTACCAAGTACGTTTTGGGTCCTGGTGGCTCTAATAATGATCTCGATCCGCATCGGTGTGACGTGGACCTCAACACTGGAGTACCCATCCTCAGCTTGGCGATTCTCTTGTAAGGACCTCACTAAGCTCTGCAAAGAACACAACATCGGCAATGAACTAGAACACGGGAAAATAAAATCCATAAAGCGTCAAAATAAGAATCAAAGAAATCTTTAACGTAGAGTTGGAGGAGATATTGGGAGATACTTGAGTTAGGGCTTCACGACAACTCACCTTTCACTTCTTACTCATCTGAGTCGCCATTATTGTATATCTGTACGAGGAGAGAGGTCCTCTATTTGGGAAATGAAATCAAAGAGATTTGGAGGGAGGAGGGTTTTTATTATGGTTTTTTTTAGGACAATTCGGTTATTAAAAGAAAAATCTTATTTTTTTGCCTAATAATAATTATTATTCTTTTAAATTACATCTCAAAATTGGTTGCTTGCAAGGCTTAGGGGTAGTTTGGTATTAATGTTTAAGGTGGTTTAC